>NC_025692.1:20219035-20262003 GCF_000633955.1 Camelina sativa | reverse complement strand
GCAAAGACAACAAAATCAAATATGTATGCATGCAATAATTTCCTTATTTCTAGATAGGATTTCCTTTTTCTTAAATTTCCTTTTCTTTCTAGGATTTAGTAAATATTGTTTTAAGGGGATTTAGATAATTACTATAATTGATTAGGAACTTATCCTAACCATAGTTTTAATTTCCGATTTCATGTTTTAAAGTTTATAGGAACTTAACAATAGTTTTTAGTTCAACCGGAATTTTCAACCCTTAACTCAAGTTTATCAAATTCGGTTTTGAGTTTTAACAATCCTAGGACATGATTCATGCAGCCGAAATTTACATGAATAATTATGCTTGAATAGATCCTATCTTTATACATGATCCGTTTTTCAGTATGATGCATGGATGATCCGGTTTTTAATACCCTAGAACATGTTTAAACAACAAAATATTTCTAGGTTCTTATGCATCACAACAAGCAGCAAACAACCAAATTCCATTCATAATAATTGGTTTTAATTCTCAAGGAATCTAACAACCTAAACGCCAACAGATTTTAAGTTTTAGGTTTTTAGAGATCTCAAACTTTGTTGGTTGTGTACTTGTTTGTCTTAGGGTTCTGCATGTTTAAGTCCAGATTCGGATCATAGGGTTTTAAGAGGGTTCGGCCATATTTTACCTTTCACCGATTTGGATCTGACTGGATATGAACCGGGAGCTAACAGACCTCGGTTTTAACTCTCTCTCGCTCACGGACCACGAACAGAACCACAGACCGAACCACGAACCGGATCACGGATAGAACCACGAACAGCTTCCGCGGACAGAACAACGAACTACTTCCGCGGATCACGAACAGCTTCCCACGTCCGCTTTGTACTTCTCTCGTCCGGAATCACGAACCGCGAACAGACGAACTCACCCCCGAACACGGACCATAAATCTCGATCAAGCTGCCGATAGAAGCTTGATCACGAGCTTAAGGTATGCTCGTGAACAAGGAGATCTTCGGACAGAAAGGGTTTGATCTCGGATGGGAGCAAGGACGAAGATGGTTTTAGGGTTCGTGGAAGAGAGAAGAAGATCGGCGGGTGCCTTAGGGTTTTAGGGCGTGGGAAGCGGCGGCTGCTTTTAGGGTTTAGGGTTAGAGGCTATCGTGCTGATAACGTGTTGTAAACTAGAGAATTTAGGAAGTGAAATCTCTTAGTCTTATTGATTAATGTCGAGGTTACAACTATATATATAATAGGAGTACAAAGGCTAAAGCCCATAAAGTAATCGAATACATAAGATAGGCCATGGGCCGCGAAGCAATGGCCAATGGGCCGTACATGTGCGGACAGTAAATGGGCCGTAAGGCCATGTCCTAACGGACTGTGAGCGGGCCGGTCTATGGAGTCCACAAGTGTTTTACAACACTATCTCCATAAATAATGTTATTATTTATAAATATGTTAGCGCACTAACATCGAATTATCGTGGTCGCAGGTTTAAGTTAATGGGCCTGTAAGGCCCAGGTACATATACAAGTTAAGCTAGTATAAAGGTCGTTAGAGAGGTTAGTTACCAAAAACATAGCTTAACGGGGGTTTTTTTTTACTTTGGTTACAGGGATTAAGAAATCACAGTTCAACGTTTTTAGTCTTCGCTAACTTCACCTTCAAGCTTCTTCATATCATTTCTAAGTACATATAGAATCTGTACTTGGGAGGGTGAGAGACTAGCGATTGGTTCAAGCTTGCAGAACCTTTGCTTAGTAGTGGAGTTTGCCGTTTCAGAGTCACTGTGATCAAGGGGAACTTGTTCATTGGTGATGTTCTTGAGTGAGTTTTTTTTTTTCTTGAGTGAGTTTGGATCTGTTATCGTCGAAAAACTAGAAGACTAAACTTTCACACTTCACATTTATACAAACAAATCGAAAATTCTGAAGTAGACAAACAAGACATGTAATGTAATATTACAAGTTCGAAGAAAATAAGTAAAAGAGAAAAGAGAGTTTTTTTTATTACTACAACTTGGAAGACAAGGCAAAGATAGAAAATGCATCTATAATGACTAATGAGCCAAACGATGGCTACCTGCTGCTTCGGTGGGTTGCTGGTGCGGTGGATGGAAGCAAACCTTGAGAAGGTCTGATTCCCACAAGACAAGCTGATTCTCAGCTTGTTCAATATTAATCCGTAATTCACGCTCACGAGAAGTTGCCTTTTCGAGATATGCTCTTGTCATGCTAAGGCGAACTAAGGCAGCTTGGAGCTCATCATAGCGGACTGAAATGGTGGTTTCACGAGAACCACGTCCCACTGGAACGATCCCTCTCTGATCGAGATAATGCTGATCACTTGGTTCAAACGGAAGCAAACCTTGAGCAAATGTCCTTCCTGCACGACGAAGCTGGCTCTTAAGTTGTTCAAAACGAACCGCAGCTTCACGCTCCTTAGAAACCATAGCCTCCAGCTTCCTCTGTAGCACACGCTGTTCAGCCAGGGCATCTTCCAGCTGCTCCGACTGCAGGGATTCCACAGCTCCGACTGCAGGGATCACTCTCTGGTTATGCCAACGCGGAGTCTCCACAGCTTCTTCCTCCCGTTCATCAACAAGANACATTTCAAGTTGTTGTTTTCTTTGAGGAACAGGGTTGTAAGCTTGGAATGGTCGGGAGACTCCGATATATTCTGAATCTGAGTAGATGTCACCGACATCCTTCTAACCATTCTCCAGTCATTGACCTCTGGCATCTGATGTATTCTCTCGCCGCCCACAACGACAAAGTGTTCTTTCTGCTTCCCGAAATCAGATGCTATCCACAAGGCCATTTCCCGAACCACNGATTTCAGAACCGGGAAGGTTAGAGGAGTCCAGTAGATGCTCTTCAGGTCAGGTAAGCCCTCTAAAATGAGGCTAGTTAGATTGAGAAAGGGCTGTTCACTATTATCACCCACTCCTAGCTGCTGGGTCATGGATTTGTCTTTGCTTATTATTTCTTCTATTTGCGGACATTCGTATACACGTAGATTGTCAAGATTCGGGGCCAAGAGCAACCATGTCAAACTCCTTACACCTTTGCACCCATGCAGTTGCACCGTGTGCATGTTCCGGAATTGTGGACATTGCTCAATGTTGCTAAAATGTAGGGCTCTTCTCCTATCAGTGGTTATCTTCGGGAAATTACATCCAGAGATACTAAGTTCACGAATACTGGACGCAGAATTTAGCAATGATATCCCTCCATTGGTTATCGTAAATCCGTTGAGATGTAAACGTCGGATACAACTTGCCAACTGGTTGTCACTTAGTAACCGCTGCAAAACAGCATCTTCTTCCACGTTTAGACTCAACTCTTTTAGACCTTTAAAAATTAGTAAATCCTCCATTAATCCGAGATCCATAGGAAAGGACCAGAATAACCGTAGTACTTGCAAACTCGATAAACCTGCTATCACCTCAATTTCTTTGAGCTTAGATGTGTGCTCAAGATCCAAGTGTATCAACTTCTTGAGCTCTTTCAGACCAAGCGGCAACCTTGTTATCGATGTAAATGACAAGTTGAGAAACTGCAGAGAAACCAGACAAGAAACTTCCTCCGGCAAGTCAGCAAGTTCTTTATTATTAGATAGATCCAATAGTAAAAGACTTTTCATCCACCGGAAGAAATCACCCGAGATACATTTCAAGTTGTTGTTTTCTTTGAGGAACAGGGTTGTAAGCTTGGAATGGTCGGGAGACTCCGATATATTCTGAATCTGAGTAGATGTCACCGACATCCTTCTAACCATTCTCCAGTCATTGACCTCTGGCATCTGATGTATTCTCTCGCCGCCCACAACGACAAAGTGTTCTTTCTGCTTCCCGAAATCAGATGCTATCCACAAGGCCATTTCCCGAACCACGTCATGCATCTTTACACCATATCCAGATTCATCCTCCATCAACAAAAACATTTTAACCAAAGTCTCAATCACCTCATAACCCTTGATCTCAGCTATCTCTCTATCTTCTTCATCTGCAATAATTCCTTCGCCGATCAAGCAGTCGACCAACCCTTGTTTACTTGTAACATCACCTTCCGGAAATAAAGCACAATACAAGAAGCATAACCTGATATTCTCACAAGGCAGACTATCATATGAAAACTTTAAAATTGGGAGAATCTTATCTTTCATATCAGAAAACTCAGCTGCAGATGAAACCAAAACATGAATTGCATGGTACCACTCCCTTGTCGTTCTTTTGCTTGACATGGTCACACCGATGAGATAAAGAGCAAAACAAAAACCACCACATTTCTTAGCAACTATTCTTGCGAGCTGGCGTATGTCTGGATGACTTGTCAACGTGGCTTCTCCAACTACCTCTTGAAATAGATCCCATGATTCTTCTGGGCTCAAACGTTTAGTTTCTAACGTAATCTTATCAAGAGTTGGTTGAAGTGGCAGGATCTTCCTCACATGAAGCAGATGAGCTCTGTCAACCACGAATTCAGAAAACTCTTTAGTTTTGAGGGTTTCAACTTCTTTCAACCTCTGGTGTACCATTTCACTGTAATGATTTGGCGTTGGTTCAGAGATCTGGGATCCATCTTCGGACTTAGATAACTTATGAAGTTCAGAGATACTCTTATCAAGCAGAGGATTAGCCTTGGATTCAATCTCTTCGACATCTGAAATCCACTTTTTGACTTCTGATAGCACTGGTAGACCTCTGCCCTCTTCTTTATACACTCTTTGCAGCAGGTTATTTCTCATTGCATTTAGGGCTTGCAATCCCATCTCCAAAGCCTCCAGGCTTTTCTCAAGAGCTTCTTTTTTATCTAAATCTAACGCAGACTGCATTTCAGGTACCACCATGTCCATGACATAAAAATCTCTAGACGATGTAGCCTTTAGTTTATCTGAAACATCTTTTGCAATCTTCTCCGTCATATGTGCTTCATTGTCCCTAACAAAAGAGAGGGAAAGCAAAATCACCGCTTCCATTAAACAGTCATGGGTGAAAAACACCATATCTCTCTTCCCAGTAATCTAATGACATCTATTTCTAATATATACCATAAAAATTTGAATTGATCATTTATATATATATATATAATATATTCAGCGTAATTTCTCCTATCCTCAATAAAAAACCATTATTATTCACCCTTTTAAAAATCTTGTGGTTACTGCCTTTAACTGTACCTGCGAGACGTACAAGAAGAAGGAGAAGCCATCATAGACGAGCTTGAGAGATTGAAAAATGGTAAGAGCTTGAGTTCTAACCTGAGAAATCATCAAAAGCCAAACAAACAAGTGTTAAACAACTGTAAAATCATCAACCCCCGTAAACTATCAAATATAATAATCAATCGTAACCTATCAATATTTCAATAGAGGTTTAATGGTTTTATCTAATTACGTATGAACTATCAAATATAATAAATACGCATTCAATTTCCAATTACGTAAACAGAGGCATGAAGCCATAAGGCAAACAAAAGTAAAGCTTTATGCTAAGGGACACACAACACAAGACTCGTTCACCACAGCTCGCTGTGAAAGTTATGGAGAAAGTGAAGCCACATTTAACAATCTAAACTACAGCCACAAAAGTAAAGCTTTATGCTAAGGGACACACGACACAAGACTCGTTCACAACACCACACCACAACACAACACAACACAATCGAAACTAAAACCAAAACAACACAGAAATTTACGAAACTTGGTGGAAACATTCACGACAGACATACAAAGCCACATGAAAAAAACAGATCTTGATTTGGATTTATGGTTTAAAAGTTATGACCAAATTCTCTAAAGCTACAAGAGAAACAGAGATAGCCCCAAACCACTAGCACCAACGAAGTAAAACAAATCATGGTTTTGCTGGATTATTTGGAACAATTGGAACAAAGAAGCAGAGAGAGAGAGAGAAAGGGGTACTAACTTGGGCCAAGAAGAGAGATCGAGACTTGATCAAATCTGACTTGTCTTTGAACCTATAAACCAAAGCAACCATCAATTTGATAACCTTTCATCTGGATAATTCTAGTGTTAAAGTGAACTAAGAATTCAAACAAAAAAAAAAACAAATTTGCTCACAAACAAACACTGAGAGATCAAGACAGGACCAAAATAAACGAATTATACCTTTGCAGATTGAACAGAGCCACGAAGAGAGAAGAGGATGAAATTGAGAATCTGTTCACCGAGCTTTGGATTGAAATTGGCAATTAGCCAGAGAGATAGAGATGACGAAGCTTAGAGAAGAAGAAGTATGGTGGCGACGGAAGAAGACGAGATACGAGAGTTGATTTAGGGATTTAATTCTGGTGTGACTTTATCCCAAACATTATTTTCTCTTATCCCCTCTTATATTAACTTATTTATTTTTTATTTTTATTTAAAAAAAATTAATGAAAGATCATTAAATTTTGGATTAATTATAGAATTGGACATTATTTTTTAAAATTTTATGGATTTAGTATTTATTGTCCGTACTTACAGAACGAGGCATTTTCATTCAACTAAAATATCGAAATTGTCCATCGTCAATAAATACATAACTATCTTGTTTTCCTTAACCTGTTTTTTTGCTTTTCTTAAATCTCTTCTGATTATTCTATTTTTTTCTTTTAAGGTCCTGTTCGTTTTGTGATCTAGACGCAAAATCTGGATTTTGTATCTGGACGCAGTATCTGGACGCAACTTCCAGATACTGTTTGTTTGTGATTTTGGTTGATGCATCCAGAAATTGTATCTAGATGTAACTATGTTTGTTTTGTTATTTGGTATATATATCTGGATACAAAAAAATGACCAAAAACCCCTTTAGTTTGTGTTGAAGATGTTAGTAGTTTTGGTTATTGATTATGTAAAGAATTTTCTTTAAACATTCAAAAATGAAATCATCTTTATAATTTAAAAATATATTCTTATTTCTTTAACTTATATAATTTAAAATCATTTTGATCTAACATTTCTAAAATTATATCAATTAGTATCACTCAACATTTTTAAATAACACAAAAAATAAGATCCTTACACAAAAAATAACACAAAAATAACTTCTTTAACTTATGATCCAACAAAACCTTATTACAATCAACATTTTGGGTAATCTTATAGTAATCCTTTAAAACAATCATAATTTTGAAGTATTAACTAGGATCCTTTTTGGCTAGAAACGATTACATATCAAAGACCTGAATAATGAAAACAATTAAGTTATATGATACCACAAGAACACACAACGATCAATCACGGTTTACTGACACCTCTACTCTTCCTCCTTGAGACAAGAGTGCCATGGTTCCCCTGCAACAATCAGAACTCATCATAAGCAATGAGATCCAAGTTCCCATCAAAACCAAACAAGTTCCCATCAAAACCAAACAAGAATCAAAACCAATTGAACCTGCTGTGATGCTAATACGGAAGTTGACGTCCTCTTCCTATCTTCTCAGTTATAACATCACGAAGAGTCTACATTGCTCTATCACCAGTTGGAATGTATGGAGTATGTCAATGATACCTTCTTCTTCATTTTCTACAGCTTGGTCACCATGATTCTCATAATCATCTACCACCTCCCAATAAGCAAAATGACGGTCTTCATAGTGTGAATCTCGAATAAAGTTGTGAAGTGCCATAGTTGCTGTCACCATCTTTATCTACTTTTTTAGCTCATACTTAGGATGTTTCCTATCTAAAATCCTCCACTTTGCTTTCCAAACACCAAATGTTCTCTCTATCATAGAACGCAAACTAGAGTATGTACGGTTAAACAGCTCTCTAGTGCTAGTAGGTGGTCCTCCCCTTTCAAACAGATCAAGATGATACCTAGTTTTACGATGAGGCCCTAGATAACCGGTTCTAGTTAGGTAACCTGAGTCTACTAAATAGTAATTACCGCTTCGTGGATGAGGGAAGGAAGGTTCATGAGTAGCACAATGTATTAACACCTTGGTGTCATGTGCTCTACCAGGAACTCCAACATAAGCAAATATAAATCTCATGCTGAAGTTACATATTGCTAGAACATTTATTGTTGGTTCAGATTTTCTACCTCTATATGCTTCCGCACTTATTAGATGGAGGGCAAACAGATATGTGAGTGCCATCCAAAGCACCAATGCAGTTTTCAAAAAAAGGCCAATACCTACTATCTTTTACTAGTTTAGGACTATGTTTTGCAAACTCACCTCTGGATGGCTTCACAATATCTGCTGCAAGCTTCAACAGAACCGCTAAAACATCATCTACCTTTCTTTTTACTGTATCCAAAGAATGCTGATATCGTTCAGCTAAGACCCGGACTGTTACATCTTGTGCCACCATTTCTAAACATTGCTACACTCTCTTCAAGATAGACATGGCATGATTCTTCAAGTTTATATTTCTGTGATAGCACCTGACATAAACTCAGAAATGTACCTTGATTCATTCGGAGGATATCAAAACACTGTTTCTCAGACTCATGCATAAATCGTTGCACCCGACGCCAACCTCCACCTCTATCTGTCCTTTGCATCTCTCTATTAGTATTAACTCCATAAACTTCTTGTATTGCAGAATACATACGTTCTTCTTCCTCTAATATCAAGTCCATGTCATCATCCTCAAATGATGGTCTAAATGTATCCTACAATAAAAACAAAAGAAACAATTTGAGTATATCAAAGTTGATAACACATAAGCAAACCGAACATAAACAATAAGCAAAGCAAACATAAACATCGAAGAGCAAAGTATATTATAGTAGAGAGAAGTGACCAAATTTGAGAAGTGAACATAAACAATAAGCAATAAGCAAACCGAACATAAACAATAAGCAATAACACATAAGCAAACCGAACATAAACAATAAGCAAAGCAAACATAAACATCGAACACATAAGCTTACCTAGAGAGAAGTGACCAAATTTGAGAAGTGAAGCCTTTAACTTTCTCAAACATCGAAGAGCAAAGTATATTATAGTAGAGAGCAGTGACCTAATTTGAGAAATGTAATAAGAAGTAGAGAGAAGTGAACAAGAACACTTATTTCATCATTATTTCATCAAGAAGTCATACACACACACACCAAACTAAAACCAAACTACAGATTCTCTACACACCAAACTAAAAAAAAAAACAGATTCTCTACTTCCACCAGTCTTTGCTTTATCCAGTCTTTGCTTTCACCAGTCTCTTCTTTCACCAGTCTCAAACTCCAAGTAAAGAACTTTGTTCTCATCATCTTCAAAGCTTATGAAAGTTTGACGGTTGGTAGTGTCTTTCTTGAGATGTTTCATAGCTGCTTTGAACAATGGAGACCACATTCTTATACTAGACAACGAATTTAAAACCCTCATAGCCCTAAGCTGACTACAACTATAGTTAGGGTGACTTTCCATGAGTTGATTCTTGTAGGAAAGTATCTCATCACGTGATTGAATATTATCCCTTATCACATCTGCCACTTCTTGTCCTGCGCGTCTTTTCCGAGTATACTTTGGTACATTGGAAGCTGCGGGAGCATTGGAAGCTGCGGGAGCATCATGTTCTTGTCTTGATTCAGATGCAGCCTCATCGTCATCTAACATCATGTTGTTGTCTAAATGGCTTTCACCCTGTTGAGCACTCCAACCCTCGGCTCCAGTTATATGAATTGACCCTAACATTTGTTCCATTAAATCAGCGTTTGGCACTGGTGTATCCTTTATCTTTCTAGCTCCAGGCCACTCCTAAAATAAAAAGGATACTTAATAAACTAGAGACCACAGAAGAAGAAAACAAATTATAAGCGTTATAAGCTATATACCTTATAACGCTCATCCCACCAATCATCACTCATGTCTATGGACCCATTGGGATGATAGCTCATTCCAGTTCTATGAGTTAATTTCTTGAAACCTGAGTATTGCTTCTTACAAGTATTAAACTTGTTCCTAAATTTTATCCAAGTATGCTTCTCTCCAAATGCATCATAGAACTTGGATATAATCGTTTGTTTCCCAACTTCATTCACTATGTGGTTTCTTATATTGCCTTTTAGATTCTCTTCAAGTCGAAGTTCAAGGTACAACCGGGTTTGTTCATCATTCCATATTAGATTCTAGAAACACATAAAGCAAACAACACAACTCATAAAGCAAACGAATATTTATGCACTCTCAATGGCATCAACACAGCTCATAAAGCAAACGAAGATTTATGCACTCTCAATGGCAAACAAACGAAGAATTATAAGCAAAGCTATATTACTTGGCCAATAACTAGACTAAGCGAGACTTCAACAACAAGCAAAGCAAACAGACAATCAAACTAAACAGAAGCAAACACAGCTAAGCTAGTAAGAGAGAATGCAGATAGAATCATAAAAAGCAAAGGCAAAAACAAAATAAATCAGATCACAATTCACAAATCACAAACATAAGTAGCAGAAGTAGAAGATGATACTTACATCACTGCCTGGTATAGATGTCATAATTTTCTCCTTGTGTTTGCAATTAAAATAAGTAAACCTTAGAACATAACCTTTGCTCATATAAAACTAGAATAGCGAGACTACAGAACCTTTGCTCATCTAAAAATTTAACAACCCATTTCAATAGAAGAGACTACAGAACTTTTGCTCTCTTATATACAACATCATTCTACTAAAAACCCCACAGAGATATTGAATAGATTCATTCACAAACGTAAAGTCACAAAACCACAAACGTAAACGTAACCACAAACGTAAAGTCACAAAACCAACATAAAAACATGACAGAGAGATCCATTCAAATCAAAAACTAAAAGCTCACTAGAAGCTCACTAGAAGCTCAAATCAAAAACTAAAAGCTCACTCATATGAGCATCCAAAGCATCTAAAAGCTCACTTATTTCCGCAAATCTCAACTAAAAGTTGGAATATACAAGTTGGAATCCATCACTAACAAACAGAAGAACACAACTAAAAGAGATCATTGAAGGGATGAAGGATTCAAAAAGTCTTACCTCTAGAATTCAAAGAAGCAAGGGACGAGACGATGAGCGATCCAGTGGGAGCAGCTCAATGAGAGATGCTTCGTTCTTCTTCCGAGATGAGACGTAGAAGGAGGAGAGAAAGCCCAATTCGTTACAGGTGCTATGGAGAAGGAGAAGAGGAGAGGAGTGTGGAGAATCGTCGGAGATCCATCGAGCTTCTCCGATGGTGGCTGTAGAATTGGGGATTTTAGGGTTATATCTATATTAGAATTTTAGAGATATATTTGTAATTGTTTGATAAAAATAAGGGTATATTGGACTTTTAAAATGTTTGGATGAGTTCACTGTAGCCAAACTCTCATTTTTTTCTCATCCAGAAATTCAAAATTTTTTGGATGAGATTTTAAAATGTATCCAGATAATGTATCAAGATGAGTTCCTAATTGTTACTAAACAAACAACAATGAGCATTTGCATCCAGATATTGCATCTGGTGCACCAAACGAACATGACCTAATTCTTTAATCTCTTAGTGTTGGTAGTGGAGAAATACAAACCAACAATGGTTTGTGTCTTGTGAATATGGTAACAAGGAGATCTGGTGAATGAGATGATGAGATTGGTTGCCCAAATTTGGTGTAAATTTTTATATCAGATTGGAATTATTGAACAGCCTAGTGCTTGTGATTAAATCCCTTGGGTTCTCTAGATAGTATCCCTTTAGGGTTTAGTTTCCTTCATCCAAAAAAACTAGATTGATTCCATTAAAATTATGTGATCAGAGATGGTGTTTACAGCAAAGCGGTTTTATGTTTCCGAAGCCAAGGATTGGTGTTGAAAGTGACGGAGATGGTGTTTATGAAGCACAATAATGAGAAGTGTTTTGGTTGGGAGACGAAAAAGGGTTTTGATCGGCGGAGAAAATTTGTTATCAGAGGAGGAGAACGAAGAAGAAGATACAGAAAATAGGGACAAAACTGTATTTTACCTAGTGGTGTTAAAACGGGCGGCCCAGGCCCGTTTAGACCCTGCCCGTTTAGACCCAGACCCGTTTAGACCCTGTCCAGTTAAAACCCGTTTAAGTGAAGCCCGTTTGTTTCAAACCCATTAAAATTTTATTAACCCGTTTACACCCGTTTAACAAGAATTTTATTAACCCGTTTACATAAATTTTGCTTCCAAGTCTTCTCACATCTTCTTCTTCCCTCAGACAATGTTCTTGCTCACTCCTTCACACACACACAATGCTCCCAAGTCCTCTCACTTCTTCAGTTCTTCTTCTTCCCTCAGAGACAATTGCTTAACCATTCTGCAACATTTCAAATGAACATGATCATATAAGCCTTTTCAATAACAAAAAAAAAGAAATAGATCAACAACTAGACAAATGAGTAGCTTCCAATAGCTGAAGCATTTATCATCAATGTAGTTCCATCTTAACACACTCAACAACATCATTACCAATCAAACAGAATCATTTTCAAATATATCCGAGAAACTCAAGCAAAAAGAATTAGGAATCTCAGTTCAAGAATTCAGATATAGCAAACGTCAATAACCCACAAATCCAAACTCAACAAAACTACAATAAACCCACAAATTAAAACGAAAAATAGAACCTGATTACTCCCTGTGTTTTGAGCATCTGTTTCATCTTCTTCTTCTATGTTACCTGTTAAAATTGTGAATTAATTGCAAAGCCCTTGCAAGCTCAAAAATATCCTGCAGAAAGCTTGAAAATTCAAATTGCTTACCTTCATAATCTGCAAAACCTCTTAACCAGTTACGAGTACAAAGTAGAGCTTGAACATTCTTTGGAAGCAAACGGTTTCTATATGGAGTTAACACTCGAGCTCCAATACTGAATGCCGACTCTGAGGCAACTGTGGTGATAGGTATGCTTAGCAGATCACGTGCCATACATGCTAGATCACCAAGTCGATGTTGGTTGTCTTTCCAGTAAGACAAAACATCCAAATTCGGAAAACACTTCCTCTCCAACCTTGGCTCATCTAAATAAATATCCAAAAGTGTCTTTGTATTGTCCACCCCAACTCCAATGTTTCTTTCAAGCTCAAAAAGATCCTGCAGAAAAAATCACATCATTATCAATTGTACTCTTACATTATCGAAATCAACCAGTTCAAGAAAGTACTCTTACATTATCGAAATCATCATCAAGTGGAGACTCAGAAACTAATTCATGTGGAGTTGGAGCTGCTGAAACACCTGAAGCATTTGCCATAGAAACAGCCGGATAATCTTGGTAGAGCCTAACCAAATTCGCTCTAAGCTCATCTTTTTTCAACTTAGAAGTTGCTGGATCCACTTTCTCATAAGCCATTTCAATCATCTGCAGTTTCATTCTTGGATCTAAAACAGATACCATGGCCAAAATAACACTGTAAGCTTTCCAGTATTTGGAGAACTTTTTTTGCATTTTCTGAGCCATCTGTTCAACAGCTTCATCATCACAAGTTGCAAATTTCCTCAACAACAGCTCAATTCTCCATACTTGTGTGAAATAGACATTGGCTGTGGGATACTTTGATCCTGAAAAATGTGTAGTGATGACACTGAACGGTTTCAACAATTCACATATTTTTTCTCCACGATTCCATTCATTTTCTGACGGCAATGTCTTGTAATTTGTGTCATACCATTGCAAGCTAACAAATGCTTTCCTAAACTTTAAAGCCCTTGCAAGCATCTCATATGTAGAGTTCCAACGATGAGGAACATCAAGTGACAGACCAGCTCCACTTTTAATTCCAACTCTCTCTACACAAGCTGCAAAAGCTTCTTTCCTTGAAGGAGATGCTTTAACATATCTAACACTCTCTCTAATATTGTGCAAGATAGCATTCGCTAGTTCTAAACCAGCTTTTACTATGAGATTCAAAACATGAGCACAACATCTAACATGCAAAAAATCACCATCACATAAGAGGCCACTGCCACTAATCAACTGAAGCTGACCCTTAAGTATCTTCTGCATACTATCGTTATTTGTTGCATTATCTAAAGTTATAGAAAATACCTTCTTCTCCAGACCCCATTCTTTCAAACACTCCAATATCTTGATGGAAATTTCTTCGCCAGTGTGAGGAGACTTCAATTCACAAAATGCAAGAATCATACACTTTAAGTTCCAATCATCATCGATGAAATGAGCCGTCAAGCAAATATAACTCATAACTGTGGCACGAGCAGACCATAAATCAGAAGTGAAACACACACGACCTCGATGTCTTGCAAGTATCTCTTTTACTTTAACCTTTTCGATCTCATACCTTCTATAGACATCTGCTCCAGCAGTTTGTCTACAAATCGGTTGGTAATCCGGATTAAGATACTTGTCTCTTGCTCTCACTTTTTCATATTCCACATAGCGAAAGGGCAGATCATGATAGATTATGATCTCGCTGGTCAACTCACGGTCTTTCTTTTGATCATATGGAGGCATGTCTTCCTTTCTAGGCTTCTTTGGGCACGTCAGCAAATGGCGAATCAAAGTCTTTGTTCCATGTGCTTTAGTATTAATCACCAACTTCGTACCACAGTGGATGCATTTGCCTCTTTCTTTTTTATCCTTTTCTGTCCCAACTGATACAAATTCCTTCCAAGCTGTTGAAGTTTTACGTTTCTTTTGTGGAACTTGAGTTGTTGCTTGAGACACTATGTCGCTTTGCTCTGGTTCTTCAATTTCTGTTTCTCCCTCATCCATCTCAATGTCTTCACCTTGACCTTGAGCATCTTCCTCATTCATATCTATATATTGACTTTGAGCATTGAGTAATGCTATTCTGTTGAGATTGTAAGTCCATTCTGCAAAAACCAAATAAAAGGGTTTAAACTTCAGCCAAAACTGAAACCAGAACCAACGAAACACAACAAAATCATAGTATGAAGTCAGATAAACACAATGCACAACTTCTGCTAATTACGAAGAAATGAGAGACAAACACAACAAAATGAGAGCCTAATAACACACAAGTCATCGTACACTGACTTGTTAACAAAATCAGAGCCTAATAACACAATGCCCTGAATAAACAAATGAGACAAACACAACAAAATCAGAGCCTAATAACACAGGATTAAGAGATTATATGCCAACTTAAACGATGGAGTAAGTGATGTTCTTGCATAGGATTGAGAGATTTGAGATCTGTAGCAACTTATTCAGGGGAACCCATTTGATAAAATTAGAATCAAAATGACGACAAACAAATTAGAATCAAAAGCACATACCTGAAATTGGAATTAGAGAAAAAAGACACGACCCTCTTGTTCTGAATATGACGGTGGCGCGACAGTGGCGTAAGAGGAGCTGGAAGTAGGGCTGTTCGGAGATTCGCCGGAGATAGCTTCTCCTTCTCTCGACGAATTTTGAAAAATTTTAAAGATTTTGAAAAATTCTGAAAACAAATGAAATAAACGGGCTACCCCGATAATGTTTTTCTCAAATCTGTTAGTATTTGGGTCTTAATGAGTCTGTCCTTTTAAATCCGTTTATAATTTTGTGTGTTTTTAAGTGGATTCGGGTTTTAAAAAATAAACTAGACCCGTTTAGACCCGTGGGCTTAAGACCCGTTTTAACATTACTAATTTTACACTAAGCCAAAAAAACCTAAAACTGAGGATCCGGACAATAGTTCCTATTTTCAAAGATTTGGCCCAACAAAACCCTAAGTTTAATTTTTAGAAATCTTTTAATTACGAGAGAGCATTAGCAGCGATGATCTCTGGATTCTGCAGAGAGCATTAGCAGAGATGATCTCTGGATTTTGCAGAGATGTCTTCAACAAGCTACCTGATGAATTTGGAGCCGAAGTTAACCAGCTTATGAGCATCAAGCTTGAAGGATCAGTGGGTTAAAAAACAAACCTCGCATTTATAGAACAGTTAAGGCAAAAAACAGAGTCTTTGTGCTTCTCAATAAGAACACTTCTAGTTTCAGTATCTGTAAAACTTTGTATTATGTAATGTTTTGATAGTTTTATGTGAATCTTGTGAAAGGTGTTGTTAATAGTATAACTCTTGCTAAAAACATAAAAACAATAATGTCTACAGAGATGATCTTTGTAATAAAACTTTTTTGTGCACATACTTGTTTCTTCTAATACAGTTTTGTGGGGAATTTTAGAAAATTGTAGAATCTTCATGAGGATCAGTAAAAAGAGACTGAATCTCTTCTAGAGATTTGCCTTTGGTCTCTGGAACAAGCTTGGCTATGAACACAAATCCAAGGCCAATCACTGTGGCAAACATCAGAAATGTTCCTGCAATAAAAACGTTTTAGTTAGGTGACAACAACTTTATTTTCAAGATTCATAACTTATTCATTAACTAAATACTCTTAAAAACAAATTAAATATTATACCTGTGGAGCTCCACTGAAGCAAAAAACTGAAGGAACAAGCAACGAGCCATGAGCTGATAGAGCTGACCAAATTACACATTGTTCCTGCTGCTCCCTTCACGTCTACTGGATAAATCTAGTATAGGAAATAAAATATTACTTATGTAATGGATTTAACATTTTTTTTTTTTAGATGTCTGCGTGATGTTTTTGTATCTATTAATCTTTTCTTTTTTTTTTTTTACCTCTGATGCTATGATCCATGGTATTGTTCCCATACCTGATCCATATGATCCAAAATACACCTAATTTAATAAACACGCAAAATACGGCTGTTATTACTGGAGATTATGATAATTCATTCGATTTTATACTTAAAAGTTGCTCTAGCTCTTTAAAAGTTGCTTTATGTTGTAAACTAGAGAATCGAAAAATGTAATTCTCTTGTTCTTATTCATAAATAAACTCGAGGTTACACACATATATATAGTAAAGTACATAACCGACTAGACATAAAACCTATGGCCAATGAGTCTTATTGTCTTGGACGGACACGGGCCATGTACGGGCCTGGTTATGGAGTCCATCCGTTAAGTGGTTTATAACATTCCCCCTTGGATGACATAACCATGCCGATGCTAACGGATCAATGCAATACGCTAGGGAGTGCTGCCTCATTAAAACCTTACCAGGAAAACCCAATGGGACAAAACCATGGTGAAGGAAAAAGAGTACAGCACGCATTGCTCCCCCTGTTCTAAGCATCCCTGAAGTCCTTAAGTCTCTGTATTCCCTGAATGTAGTTGTCGGTAATGCCTTGGTGAAGAGATCGGCTGAGTTGTCACATGATTGAACTTGTATCACTTGAACTTCTCTGGCCTTTTGTAGTTCATGTGTGAAGAAGAACTTGGGTAGGATGTGCTTCGTCCGATCTCCCTTGATGTAACCTTCCTTGAGCTGTGCGATGCAGGCCGTATTGTCTTCGTATATGACCGTTGCTTCCTTATCGTCAATCATGCCACAATCTGTCCTGATATGTTGAGTCATTGACCTCAACCAAACACACTCACGTCCGGCTTCATGAATTGCTAGGATCTCCGNACATAGGATTGAGAGATTTGAGATCTGTAGCAACTTATTCAGGGGAACCCATTTGATAAAATTAGAATCAAAATGACGACAAACAAATTAGAATCAAAAGCACATACCTGAAATTGGAATTAGAGAAAAAAGACACGACCCTCTTGTTCTGAATATGACGGTGGCGCGACAGTGGCGTAAGAGGAGCTGGAAGTAGGGCTGTTCGGAGATTCGCCGGAGATAGCTTCTCCTTCTCTCGACGAATTTTGAAAAATTTTAAAGATTTTGAAAAATTCTGAAAACAAATGAAATAAACGGGCTACCCCGATAATGTTTTTCTCAAATCTGTTAGTATTTGGGTCTTAATGAGTCTGTCCTTTTAAATCCGTTTATAATTTTGTGTGTTTTTAAGTGGATTCGGGTTTTAAAAAATAAACTAGACCCGTTTAGACCCGTGGGCTTAAGACCCGTTTTAACATTACTAATTTTACACTAAGCCAAAAAAACCTAAAACTGAGGATCCGGACAATAGTTCCTATTTTCAAAGATTTGGCCCAACAAAACCCTAAGTTTAATTTTTAGAAATCTTTTAATTACGAGAGAGCATTAGCAGCGATGATCTCTGGATTCTGCAGAGAGCATTAGCAGAGATGATCTCTGGATTTTGCAGAGATGTCTTCAACAAGCTACCTGATGAATTTGGAGCCGAAGTTAACCAGCTTATGAGCATCAAGCTTGAAGGATCAGTGGGTTAAAAAACAAACCTCGCATTTATAGAACAGTTAAGGCAAAAAACAGAGTCTTTGTGCTTCTCAATAAGAACACTTCTAGTTTCAGTATCTGTAAAACTTTGTATTATGTAATGTTTTGATAGTTTTATGTGAATCTTGTGAAAGGTGTTGTTAATAGTATAACTCTTGCTAAAAACATAAAAACAATAATGTCTACAGAGATGATCTTTGTAATAAAACTTTTTTGTGCACATACTTGTTTCTTCTAATACAGTTTTGTGGGGAATTTTAGAAAATTGTAGAATCTTCATGAGGATCAGTAAAAAGAGACTGAATCTCTTCTAGAGATTTGCCTTTGGTCTCTGGAACAAGCTTGGCTATGAACACAAATCCAAGGCCAATCACTGTGGCAAACATCAGAAATGTTCCTGCAATAAAAACGTTTTAGTTAGGTGACAACAACTTTATTTTCAAGATTCATAACTTATTCATTAACTAAATACTCTTAAAAACAAATTAAATATTATACCTGTGGAGCTCCACTGAAGCAAAAAACTGAAGGAACAAGCAACGAGCCATGAGCTGATAGAGCTGACCAAATTACACATTGTTCCTGCTGCTCCCTTCACGTCTACTGGATAAATCTAGTATAGGAAATAAAATATTACTTATGTAATGGATTTAACATTTTTTTTTTTTAGATGTCTGCGTGATGTTTTTGTATCTATTAATCTTTTCTTTTTTTTTTTTTACCTCTGATGCTATGATCCATGGTATTGTTCCCATACCTGATCCATATGATCCAAAATACACCTAATTTAATAAACACGCAAAATACGGCTGTTATTACTGGAGATTATGATAATTCATTCGATTTTATACTTAAAAGTTGCTCTAGCTCTTTAAAAGTTGCTTTATGTTGTAAACTAGAGAATCGAAAAATGTAATTCTCTTGTTCTTATTCATAAATAAACTCGAGGTTACACACATATATATAGTAAAGTACATAACCGACTAGACATAAAACCTATGGCCAATGAGTCTTATTGTCTTGGACGGACACGGGCCATGTACGGGCCTGGTTATGGAGTCCATCCGTTAAGTGGTTTATAACATTCCCCCTTGGATGACATAACCATGCCGATGCTAACGGATCAATGCAATACGCTAGGGAGTGCTGCCTCATTAAAACCTTACCAGGAAAACCCAATGGGACAAAACCATGGTGAAGGAAAAAGAGTACAGCACGCATTGCTCCCCCTGTTCTAAGCATCCCTGAAGTCCTTAAGTCTCTGTATTCCCTGAATGTAGTTGTCGGTAATGCCTTGGTGAAGAGATCGGCTGAGTTGTCACATGATTGAACTTGTATCACTTGAACTTCTCTGGCCTTTTGTAGTTCATGTGTGAAGAAGAACTTGGGTAGGATGTGCTTCGTCCGATCTCCCTTGATGTAACCTTCCTTGAGCTGTGCGATGCAGGCCGTATTGTCTTCGTATATGACCGTTGCTTCCTTATCGTCAATCATGCCACAATCTGTCCTGATATGTTGAGTCATTGACCTCAACCAAACACACTCACGTCCGGCTTCATGAATTGCTAGGATCTCCGCATGGTTAGATGAAGTGGCCACAATGCTTTGTTTCATAGAACGCCATGAGATTGTCGTACCACCGTGAGTAAAAACATAACCGGTCTGAGACCTAGAGTTGTGTGGATCCGATAAGTAACCTGCATCAGCAAAACCAACTAAACCTTCCTTGTTATAGTTAGTATAAAATAAACCAAAGTCTGTCGTTCCTTGTAGGTAACGCAGAACATGTTTAACACCATTCCAGTGCCTTTTAGTCAGACAGGAACTAAATCTTGCTAGGAGGTTCACGGCAAAACATATGTCTGGTCTAGTGTGGCTAGCCAAGAACATTAACGCTCCTATAGCACTGAGGTATGGCACTTCAGGACCGAGAACTTCCTCATCGGCCTTCTTTGGACCAAATGGATCTTTATCCAAATCAAGACTCCTCACAACCATTGGGCTGGTCAATGGGTGAGCTTGGTCCATTTTAAACCTCTTGAGTACCTTTTCTGTATATGCCATTTGATGCACAAGGATTCCATCATTCATGTACTCAAGCTGTAATCCCAAACAGAACTTAGTCTTACCTAGGTCTTTCATTTCAAATTCTTTCTTGAGATATTCTACTGTTTGGGCAATTTCACCAGAGGTCCCAAGGATGTTTAAATCATCCACATACACTGCTATTATTACAAACCCTTTGTTTGTAAACTTCTTTATAAATATACATGGACTGATTGGGTCATTCCTATAGCCTTCTTTAGCTAAGTACTCACTTAATCGATTATACCATATTCGACCACTTTGTTTCAGTCCATAAAGGGATTTGTTCAGCCTTATGCAGTACTGTTCTCGAGAACCATTCTTATCTTTGAGCTCAAAACCCTCTGGTAATCTCATATAAATTTCATTATCCAGTGGACCATATAAGTATGCGGTTACAACATCCATTAACCGCAAATCCAGTTTTTCTCTTATAGCCAGACTTATTAAGTACCTAAATGTTGTTGCATCCATCACAGGGGAGTATGTCTCCTCATAGTCTATTCCTGGTCTTTGAGAGAATCCTTGTGCTACAAGCCGTGCTTTGTATCTCACGATTTCATTTTTCTCATTTCTCTTCCTTACAAAGACCCACTTATGTCCAACTGGCTTTATTTCAGGTGTTGTCCTTAAGATCGGACCAAACACACTTCTCTTCTTTAAAGAGTTTAACTCCACGTCAATGGCTTCTTTCCACTTTAGCCAATCTTTACTTTGAGTGCACTCTAATATAGACGTGTGTTCATGATCCTCATTTATCTCAAGTGCTACCTTGTATGCAAATATTTTATCGATGTCGACATCTTTACGGTTCCATTGAATTCCAGACATGATATAATTTATTGAGATCTCATTATTATCAATACCTTCAGGACCTTGAGGTTCAGCGTCCCAAACCTCATTTGGTACCTTAGGCTTTGCCGCGGCTATGTCTGTATTTTCTGTAATTCCCTTAACCTCGGTCTGTTTTGCACCTTTAGACTTCCGAGGGTTCTTATCTTTGGAACCTAATGGTCTACCTCGTTTTAAACGTGGCTTAGACTCTGTAGCAACTTGATTATTGTGTTCCTTCTGAACATCAATACGTACTGGTGCATTACAAGCTGGTATGTACGATTTTGTTACTCTCTTTGGGTCAGCAAAGGAATCTGGCAATTGATTAGCTAGCTTCTGTAAATGAATAATCTTTTGAACCTCTGCATCACATGCTAGAGTTCGAGGATCTTGCCAATTTAAGGATGTTTGATTCCATGATAATTCTTTAACCAGCTTGCTTGTCTCTCCACCCAACATAGGAAATTCGGATTCTGTAAATTGACAGTCCGCGTATCTAGCCTTAAATAAATCTCCTGTAGTTGGCTCAAGATACTTAATAATGGTGGGAGACTCATATCCAACATATATTCCCATCCTCCTTTGAGGTCCCATCTTAGTTCTCTGTGGTGGAGCAATTGGTACATAAACGGCACACCCGAATGTTTTAAGATGGGATATGTCTGGCTCATGACCCGTTAATAGTTGGGATGGTGAATACTTATGTTCACTAGATGGCCTGATGCGTATAAGTTCTGCTGCATGTAAGACTGCGTGTCCCCAAGCCGACACAGGAAGCTTCGACCTCATTAGCAATGGTCGAGCAATTAGTTGTATTCATTTAATGAAGGATTCAGCTAATCCGTTTTGTGTATGGACATGTGCCACAGGATGTTCCACACTCACCCCCATGGACATACAGTAATCATTAAACGTTTGGGATGTAAATTCACCAGCATTGTCTAGACGTATAGTCTTAAGTGGAAAATCTGGAAAATGTGTTCTTAGTCTTATAATTTGAGCCAACAGCCTAGCAAATGCTAGGTTCCTCGTGGATAACAAGCAAACGTGTGATCATCTAGTTGATGCATCGATCATAACCATAAAATATCTAAACGTCCCACAAGGTGGGTGTATTGGTCCACATATATCACCTTGTATCCTTTCCAGAAAATTTAAAGTCTCTTTATTGACTTTTACTGGTGATGGCCGTATGATAAGTTTCCCTTGTGCACATGCTACACACGTGAGATTTTTAGGGATAACTTTTCTCTCTTTAAGAGTGTGCCCATTTGAACTTTTAATCAGTTTACGCATCATGTTCGAACCCGGATGGCCAAGCCGGTCATGCCATAGAGTGACCTGTTCATTGAACATTTTATTCTTTGCCAAGTTAGCTTCTATCATGTTAATCTTAGCATGGTATAAACCAGTGGCTAGTGCAGGTATAGTCTCTAGGACCTTCTTATGTCCATTCACGATTTCAGTAATGTATAGAAATTCTTTGCTTCCTTCACCCTTTGTTTCAACATGATAACCATTCAATCGAATGTCTTTAAAGCTCAATAAACTTCTCTTAGAGCTGGGTGAGTACAAGGCATCACTTAGTTCAATATGTGTGTCATTTGGTAATAATATGTGAGCTTGGCCGTAGCCTTCTATCAATCTTGCTATACCCGCAATTGTACTAACACTGGCACTTTTCATTATGAGGTTTATGAAATATCTTTTATCCTTCAATATTGTGTGGCTGGATCCACTGTCCACCACTAGTACACTCATATCCTCGGCCATTTTTAACACCAAAAGGGGTCTGACCGGTTTGGATCTGGGAGCTAAATACCTCAGATTTTCCCTTGATCTCGAACCACGAACCTCGATCTAGTACTGGACAACGAACGATCACAAACAGGATCACGAACGGCGCCCTTCTCTCGAACAGAAAACCGAACCGCTCACGTACAGGACCACGAACCTCGAACCGCTTTGGATAAAACTTTGATCACAAGCACAGGCTGCTTGAACTGATCTCGAACAAGGACTAGTCACGAACAGGAGTTGATCGTGAGCTAGTAAGGGAAATAGGGTTCGGTAAGAACAAAGAAGAGAGGCGGCGGTTTAGGGTTTATAGGGTTTTACTCAGCTGGATCTTTCAGGGCAGTCGTGCTGATAACGTGTTGTAAACTAGAGAATCGAAAGATGTAATTCTCTTGTTCTTATTCATAAATAAACTCGAGGTTACACATATATATATATATAGTAAAGTACATAACCGACTAGACATAAAACCTATGGCCAATGGGCCTTATAGTCTTGGACGGACACGGGCCATGTACGGGCCGTGTATGGGCCTGGTTATGGAGTCCATCCGTTAAGTGGTTTATAACACTTTATATCTTTAAAAACTAAAAGTAAAAAACTTAAACCATAAGTCCTAGAACTGTAATCTATAACTCTAAAACCTAAAAAAGAAATTGACCTAGTTATTTTAGATCATATATATTTTTAGATTTAACTCTCAATTATATTAATTACCATAACACTACTTAGAGCCAAGATAGGTGTTCCTGTTTCCCAGCATTGGTTTTCCTGCAGAACAAAATAACCGGAAATTTTAAAGTCCGCTATGAAGAAACTAAAACCAATTTCCGGTTTAGTCGAGAAGATGGGACAGTAAGCATGCCTTCAAGAAGAATGAAATGGCTGTAGCAAGACAGCCCAAGAACATTCCAGCTTGAGAAACCTACAACCACTCCCAAAAAGAAAATCCTAAACTTTTTTAAAAACCGAACAAATTAATCTCTCGAGTTCTTGCACGAGTTTTTAGATTTTGTTTTACCAATAAGAGTGTACGTCTTCCAGATACATCGACAAGCACGGTACCTAAAATGCCTCCAAACATCTACAAGAATGTGCTTTAAATTTATTGGTAAAACTAAAATGTATCGAATATTATATCGAAAAAAATTATGGAAATATGTAAACTATGGTCTTTGGTATAACCTGAACAACTGAAGTCGATATGAATCCAAAGTGACTCGATACACCTGGATCATCGGATAATTAAGGACCATTCGATGAAAGTAATCATCCTTATGGTAAATAAAAACAAGATCCATTGAAGAAGAAGGATGGTTACCGGTAGAGGTGAAAATGGAGCCAGTGTAAAAAGAATAACCGTTAAGACCTCCAAGCTGAGGCAAAGCTATAAGAACAACTCCAATCTGTATTATGAACCAATTGAAACAAATAAATCAAGAATATGTAAAAACAAAAACGCTTCTGAAGTTATTTTTAACCTTACGAAGAGAGAGTAACTTACAGTAAGTGAAAACGCATATTTTCGCTGAAATAGTTTGAAGAAACCGTGGTCATCGATGTCTTGTTGTTGTTTAACATGTTCTGTATAGTCCTGATCATCATCAAATTGTTGGAAGATTTATGTAATAAAAATAAAAAGATATACTTATGTAGATCATATGGATTAGATCCTTACTAATATCTCTGCTGCTTCATCTGATACATCATATGTTGCTCCTCTAAGGCTTAACAAAACCGCCTTAACCTCCGTTTCCCTCCCAACTTTAGCCTACAAAACGAATTAGTTTATTTGATTTAAGGTTGAAGTTTTGCAAAGCAAAGTATTCATGTAAAGATATAATGTTTCCCTTTGACTAACCAAAGAATAAAAACACACTAATCTTTCGCCAATAAATATCGAGTTTAACAGGTTTAAGGAAGAAATTTACATTAATTTATTTTCATGTTTAATTACACTTTTAAAACAAAATGTAAATTAAATGTCAAAAGAATTTTTGTAAGTTTTTATACAGAGATAAAAATGTTATGTTTTACATTTGGTAAATACACACTATTGTAGATGATACACACTATAAATGTCTGAGGCTATCGGATTTGGTTTTGTAGTATCCAAAATTTACTAGACAAAAACACAACAAAAAAAAAAAAAAAAGGAAAAAAAAATATACCGTATTCTTATGTCATGTGTTACCTTAAAAGTGAAAACATAATCCTAACATACAAATATATAAAACACAAAAAATATATAATAAGTGAATAAACAAATGCTTACTAGCCATCTAGGAGATTCGGGGATGAAGAAAAGAAGAGGCATAACCATTAGAGAAGGTATAGATCCTGTCCAACGTCAGAACACAAAAACCATTAGTACTACTTATTCATGTATTTGAATGAAATGAGAAAGTATGATTTTTGCATTCGATAAGAATTGGTCTTAATTACATACCCAAAATGGCTAAATTGCGCCATGCAACGACTGTTCCAAGTGCATAAAAGACCGATATACCAACACCCGCAAATAACTGTAGAACATTCGAAAATTGTCTAATAAAATTCCATTATAGTTTTCAAGATTTTAGTTCTCTTATAATTTACCTGAGCTAAGGAAGAAGCAGCTCCTCGCAAGTTCCTTGGTGCTATTTCAGTGATGTAAACCGGTCCCTGTCATTAATAATGATTGTCAGATCATATAATTTGTTACAAAATAAAAGCACCAATATATTTAAATCTTGTTTTCAATAAGTCTCAGAAGTTTATAATACCTTCTGAATTGTATCTAATCTAATTAACCCCAAAACTTACACTTACAAAATATGCTCAAAAGAATGTTTACTCATTCATACCAAATATGCGCTAATTCCGATCGAGACTCCTTGCAACAACCTCCCGAGATCAAGAAGCCAAACACCCTTTTGTTCAAACAATTAATTAAAAAATAAGATAAAGAATAATAAGAATAAGAAATTAATAACAACTTATAGCGACTTAAACGACTGCATTGAATTATTAAAATTTAAACCAATATAGAATTTGCAAACCTTGGCAAATGCAATAGCAAACCAGCCGATCACGAAGAGGATGTTAGTGATCCATATTGTCTGGTTCGAAAAAGAATCACACAAAAGATTAGTATGTATATTATAACCATAACTTATTGTACTACAATTAACTTTTAACATTGAGAACTAATTACTATCATTCTTCGGCAGAAACTTACGTAGACACGACCAACCAAATCTGTTAACTTCCCACAGATTAATGCTCCAAGGATTAATCCAACCGTCAATATCGATCCAAACAGTGAGTACTGATTTTTTTTTTTAAAACAATAACTGAAAATTAGTTGAACCAGAATCCAAAACCAAACAGATAACCGGAATTAACCGAAAATGAAAATAAAATAAAATAGAACTTGTTACATCAGCTATGGAGAGATTCAAGTCTTGCATGATACCGGACTGTGTAGGAGCTGAGTATCCGATCTGTAAAAATGATATTAATTACACGAGGAATAATAATAATAATAATAAAAGTTTAATTTATCAAAATCTGGAACTGACGATCAAACATGCATGAACCATTTTAGTTTTCGATTAAAAAATTTAAGAACTAGATTATTAGAAAATCAAGCTTAGGAACTCACAATGCATCCAAAGGCAAAGGCACCGCAAGAACCGACAATGAAAGCAAGAACAAAAGGTTTTGTAGAGGCTTTTGATATTTCAGACAAAATTGAAGAAGATGATGATCTACTAGGAGACGCAAATAATAAACCTTCTTCTGCCATTTTACGAAATGTTATATTATGAATCAAATTTGCTTCGTTTACATTACATTCTTTTGTTCTTTAACAACAACAACAAAAAAAAGTTTGTTAAAGGTATGGTAAGTTTTGTTTTAGAAGTAGATGAGAGAAATTAAAAGAGATCGGAAAGCTAATTCAGATTATTATTTTATTTTATGAATTAAGATTAGTCTTGTAACTCGTGCAGCAAGAAATTGCGGAACTGAAAACACACAAACTGTACATGTTTCCTTTTCTTATTTATTACTACAAGTATTATATATTTTGTAATTAATGGTTATCACGTTTGCTTTGTTTCTTTTTTTCTTATGGGCATGTAAATTTTTAAAAAGATGAGTTGTATGGTATTTAAGAAAATACTTAAATAGCAATGGAGGGCAAGAAAAACACAAAGCACTTTAACTACCCTATGCCTTAACTGATGTTAATATATAATAACAAAGCACCTAATTTATGGGAATATTTAACATATTTATATGAGCACATGACCCAATAGTAATTAAACAGTATATCAAGGAACCACTTTTGTTGTCTAATATATATAGTATAGCTAATAGCTTGCGTCTTGAGGTCTCAAAGTTTAGAGGTAGTATCTTAAATTTTATTTCTTCCTTGTTTTAGAAAACTGTAGAATCTTGAGGATGAGAATCAGTGAAAAGAGACTGAATTTCTTCTAAAGATTTGCCTTTGGTCTCTGGAACAAGCTTGGCAGTGAACACATATCCAATGCACATCACTGCCGCAAATATCACAAATGTTCCTGCAATATAATAGTTTTATTTCCCAAGTTCATGCATGAAGAAGATCATTAATTTGTAGATAGTTATACCATTATTTTGTGTATAATAATAATAATAATATATATATATATATATAGTATAGACTAATTGGTTACCTGTGGAGCTCCACTGAAGCAAGAAACTGAAGGAATAAGCAACGAGCCATGAGCTTATAGAGCTGACCAAGTTACAAACTGTTCCTGCTGCTCCTTTCACGTCTACTGGATAAATCTAGTTAAGATAATGGGAAAAAAGTGAACTATTAATTTACAGTTAATTAACATTTATAGATAATGCGATTTTTTAAAAAAATCTTTAGTGTTTACCTCTGATGCTATAGTCCATGGTATCGAACCCATGCCTAATCCGTATGATCCAAAATACACCTAATGTAGTATATATGATAAAGTTAATACAAAAAGCAGGACAATTTTTATGGTTTTGGCTTTGTTTAAATAATGGTGTTTTCTTCTTCTCTGAATAACGGTTTATTTAATTACCATAACACTAGTGAGAGCCAATATTGGTGTTCCATTTTCCCAGCAATTGTTCTTCTACATGAGTAAGAAAACCAAAAAGATTACATCTTGGTTATTCAAAACTGAAAACCAAATCACCGGTTTAGTAGAGTCGTTATATAGATAATAGGATTAGTAAGCGCATGCATGCCTGCAAGAGGAATGAAAGGGCTGTTGCAAGACAACCCAAGAACATTCCAGCTTGAGAAACCTACAATCACTCCCAAAAAAGAAATTATTTTCGAATCAAAATAATTAACCTATCGATTTGGTTATTTACACTTGCGGTTTTTGGGTTTAAATTTTTTTGTTTTACCAGTAGGATAGAACGTCTTCCGGATAAATCCACTAGCACAGCACCTAAAATGCCTCCAGATATCTACAAGAATTAATGTGTTTTTAATGATAGGTAGAAAGAATGTATTCCGAGTGTTATCAAAAAAAAAAAATTTATATATACATGTTTTATGATCTTATATTAGTAAAACCTGAACAATAGATGTCAATATGAATCCAACGTCACTTGATACACCTGTTAAATCAGATAATTATTGACCGGTCGATAAAGCAAGATGGAAGAAGAAGAAGAATGAACGTTTTATTTACCGGTAGAAGTGAAAATGGTATCCGTGTAAAAAGTATAACCATTTAGACCTCCAAGCTGAGGCACAGATATAAGAACAACTCCAATCTGTGTAAACATGAAAAAAAAAATCAAGAAAATGCAAAGACAATAATATAAAATGTTTTCAATTTCTGTTTCATTTTTTAACCTCTTTTTGAAGAATTACTTACAATAAGTGGCAACGCGTATTTTCGCTGGAACAACTTGAAGAAACCACGACCATCGACGTCTTGTTGTTCTTCAACATGTTGTGTATATTCCTGATGACCATCAAAATTAATGTTGGGAATCGATCAATGTAAAAAAAATATATATATATATATCATATATATGACTATTCAGTATTCAGTGCATATATAATTTTATATATCCTTACTAATATCTCTTTTGCTTCTTCCGACACATCAGATTTTGCTTCTCGCAAGCTTAACAAAACTGCCTCAACCTCCTTCTCCCTTCCCACTTTAGCTTACAAACAGATTTTTTTATCAATGATAAGAGCATTTAAGACCAAAAATTTAACAATGTTAAGATCCATATATATATATATATATATATATACATGTGAAGTTAACCCCTAAACGTATTTGACCAAACAAGTAAATGCAAATGGATTAAAAAAAACAAGCGCTTACTAGCCATCTAGGAGATTCTGGGACAAAGAAAAGAAGAGGCACAACCATTAGAGAAGGTATAGATCCTGTCCAACGACAGAACACAAAAAAAATATTAGTACAAATTATTTTTTTGAAGGAATGTTCCATTTGTGCAATTCGATATGAATCAATCTCCTTCACATACCCAAGATGGCTAAATTGCGCCAATCAACGACTGTTCCAAGTGCATAAATAACCGATAGACCAACACCTGTGAATAACTGTATAGAACATTTAAACTTGTATTGTATGAATGTAATGGTATATTACATCTTTTATAACAGTTTTTTTTTAGGAATTTGGTTCACTTAGTTTACCTGCACCAAGGAAGAAGCAGCTCCTCGCAGGTTTTTTGGTGCTATCTCGCTGATGTAAAAAGGACCCTATGATTTCATTAATCATCATCAGATGATATGCTTTATTACAAAATTTCATGCCAACAAATAACTTCAATATAATTTGAAATCTCATTTAAAAACACCTATAGCTAGGGTTTTAATTCATTCGTACCAAATACGAGAAAATTCCCACCGAAACCCCTTGCAATAACCTTCCAACATCGAGCAGCCAAACATCCTTTGTGACAAAAAGGGAAAAAAAAAACATAACAAAACTTTTTAAGAGAATTAAAATCACTTATAAAGTTAAACAAGTGCATTTCATTATTGATTGTAACATAGCATAAATTAAGAAAACTCAATAAAAATCGCAAACCTTGGCAAATGCAATAGCAAACCAGCCGATTACGAAGAGGATGTTAGTGATCCATATTGTCTGGTTCGAAAAAGAATCACAAAAAAGATCACTAGATTAGTATATTATAACCATTACTAATTGTACTACAATTAACTTTTAACATTGAGAACTAATCATTCTTCGGTAGAAACTTACGTAGACACGACCAACCAAATCTGTTAATTTCCCACAGATTAATGCTCCAAGAATTAGCCCCACCGTCAATATCGATCCAAAAAATGAAAACTGAGAGAGAGACAAAAACGAAAAAAAAAAAATAATAATATTTTAAAATTAGCTGAACCAAAAAATATCCGATCAAACCGGAATAAACCGAAAGAGAAAATAAAATAAAAATTAATAATTGAACACTTGCATCAGCTATGGATAGATTCAAGTCTTTTATGATACTTGTCTGTGTAGGAGCCGTATATCCGACCTGTAGAAACAAAAAAAAACTGTGGTTGATGAAAATTGAAATTGAAACATGCATTAAACCAATTGTGATTTTAAAGAACATTAAATATGAGTTTTTTTTTTTGTTAAAAAACATTAAATATGAGTTTAGAACTCACAATGCAACCAAAGGTGTAGGCACCACAAGAAATGGCAGTGAAGGCAAACACAAAAGGTCTCGTGGAAGCATTTGATATTTCAGACAGAACTGAAGAGGATTTACTAGGAGAAGCATTTGGTGATTGTAATAATAAAGATTCTTCTGCCATCTTTTTAGAATCTGAGATTATAAATCAAAGTGTAATTAACACAATCACAAGAAAGCATAATTAAACTTAATCAAAGAAAGAAGGATATATATATATAAATCCTGGAAAAATGCAAAAAACCTTTTTTTTTTTTTTTTTTTTGAATTGTGGAAGATTGTTGGTCTCCTGAAGTAGTGGAACTACATAAAAAACAGAGGTTTTATTTCCCCTTTCCCCTTTTATGCTGAAGTTGGAATTAATTAGCAAGAAATTTAGTAACAAAAGTGGGGGCTGGGCACAGTAAAACAAATAAAGACTATCACCAGCCAACAACCACGCAGGGTCATGTACTCACGTGCCAACTACCAAAATATATATCCCCCACACCACTTTTTGCTTCTTCGGAACTCGGACACAGAGCATCCACCAGCTGTTGTGACTTGAGAGTTTCAACATATGTTTTATGGGCTTGTTTACTTGTGGCCTAATGATTTTTATAGTCCAATGATTCCACGTGTATATTTAAATAACTTGGGCACTTCTTGTTACACAGACCCATTTATAGAAGCATGTATATTCATTATTGTTTATTCTTATTTTCCTTTTTCCCTTTTTTTTAAAAATATAATTTCGCGCGATTAAAATTTTTTTTACTTAATTTATATAACTTGGGCGATCAAACCCTACGTAATTTATGGGAATATTTAACATATTAATTCGCACATGGGCCAATCGTAAAAAGCATATCAAGAACCACTTTGTTGTCTCAATCTAGCTAATAGCTAGAAGTCAAAGTTTAACTATCTTTTCAGAAAATTGTCGAATCTTCAGAAGGAGAATCGGTGAAAAGAGATTGAATTTCTTCTAAAGATTTGCCTTTGGTCTCTGGAACAAGCTTTGCAGTGAACACATATCCAATGCACATCACTGCCGCAAATATCACAAATGTTCCTGCAATATAATAGTTTTATTTCCCAAGTTCATGCATAAAGAAGATCATTAATTTGTAGATAGTTTATTAAAATTGTTGTGTGTATAATATATATATATATATATATATATAGTATAGACTAATTACTTACCTGTGGAACTCCATTGAAGCAAGAAATTGAAGGAGTAAGTAACAAGCCATGAGTTTATAGAGCTGACCAAGTTACACACTGTGCCTGCTGCTCCTTTCACGTCTACTGGATAAATCTAACAAAGATAATGGTAAAAAAACTGAATACTTAATTTACAATAAATTAACAATGTAGCTATTTTGATTTTTTTTTTCTTTTTTTTTTAAATTTTGTTTAATTTACCTCTGATGCTATCATCCATGGTATCGGTCCCATGCCTAATCCGTATGATCCAAAATACACCTAATACGATAAATACACAAAACACAATTTCATAGTTTTGGCATTGTTTAAATAATTGTCTTCTGATTAAAACTGTTTATTAATTACCATAACACTAATGAGAGCCAATATTGGTGTTCCATTATCCCACCAATTGTTCTTCTGCATGAGTAAGAAAAGAAAAAAAAAAGAAAGATTACATACCGATTTTTTAAAATTGAAACCAAGCCACCGGTTTAGTATAGTATATAGATTAGTAAAGCATGCCTGCAAGAAGAATGAGATGGCTGTTGCAAGACAACCCAAGAACATTCCAGCTTGAGAAACCTACAATCACTCCCCAAAAAAATATTTTTTGAAAGAAATCTCTCAAAAAGACCTATCGATTTGGTTATTTAATTACACTTGCGGTTTCGGTTTTAATTTTTGTTTACCAGTAAGAGAGAACGTCTTCCGGATATATCCACAAGCACAACACCTAAAATGCCTCCACACATCTACAAGAATGTGCTTTAAATGATCGTTAAAAGAATATGTATTGTGTGTTAAGCGAAAAAAAAAAAAAGAATAATATGTATGACTTATAGTGATGCTTTGTGATCTTACAATAGTACAACCTGAACAATAGATGTCAATATGAATCCAACTTCACTTGATACACCTGTTAAATCAGATAATTATTGATTGTTCGAAAAAAAAAAAGATATATGAAAGAAGAAGAAGAAGAATAAGGTTTTATTTACCAATAGAGGTAAAAATGGTATCAGTGTAAAAAGTATAACCATTAAGACCTCCAAGCTGAGGCATAGATATAAGAACAACTCCAATCTGTGTAAAACAATGTGTTAAATAATATAATCAAGAAAATGCAAAGACAATAATGTTTTCAATTTCAGTTTTAATTTTAACCTCTTTTTGAAGAGTTACTTACAGTAAGTGGCAACGCGTATTTTCGCTGGAACAATTTGAAGAAACCATGTCCCTCAACGTCTTGTTGTTCCTCAACATGCTGTGCATATTCCTGATAATCATCAAAATGTTGGGAAATCAATGTAATATATATATATATATATATATATATGGATCTATCATATATTGTATCATGACTATTCAGTGCATATATATTTATATATCCTTACTAATATATGTGTTGCTTCATCTGATACATCAGACTTTGCTCCTCGCAGGCTTAACAAAACCGCCTCAACCTCCTTCCCCCTTCCCACTTTAGCCTACAAACAGATTTTGTCAATGATAAGAGTATTTTATAAGCCTTTGGTACTTTTATCGTATTTATGGGTTGGAAAAGGAAAGAAGAGATTATGCTAAGCAAACAGGATCTGATTTTTTTATCTGATTTTTTTAATAACGCAATGTTATGTTCACATGTGAAGTTTAACGGGACGACCTAGAGTAGTATATAAGGACACTGGAATCCTATATATGAAACTAAGCATGTGAACACAAGCGTAAATGCAAATGTATTTTGACCAAACAAGCAAATGCAAATGGATAAAACAAACAAGTGCTTACTAGCCATCTAGGAGATTCTGGGACGAAGAAAAGAAGAGGTAGAACCACTAGAGAAGGTATAGATCCTGTCCAATAATGACAGAACACAAAATCATTAGTACAATATTATGTCTCCTTTGAAGGAAACAAACAAGAATGTTCGATCTGTGAATTGATATGAACCAGTCTCCTTTACATACCCAAAATGGCTAAATTGCGCCAATCAACGAGTGTTCCAAGTACATAAAAGACCGATATACCAACACCGATGAATAGCTGTAGAACATTCAAAAACTTGTATTGTAGGAAGGTAATTACATTTTTTATAATAGCTTTTAAGGATTTTGGTTCTCTTAAGCTTACCTGCACCAAGGAAGAAGCAGTTCCTCGTAAGTTTTTTGGTGCTACCTCGCTGATGTAAATAGGCCCCTGTGATTAAATCATTTTCAGAGATTATATGCTTTATTACAAAGTCCATGCCAAGAAATTACCAGAATCCTATTTGAAAATCTCGTTTTTCAGTAAAAAATCCAAATGTCAACGTTACTCATAATCACCTCTAAAACTAAACACGTACATTTACAAACAAAGAATGGTATATATATTACCCACCATGCATCAGAGTTGTCAGACCAAAATATCAGAGAACATATAATAACCCTACTAAACCAAAATCAAACAAAGGTTTTTTTGTTGAAAGGTTAATTTTCGGGGGAAAATAAACTACACATTTTATGTCCAACATTGCCAACAGAGAGACCTTAAACTAGCAACAAATCCACAAAACTTAGATTGAGGAATGATTAAATCTAATTAGACTTGTTTTGGAGTATTTCAAGGTATTTTTTTTATTGATTAGACTTTTTTTTTTTTTTGCCAACTATTGATTAGACTTTTTTAATTATTTATTCATACCAAATATGTGATAATTCCTCCCGAAATCCCTTGCAATAACCTTCCAACATCGAGCAGCCATGCATCCTTTTGTCACATAACAAAAAAAAAAAAAAAAAAAAAAAAANAATAATGAGAAAAAATATATTTAAGATAATTAAAATCACTTATCGAGTTAATTTAACAACGGCATTAATTTCATAATTAAAAGAATAATGAGAAAATCACAAACCTTGGCACATGCAATAGCGAACCAGCCGAGTAAAAAGAGAGTGGTTGTAATCCATATCGTCTAGCTCAAGAAAAAAAGATGGGTTTACACACCTAACTGAATAATTAAAATTTGTAAACCGAGAGAACTTAACCATTGTTTTTGAATTGGAAACTTACGTAGAAACGACCAACCAAATCTGCTAATTTCCCGCAAACCAATGCTCCAAGGATTACCCCTACCGTCAATATCGATCCAAAAAATGAAAACTGATAAGAACGACAAAAAAAAACAAATAATTGAAAATTAGCCGAGCCATAACCAAATCCAATCAAACCAGAAACAGATAACCGGAATAAACCAAAAGAGCAAAGTAATAATTGAACACTTGCATCAGCTATGGATAGATTCAAGTCTTTCATGATACTGGTCTGTGTAGGAGCCGTATACCCAACCTGTAGAAACAAAATATTTGGTTGGTTGAGATTTAAAACTGAAAACATGCCATTAACCCAATTTTGATTTCGATCTGATTTTTTTTTTGTTCTTTTAAACTGAACTCACAATGCAACCATAGCTGAAGGCACCAGAAGAACATGCAATGAAGGCAAGAACGAAAGGTCTCGTGGAAGCATTTGATATTTCAGACAGAAGTGAAGAAGATTTAGTAGGAGAAGCATTTGATAAATCTTCTGTATGAGAATGTACTAATAAAGATTCTTCAGCCATTTTTTTTTTTTAGAATCTGAGATTATGAAATCAACAGTGTTAGTGTAACACAATCACAAGAAAGCATAAAATTTCTTAAAAGAAAGAAGAGATAAAATCTTGGAAACAAAAAATTGTAATAATGTATGGAGGCTTTTATTTATTGTGTTCTGTAGAAAACGTCGAGCTCATTAACGACATCATGTACGTTGTATCCAAAGTGGGGAGTGGGGCACATCAAAACAAAAATAATAATGCATAGCCAACAACCACGCTCCACGCAGGGTTATACTTAATCACGTGTCAACTACCTCCTATCCCCACAAATCTTTTGCGTCTTTCGGACTCGGACTCAGAGCATCCACACCGTCTGTTGGGAACTTGAGTCTATTCAACAACCTCAACGTATGATTTATGGGCTTGTGGACTAATGAATAAATTTTTTATAGTCCAATGGTTACACGTAGATTAAAATCGTATGTGCATTCCTTCTTACACAGGCCCGTTTAAAGAAACATGAATTCATTATTGTTTATAATTTATTATTATTTTCCTTTTTCGTTTTTTTAAATATATATAATTTGGTGCGATTAAAATTAAAAAAACAAGGTATGATTCGGGTAAACATAGTAAAAAAATTTTGAGTTATTTTTTAGGGACAACTTTTAAAAAATAGCTCAATGTTTTAATTGGATTATGTAAAATACTCTACTCTTATTTCATTTCACCCTACTTAAATTGAGAATTTTTTTTTTTAAAAAAAAAAACCTAAATAAAAGTTGAATGTTAAGAAAATAACCCTTGTTACAAAATTCAAATCCAAAAAATGGTTGTTCTAAACAATTAGTTGCATTAGTTTCTATTACAAAATACATAGAAAAATTGTAGCTTATTCCAACTATACAAGAGCATTGTTTCATATGATTGAGCTAAAGAAGCGTTAGAGAGAGAGAGAGCTGGCAAAAGCCGAGTTTAGCCGGTGAGTTGACTTTTCAAGTAATCACTCACACAGATCTGAACTCACCTTGTCCCCATCATTATTTATGACACCGTTTGTTTTGTTTTTCATTATCATCATCATTATTTTTTCTTTATTATTACAATTAGTAGCACTAGCATATGAGATGACAGAAAAATAATTTTCAAAGCTTAATGCCGGTGGAAAATTTTGTCTTTTCATTTTTCTTTAATTTATGTTGACGTTTTTGCCGGCATGCTGTATGAAATAAATGCGTCAGCTACGATATAGGATTATGTATTTTTTTTCCGATTATTTTTAGTTTCACATAATTGCGTCTGACGAATGATGATTAGTGGTGAAAAAGTTGTGTTTGATTGTATCCAGATCTAATCGTGTACAAATGTAATTCTTTCTAACTCATCACTTCCTTCACAGCTTCATATATAGCGTATGTAAAAAAAATTTGTTTACCTATTTCATATACGACCGAAAACAAACTTCCAAGTTCCAAGCAACTAGTAATGCACTATATATAATATTTAAATTTTATTAAACTAGTATGAACGTTCGATTTCTTCAATTCAAATGCTGAAATTTATATATAAATTTGAGTTTTTCTTACAGAAATTATTTTATATCAAATATTGCTTAGAAATTAGAACAACCAAAATGCTATAGCGAATTGTATTTGTCATCTACGTTTCACCATTTTCAAAATACTTTTGATAAAGAATATTAATTACTCACGGTGCTGTTCATTCGTTTTACTTAGTCGTTGGATATTCATCGAGTAATACATTATTTAATGTAATATATTATTAATGGGAGATTCCTTATCATGTTGCTTCCATCATCGGATACCTTAGAAAAAAAAAAGGAGAGTTACATGCATGCAAGTCGTGCCATCTAAATGCCACCAAAAGGCAAAAAAACCAAAGCAAACTTAACATATAATTAACATATACCAAAGGTCAATAATGATTTTTATAATCATATGAGGTCAAAGCTTGCTAAATTTATCAATGTTATGGACAGGACACGGCCGCCATTAACGTTGTTTTAATCTTGATAAACCATATCAAACTAATTAACCGAGACTAAAAAGTTTATCCATGCATGATATTAACTGATTTACATCATTTCACCTCTCTTTTTTTGTTTGTGAAATTGAAAGTATGAAAAGATATAGAAAATAATTCTCTTTTTTCTTCTCTTTTTTTTTTTCTTTCTATAATATAGATGGTATAATTTATAGATAAAATGGCTTTCTTAAAATCTGAGGTAGTCAATCTTATATTTTTAGGAGATAATTTTCTATGACTCGAGTTTTTTTACATTTACAGTCCAAGAAAAAAGCCTTTTTATAATTTATAACTTTCCCTGCAGGTTTAATGGTTCATCGTGGAATGACATTAATATGTTCAAAATTTTTAATGAATGAAAGGATTATTAATCAGAGAAATAATTACGCTGTGTTTTATATATGCGTGTGTGAGTGAATAGTATTGGCAGGCAAATTTAGAAAATAATATATAATTTAATACAAATGTATGTGCACATTAATATAACTCGTATAGTCATATACCTAATTAATAATCCTCACATGGTCTCTCCTTCTCTCTCCCTCCCTCTCATACTATAAATGTTTGTGTACTTCATGTTATTATAGCCTACTCAATCTTTCTTAATCCTTCAACAGAACAAGAACTCAAAAAGATCAATCAATGGCATTAATGGTGAAGAATCGTCCGTACGAGTACACAAAGATGGAGAAAGAAGACCCACAGGAGCTAATTCACAGAAGAGCTCAGTTCCTAATCCAGAAGGTCTTAGAACGAGCCGACAACAAGACCAGACAGCTGCAACAGAGGAGGAGATCATCTGGACCGTTGATTATGATCCGAGTGGTTGGGATTCGAATGAGAATTGGTAAGAAGCTAAGGAAGCTGAGGAAGCACAACAGTTGTGTCTGCAATAATCTCATCTCTCGTTTCCTCAAATCTTTTAAACGTTTCTTGTGTTCTTCTTCTTCTTCATCTTCTTCTTCTCGAACTATCTCTGATCTTCCTCCTCTCTTCTCTATACAAGTTTGATGATCTTGATCTTTGTGTTTTAATATTATATGTTATGATATATGCTTCCTATTGTAAAAAAATATATAATTATATATGATATCGAGCTAAAATCTGGTTTGGGATCTTTGATTGTTAAAACATTGTCGTTGAAATATCATAAGACATCACTAAACATTTCAAATATTAGACACTTCATTTTTTTTAGAGCTCATGTTTTAGATGTATATTGAGGAATAATTGATTTAGTGAAAAGGTCTCTCGCATGCATGTGACTTGTTAGACTGGAAGTAGGTTCAAGCGGGCCGATGAGAAAGTTAGGACTTAGGAAAATACATTTTATCAAATAAGTTATATGAAAAGTGACTATATTGAAAAGGTTTTTTTCAGCTTTTGCTAAGAATATGACACTTGGCATGTTATCTATCTAATACCTGTCTTCTTTTGTGTTTGGATCTAATTAATTAAATTCATTTGTATTTTGGACCTAAGTAATTAGAGGCCCATAAAACAAACAAAAAAACTCTTAACATTTTTTTTTCTCTTCTTCAATAAGAACCAGTTGTAGATCCCTTATCATCTAAAGCCACAATTTATAAGTTTGTGGTTTCATTTTAGTTTATTTTGAAATTACATATGGGTTTCAATTTTATGTATGATTCAGGGCAAAAACAGTATCTAAATTATGTATAAAATTTATTTCTGGGTTTCAATCTTATAAATGATTCATAGGCAAGAAAAGATTCTAGATTATGTTAGATTGTGGGATGTTTATGTGTTCTCAAAATTCTCTTATAAATTCATAAATTTTTGGATTTTTATTTCTGCTTAGTTTAATTTAATCTTATATAATCTAATGGTGGATGTTTTCTGTAAGTAATTTGATAAATGCTTACTCATTTATTCCCGTTACATCTTACAAAATTTTTTTCCATAAAAGTAGAATTCATTCCGTTTTCCATGAAATTAGAATTCAATCCCTAATTACTCTCTTTTTAATACAATTTTTCAGTTATTATTGTTTAATTTCAGTCATTAGGTTCCTATAAAGAATAATTATTTTTTATATATCTTTCCAAATTTCAATAGGTATTCTTGAATAATTTTTAAATTATTTTTACAGGTTATCATGTTTGTTGTTCACATTAATACTACATAAAAAAACATTTTGTGAGAATGTTTGACAAATTTATTTATTCATTGGAGTGTTTATGTATGTCTTTCCTACTCTCCATGAGCTGGTCCGACAATTTAGGATGTCATACGCCAATATTTTTAAAAACCCCATTTTTTATTATTGTAAACAAAATTATAAAATATACTAATATAAAAAATTATTTTCATTATTTTCATATATTAGTTAGTTTTTTTCTTGCTCACATTTGTTTTTTTTAATGTTTTTATGTTCATTTAAATATATATACGAAAATAAATATTATATTGCCAAATAACTCATTATTCTTTTAAAACTTTTCGAATATGGAAACTTTTTTTTTAGAGTTAATAACTGAACTTATAATTTTAATTTTAATATTTTCCTACATAAAAAAACCTAAAACTTTTGGCCTAAAATATGTCCTAAAAAAATTGATGCCCTAATCTTTAACTTCACTTGCTCGACCTATGGGTAGAACCTTGAATCATTTTTTATTTTTACTTCAGGGTTGTCGTGTTTGTTGGTTTTGTTAAACTGTTAATATTACTACGTCATGAGAAAAATGAACTATATCATGATTTAATATGTTGGGTATGTTAGGTTTTGTTCTTTTCTTATATTTTAGAATTTCAATTTTTTTTCCCTTTTGGATATTCATGTGGTATTGGACGATGCATATGAGAATTCATCTTTAAGAAAAAAAAAACATATTTAAAACTATTATAAAAAAGGAAAATTGTATGCTTATATCATATGCTTAAAAAATCATGTTGTTAAGCTTGTGATGTATTTTTATGTCATGGTATGATATGAGTTCCATTTTTCTATACTATATCTGATTAATTTGACTTCTATAATTTTGAGTAGTATATGCTAATTGTATATTGGTATCATATATTTTTAAGAATCTTAGTATCAAATAGCTTTAGAACTAACCATCTTAGAAATAAAAGAACAAAAAAAAATTCCTACAACATTTTCCACTTTCACATATAATAGTTTACTTTCTAAGAAATTATATTATTATGACATTTGACATTATAATATTCTATGGTTTTTCTTCTAAGTAGATACGACAAAATGATTATTCATTTTATTCAATTGCATCTATGATGATGATGAAATAAAACCATTGCATGTTTATACTTATCCAAAAATTAGTGTAAATTTTTATAACTTTATTTACTTGGATTCATTTTCATTATTAAAATTTCGTAAAAACAATTTTAATTTGTATTAGAATGTATAAATAATAAATTATATTATGAGGGAGCAATGTGATTGCATTTTTTACCTCACTAAAAATTAACTGGTAAAAATATTTATTAATTTCATTTTTGTTTATCTAAATTTCATATTTAGATTGTATTCATGTAAGTTATATTTTCAAAATTACATTTTTCTATAGATTTCGAACTGGTAAAAGAAATTGTGCAAACACAAGCGACAAAAGAAAAAAGATGGTGAATGCTTAAGACCATGTGCATTGGTAGTTCGTCATAGAGTTTCTAATAATTAAAATAAATAAAAAAGAATAATATTATTTTAATTGGAAAAGGGAAAATTGATTCTCAAGATTTAACATATAATGACACATCTAAGTAGCTAGATTTTTTAATTATAATAAACAAAATCCACAAAAGTTTAAAATCTTAATTAAATAGTTTATTTTGTTATTTTTTAATTTTCAAAATTTTTATAAGGCATAAAGTACAATTAGCTTTCTAACAAGTTCCATTATGCATAATTTTAAACAATATATTTATATTATTTAAAATTAATATTAGTTGATACAATAAAAATATTAGTATGATTAAAGAAATTATGAAAGTTGTAAAAAAATAAGTATCGTGAAACTTTCACAAACTATATTAGTATATATAATTTTATTACTGATAATACATATATATTATGAAATATAACTACTTAATATAATTAAATATAATTAATAAGCAATTTAATATGTTTTAAAATATTAATAATTTTGTATTTATTATTTAAGATCAAAATGAAAGAAAAATAACAAAATAAGTATTCAAATAAATTTATATTAAAAATATTAAGTTACATTAAAAATAAAAATATTATATTGACGAGAAACTCACCAATGGATACACAATATTATAAAGATATTCTCAAATTTCTCTACATTAAAAAATAATATCATATGATGAAAAATTTAATGAGTCTCTCACCAATGCACATGCTCTAATATGTATTGAAAATCTAAAAGGAGAAAAAACTATACACTCTACTATGCAATCAAAATTTTCTCCATGTGTTGAAATACTCTAATACTATATATAAAAGTAAAACTTAAGTAACACTAAACAAATGAACCCAAAAAAAAACTAAAATGATTAGTATATTTTTGAATTCACAAAAATAACCATTAATTAGTAAACAAATAAAAACTAATAATTTCCAAATTACTAAAATTGAACAACATTGTAAGCTAAATTCGTGGGATGACTTCTAGTATATATATATATATGATGTTTCATTATTTTCTAAGTAATGTTTAGTTTAGAAAAAAAAAGAAAAAAGAGAAGGAAAAAAGTGAAGAATTAGAGAGATGATATTTTCATCTAACCATGCCAAAAATTTTATATTATAAACTAAGACATTTGACGAGATCATATCAATTCTTGAGTTATGGGGTTGTTAAAAAAAAAAAAAAAAAAAAAAAAAAAAAAAAANAAAATCTAGTTATGGAAAGCCAACAAAAGCATAAAAACTGTCATTATTTCAGTACTGAGATTTTTTATATAAAAAAAAATACCAAACCCAAAATATATACATTATCTAAAGCAATTTTTGTCAAACATATCGGCCCTTACTCTTACTCACAAGTTGAAAGACGACAAAAGTGAGTACGAAAGAGACCAGTATATTCTATGTGTTGCACCTATATGCAAAGAAAACATATTTCTATATGCATTATATGAGTCTATGACGACATTATACATTAATGTATCGTGAACCAAAGTGGTTTTAACTGAGATATCACCACTCAAAACCGAGAATAACGATGCTGAGCATTTTCTGTCTAAGTATAGCAGATGGATGTCGCAGTCTATTTGAAAAAACTACATATATTTTGGAAGTTCTAGCTTGCCATATACGCAGGGCCACACTTACGTACCTAATGGTCGAAGAAATTAAGACAACTATGTTTTACCTAAATTTTGTTTTCGTCCAAAGCAAAATCTCATAATATTCTCAACCACATAAGAACGACGAGGGGAAAATAATTGTAATGCGTTACGACTTTTATTAATCTTTTGGAAAATATGATATAATTTAACTCAATTTAAAACTATACAATTTGAGGGAATAAATGGGAAAATGGTTGTGTGCGAGAGAAACTGGAAAAAGCTGTAAGACCGAGCATGGCCACATAACTCATTCATCCATCACGATCTTGTCGGTTCTTTTACTTCTTTTGATCAAAC
>NC_025692.1:20200957-20218761 GCF_000633955.1 Camelina sativa | reverse complement strand
TTTTTTTTTTTTTTTTTTTTTTTCAACCAAACATTAATAGATTAAAAGAGAACTCTTAGGTTGGTTGCCCAAACCGGAGGAAAAGAGTTTACAAAAGAAATTTTAGAAACTAAAGTTTTAGAGGAACGAGCTAAACAATCCGCCTTTACGTTAGCCATTAGCTTTTTCTCTGATGACTTTACGGTTTTATTTGGGTAGAACGTTGACCTAGTTCTTTATCATGTCTTTTATGTATCATGTCATAGATTATTATCAAATTGATAAAAAATGAATAGCATTATATATATATATATAGGAAAAATGAATAGCATTCATATATATATATATAGGATATATATAGGAAAAATCAAATTTTTAACTTTCAAAGTGTAATTCGGTAGCATTTTAAATTTTAAGAGATTTTCACATATATGAAAAACCGTCAAATAATTTATTAATAATTTAAAACTTAAAAGTAGTTTTCCTGCTGATTGTGTCACCATTCAGAACGAAATAACGTTTTACAACATGAAATAATTAAATTATTTATTAAGGTTAATAAAAAAATTTCCAACATGAAAAGAAAAAGTTTGAAAACATATGATGATAAATTTTCAGGCTGACGTGGATGGTGATGGAACAATTGACTATTACGAGTTTTTATCTGCGACAATGCATAAATACAAAATCTTTTTCCTACATATCTGTAACTTTCTTGAGAATACATGTGAATTCTGTATAATATATATAGAATTTTAAGTCAGAACTTGTTAATGAAAGAGAACTCTCAGAATTTGTTTATTGGATGTAAACCAAAAAAAAAGGTTAACCTCTCAACCTCTAAAATAAGAGGAACCAAATGTAAAGCGCAGATAATGGAAGATACAACTGACACCTAAAATCTTCTTTAGTACATCATATCGCACTCTAAATAGACAATGTGGTCTCTCATTTACACAAATTTGAAACAAACAAAAACATTTACCGTCCGACTCTAGAAGACCTAAGCAATGTTACCTTTACTCTGTCTATATTGAACAGAAGAATGTAAGAAGCGCCTACCCTCAGAAACGTATACTATTCAACTCTAGAAGACCATGTATGTGACACACCTAACTAAGTAAGAAGTGTTACCCTTGTTCTCCGAACAGACAAATGGAAGAAGAGCAATACCCACATAACATATGCATTTTCTTATTTGAAACACATGCATTGTCGGTCATCTTCCTTTTCCTTGGGTTAATCTCATCATTCACTGCGTTTTGCTCCTCTGCTAGGGCAGCGTTTTCAACATGTGCGTCCACTACAAAAAATAAAGGTTTTTTTAGCATAGTAAAAATGCTATTGTAAGATATTAGAGCGATGTAGAAAGCGTTATCTCTACACCCGTTATAGTAGGTATGACACTTTACATAGCATTTTTATTTAATGCTATTGGAATATTCAATAATATAGCAGTTTTTTGTACGCAATCTTTAAATAAACAATAGTGAATATCAATTGACAGAGCTTCACCAAGATCATTGGCAGAGCTTCACCAAGATTAATAGCATTTTGTAATACGTAGACACAGTTTTATGTATTTATATAGGATTGTATGTGTATACTGTATTTGTACAAGCTATATATTGTGCGTATAGTAGAAGAGATTGTATTTGTACAAGCTATATATATTATTAATTCGCCCATTTAAATTTATAAATAAAATGCTGATATTTATTGATATTAAAACTGATTTTACATAATTATTGGCAAAAAAAAAAAGATTATACATAAATAGTAATTACACGAAGCCAATAAAAGGCTTTTTGTTTTGAATTATTTTGTGGTTTCATAAGGCCCATTAGGGGGCCTAAAAAAAATTGTTTTTGAGATATTCTTCGAGAAAAGGAGGAGGGTCAATCCTCGAAATTTTTGTTTCTTCTGAATAATCGACATAGTAGTGTAAGGATCTCTCTTTTTCTCTTCCGAGTCAAAGCTGATTGACCAGCCTAGTGAATTAGTGTTCCGATTCGAGCCGTTGATCACCCATCTTACTTGGCTAACCAGTTCATGCTCTGGTCGAATCTCAATTACTTTTCTCAATCCAAAACCAAAATTGAATGATTGAGAAAGCTGATGGTGTCAATCCTTTCTCAATTTTAGGTTTTGGATTGAGAAAAGTAATTAACACAACCATCTTTCTTCTTAGTTGAATCGACGTTCACTCTCTAGGTTTGGGTTTTGGAAAGCTCGAGGTGGGTCATGATTTATCATATTTTTTTTTTTGTTTCTTGTTGCTTTGACATTTCCTCAGACAATTGTTATCTCGAAGTCTCTCTTCTAAATTCAAATTCTTTTAATTGAGCAGGTTTCGCCATGCAGCAGTATGTGTTGGCTTACATATTCGGGGAGTTTTACAATGATAAGATAGTGTCCGCTTTGCGCCTTTAGGACCTTCAGTGGAAAGAAGTTGAACAACAATGTCAATTGGCCCTGTGCGCTACTCTCATGCTCTTGTTGCATATGGGTCTGAATTATTCATGTTGGTGGGTACAATGGGGAAAGTGAACTCAATGACCTATACAGCTTTGATGACCAAAGCTCTTCTTGGAAACTTGAAGTGATTTCTGGAAAATGGCCTCATGCCAGGTTTCCCCACACACTGCTGTTTATAAGCATCTAATTGGCATAATTGGAGGTTGTCCTGTCTCACAAACTCTTCAAGAGATCACTTGCTAGATCTGAAGATTGGAATTTATGAACAAAAGAGTTGTTTGTTCGAAGTACAGCCAGCATTCTTGGTGATGAGCTTATCGTCTTTAGGGCTGGGGCTGCTTGCTATGCTTTTGGGACAAAGTGAATAAAAACAACACAGATTTGTATAGTGAAACTTCTCCGTCTCAGTCATGGGTTATACAATTGGTTACCAGATAGCGGTGCTTCTGCTTGTGTGCTATGTAGTGTGAGGTTTCATCCGATTATGTGTTCCCGTCATCATTGTCGATATTTGCACGTACTGTTCTAAAGGAAGAAGCTTGCTTCCTGCAAAGTTTCGTGTTTCAGATCCCCCAAAGGGTTTGTGATGTGTGTTTTGTGAGGTTGGAGTCTGTGCAGCCTTATTTGATGGACCAAGTTAGTTCTGCTGCTCAGTTGCCAACCCATGACTTGACAGATCTTAGTACATTGAGGTCTTGGGTGAAAATTCCTCGGGGACAATCCATGGAGTATGAGATTTATAAGGCGACCAACACTATTTCGGAGTTATATAACCAAGGTGAGATTTGTGGGTACTGAGCTCACTCTCAACTCTCTTTATTTGTGAGCATTCTTAAATGTCAACTATATCATTGTGTTAATGGCTGATTGGCTGACTAGCCTCTGTCCGTGAAATCCAGAATTCTAATAGTGTGTCTTTGATTTGAAAATTTCTCATCAGATTGGTTCTTCGAGAACTGAGAGGTCGATTCCAGATGCTATTTTGAGACAAGCAAAAGGTCTTGCAGTAATCACTGTTGCCAGAGTTGGAGTTATGGTTACATATAAAATTGGGACTGGACTTGTGGTTGCTCGTAGAGATGATGGTTCCGGGTCTCCACCCTCCGCCGTCTCTTCATTTGGTTTGGGATGGGGTGCTCAGGTAACATAGCTCTTTTAGTAATTCGTAGACCTTGAGAGAAGGTTTACTCAAACTAAAATGGTCTTTATATTTGCTTCCCTGTGACTGAAGACTGAAATTTTTTCTGAACTTTCCCATGTGAGGCAGCCTTTTAAGCAACGACTCTAAATAAAATAGCGCAAACGTGGTGCTATTGAGCTTCCACAAAGGTAAGTGTTCTAGAATGCTGATTTTATAATGCTCGGGGACTAAAATGGAGAAAATCCGGTTGTGTTCATGTTGTTTCGGCTTCCATCGGATAGCTTTTGTGTGTTTTCTCAACAGGTAGATGGGAGTGGCTTGGGGATATTGTTTTGCTTCCTGTAACATCCTTTATAAGATCCAGCTTGAAGTTCTATCAGTGATGAAATTTGGTCTGCTGTTGCTGAATCGCTTTGTGCCAGTGCCAGCCGCCCAAAAGTAGCTTTTCGAACCTTTTTTATCAGAAATTTGATCAGCGCTTTTAGAACCTTACACCAACTTTACTTTAAGTGTAAACCTTTATATCATACCTATTCATCTTAAAGCACCTTAAAACCTGCATTATTGATGCATTATAAGTTATGAAAATGCTGAGAACTTCACGAAACATTTTTTCTTACCTTATTGCATCTGCTTAGCAATTAGACTTATATCATTGATTTTGTGTCTTTGTCAGGGACGAGTTGAACAGAATGGTACAAGGGATATAGTACAGTGGAGATTTTGTGGGAGACAGTGGATGGGAAGATCGCTGTGAAGGTGGGATCTTTTGCTCTTTCGATGCTACGAATTCTCGTGGGGGAATCTCTCAGAAAAGCTTCGAATGGGTAATATGGCCTGTAAAAATGAAGTTGTGGTGGACCTATTTTCACTGGAATTGGTATGCCATTATTGAGTACAGTAGAGAAGAAAAAGTGGTTTTTATACCATCAAAAGTCAATGCATTCTTAATTTACATTTTCAAGATAAAGGGCATGCTGGTGTATGCTTGTGATTGGAATCCCCATGCTATTGCGAGTGGAATATCACTTCGGGAGGAATACTCCAAGTGACCCGGCAGTGTCAAGGACTCAGATGAGAGCAGTTGGGTCAAGCATGTCGCCAAATCGTAAAGTTTTATTGCCAGAGCCAAAGGTAAAGATTCTTGGCATTCGTCTGCTTGTTGGAACAAAATATGTCAAAAGCTTTTTGAACTTATAGAAACTAGAAAGAGCATTGGTTTTGCAAGTTAGCAAGGTTTTCATACGCGTAAACTAGCTTCACCAAAAAAGAAGAAGAGTAACGGGGTGTTTCCTCTACTGAAAACCGAGTTTCTGAATCAAAGACTGGGATTTTACTGAGTGACTGATGAGATTGAATATTGGTTTGGGTAATTTAAGAAAAGTAAATTTGAGACTTGTACTTTTTGCCTTTTCGGGTATTCATGATTCAGTTTGTCGCTGGGAAGTCACAATACTGGAACATACAGAGAAGGTGAAATGGTAGGCTCTTCAGATTCGCCAACTTGTCACCGATGTGAGATGCATATGATGATAATACCTCCTAACATCCAAGAGACTTACCATTGAATTGTTTAACTTGTAAGATCTCAATTTCGATAACCGGTTTTTCTTTTCTTTTCTTGAGACATTGATTTCACCAGCACAACTAGTTATCTTGTACTGGTTTCATAGAATTTATTCCATATTTTGAAAAGTTTTAGTCATTTTCATCCTTGGGTTTGTGTTCTGTTAAATCATTTTCCATATTCATATATTGTATGTCAGCTACTTTAAAGTTAATTGATACCCACTTTAGAAGGGAAACAATCAAACAAATACCAAAAGAAATACTCTTTTAAGAGGATTTTACAAAAAAAATTGATAGATTACACTCGTAAAGAAAGAAAGAAAATAAGCAAATAAAAAAAGAAAAAAGAAAAAAAAAACGAAGAAAGATGCAGCATATATCAAGAAGCAAGCAAGCTGAGGGAGCGGGTTTAGCCAGCGTTTGTAAGAAGAGATTGTGAGAAGCAACGTTCCTCTCAAGCATGGCCCGTGTAAGATATATAAATCGGCCTAATTTCGAACCTCAATACCATATATTTTTGTTTTTTGTCAAAATTTTTGTAAAACACACAAAAAAAAAAAAAAATCTACAAAATTCGAAATCAAAATTTTTGTAATTATGAAGTGAAATATTCTCGTCCAACATAAAAATAGAATTTTCCTTTTCTAGAACAATATATGTAGAATTCAAATCTTTTTACCATTAATTCCTTTGAAAATTTTTAAGGTCAAATTTAATTATATATTTTCAGCAAAATTGACAAAAGACATTAACTTCTACAGTTCACATTACACTCACACGCATTGACGCGACTGGAATAATTCCAATTGCAGTCAAACAAAAACCCAATTCATCTTCTTCTTCCTCCTCCTCCTCAAATCTCAAATCTTTCGATCTGGGTTTCTCTCTTTCAATCCTCAAACCTCATCTTCTTTAAACCCATTAGCTAAAGTCTCCACCTTTACTAGCAAATGGGTTGCTTCAGCAGTAAACACCGGAAAACTCAAAACCACGGCGGAGAAAGATCAATTCCGATCAACCCAGTTCAAGCCCATGTCGCTAATCAAGCCCCCGAGCATCGTAAACCTCAAATCCCAATACCCAAACCCACAAACCAACCAATCCATCAACAGATTTCAACACCTTCATCGAACCCAATCTCAGTTCGAGATCCAGATACCATATTAGGTAAACCATTCGAAGACATCAGGAAATTTTACAGCTTGGGGAAAGAACTAGGTCGAGGTCAGTTTGGGATTACGTATATGTGTAGAGAGATTGAAACTGGGAACACTTACGCTTGCAAATCGATTCTTAAGAGGAAGCTGATCAGTAAGCAGGACAAAGAGGATGTGAAGAGAGAGATTCAGATAATGCAGTATTTGTCTGGACAGCCAAACATTGTTGAGATCAAAGGTGCTTATGAGGATAAACAATCTGTACATTTGGTTATGGAGTTGTGTGCTGGTGGTGAGTTGTTTGATAGGATTATAGCTCAGGGTCATTACTCTGAGAGAGCTGCTGCTGGTATCATTAGGTCTATTGTCAATGTTGTTCAGATTTGTCACTTTATGGGTGTGGTTCATCGAGATCTCAAGCCTGAGAATTTCTTGCTTTCGAGTAAAGAAGAGAATGCTATGCTTAAAGCTACTGATTTCGGGTTGTCTGTCTTCATCGAAGAAGGTGAGCTATTAGGTTCTGTTTTTTTGATGGAATCATCTTTGGATTTGATAGTTTTTACGATTTGGTATGTTCAACTGTTTGGAATCTTGGCTCTAGGTTCCTTAGTATCGAAATTGGGCTTTGGAGTTTGGTAGTTCATTGCATTGTGATCTCAAGCACGAGAAGTTCTTGTTCTTGAGTAACAGTTAAAGCAACCAATTTTGGGGTTTCTCTGTTCATTGAAGAATGATCATATACTCTTTAGCGTATTGATGTATGAGTGTCTTTGATAGGTTTTGGATCCGAGTATGTTTGTTAATGTTTCTATAAGATTGTCTTGCTAAAGCCTCTTTAGTATTGAAAAATCTGCTAAAAATTTTGGTTAACTCATGAGCTAGATTGGTGACAGGGGAGAATTGGGTTCATGTTGTCTTATTGCACAGATTATGATCCTTACGATATTTTCATGTATGCCATTTTAGTCTCTTTTGATTCTTATGTTAATATGCTGTTATGCTTGATGTTACGTTTGTGAAACCAACAACTACAGGAAAAGTTTACCGGGATATAGTTGGGAGTGCTTACTACGTTGCTCCTGAAGTATTAAGGCGAAGTTACGGTAAAGAAATCGACATTTGGAGTGCAGGTGTTATTTTATACATCCTACTCAGCGGTGTACCTCCTTTTTGGGCCGGTAAAAAACCTTTAACCTAACAAAATTCCTTGATTTTTTTCTTCTTTTTGGGGTTTAATCTATAATCATTTGTTAAATATTGTAGAAAATGAGAAAGGAATATTCGATGAGGTTGTAAAAGCTGAAATTGATTTTGAAAGCCAACCATGGCCTTCTATATCTGAGAGTGCGAAAGATCTTGTTAGGAAGATGCTAACCAAAGACCCGAGGAGACGATTCACAGCTGCACAGGTTCTTGGTAAGATTATGTGAACACCAGTATATATATTTTTTCTTTCCAATTTGTATGTAATCTAATTAAAATTCCATATTAGAAGGCTTGATTATACATTCGATAGGGCTCAACACCAGAAAAACGTAGTTAGTCCATTGTATAAGTCTTAAAAAGACACTGATGAATCTTGAGGTCTGAACTTGATATTGTCTTTGAGTTTATAGTCGTCTAACTAGTAATGTTTCACTAATATGTAGCAATCCTTATGGTTTATAGAACATCCTTGGATCAAAGGGGGAGAAGCACCAGACAAGCCTATTGATAGCGCTGTGTTATCTCGTATGAAGCAATTCCGAGCAATGAACAAACTTAAGAAGCTAGCTCTAAAGGTAAAGAAGTAGCATAAACAATTGTGAAGTTATCTTTCTATATTCCTAATTGAGCATCGTCCATATCATCTTGCAGTCAGGTTCTGTGCTCTAAACAAATAAAACATCTCATATCTACCAGTTCCTCACACTTCGGGTTGTGATTTGTGTATTTGGTTTGCAGGTTATCGCAGAGAGTCTATCAGAAGAGGAGATCAAAGGTCTGAAAACCATGTTTGCGAATATAGATACTGACAAAAGCGGGACAATTACTTATGAAGAACTCAAAACTGGGCTAACTAGACTTGGGTCTAGACTCTCTGAAACTGAAGTTAAGCAACTCATGGAAGCGGTAAGTTATCTACAGCATCTTGAGTTCACGTTTAAAGTTAAAAAGACAAATCTTGAAAGTTGAAACACATGATGATAACTTTTCAGGCTGACGTGGATGGTAATGGAACGATTGACTACTACGAGTTTATATCTGCGACAATGCATAGATACAAATTAGATCGAGATGAGCATGTATACAAAGCATTTCAACACTTTGATAAAGACAACAGCGGGTAAGATTCTTTTATTTTTCTTTTGTTAAGGAATCAAGATTCAAATGTTATGAGGTACCAATGTTAATTCTTTGGTAATACAACAGGCACATAACTAGGGATGAGTTAGAAAGTGCCATGAAGGAATATGGAATGGGAGATGAAGCGAGCATAAAAGAAGTTATATCCGAAGTTGATACCGACAATGTAAGTCGCANCAATTGTGAAGTTATCTTTCTATATTCCTAATTGAGCATCGTCCATATCATCTTGCAGTCAGGTTCTGTGCTCTAAACAAATAAAACATCTCATATCTACCAGTTCCTCACACTTCGGGTTGTGATTTGTGTATTTGGTTTGCAGGTTATCGCAGAGAGTCTATCAGAAGAGGAGATCAAAGGTCTGAAAACCATGTTTGCGAATATAGATACTGACAAAAGCGGGACAATTACTTATGAAGAACTCAAAACTGGGCTAACTAGACTTGGGTCTAGACTCTCTGAAACTGAAGTTAAGCAACTCATGGAAGCGGTAAGTTATCTACAGCATCTTGAGTTCACGTTTAAAGTTAAAAAGACAAATCTTGAAAGTTGAAACACATGATGATAACTTTTCAGGCTGACGTGGATGGTAATGGAACGATTGACTACTACGAGTTTATATCTGCGACAATGCATAGATACAAATTAGATCGAGATGAGCATGTATACAAAGCATTTCAACACTTTGATAAAGACAACAGCGGGTAAGATTCTTTTATTTTTCTTTTGTTAAGGAATCAAGATTCAAATGTTATGAGGTACCAATGTTAATTCTTTGGTAATACAACAGGCACATAACTAGGGATGAGTTAGAAAGTGCCATGAAGGAATATGGAATGGGAGATGAAGCGAGCATAAAAGAAGTTATATCCGAAGTTGATACCGACAATGTAAGTCGCACTCTCTAAGCCAACATCTCATAACATAAAACCGGTTGTTGAAACCTTGTATTAAACTCTGTTACAGGATGGAAAAATAAACTTTGAGGAATTTTGCGCAATGATGAGAAGCGGCTCCACGCAGCCACAAGGGAAACTGCTTCCATTCCATTGACCACGACGGCATAGATTCCAGCAGTTTATCAACCGAAGCGATTCTTAAACCCGGAGAAGAAGAGTCAAACCGGGGGAAAACCGAGATGGGAGTAGTTGATATACTGTCTCAAAATGTTCTACTTTTCTTCTCTGTGTTTGAACAGATTTATTTATCCTTCTCCTTAGTTAGTCTGAAACTGAGTTTGAGATACTGTCATGTCTTAGCTCTTTGTAACAATAACAAATCCAGCTCTTTTTTTGGTGTAACTTATTAAGACTTTCAAAGAGTAAATTCTTTTGTTATACATTTCTTTCTGAATAAAAAAACTAAGGAATGAACAAGAAATTTGGTTGATTAGGTTTGTCTAGGAAGTCGGAAGAGGTAAAATGTTCTTTTAGAATAGAAAAAAAAGAGAGATATTATGGTTAATCGTATGTGATTTGTCTATAAACGTCACATTGTAAGACTTAAACCTATAAAATGTTTGGAATATTTCACAAAAGAGTTTATTCTTACAGTATACGCTAGGCTAATAAGTTACACCAAAACTTATATTATTTATCAAATTGAAATACCACCAAAACTTATATTCACAGTAATAATGACGACAGGTATAGGAAGAAATTGCAATACTAAACATAAAAAAAAATTGTACCAACAAACAATTTAAACAAAAATTAAAACAGCGACTAAGTGGAAAGGTAAAACATTTTTTTTAGAGATGATTAGTCGTTGATTCTTCGTCTATATGTAATTAACGACTCTCGTCACTCACTCTCGCGGTTTCACTAATCCCAATCTTTCTCTCTCTCTCTAACATCGTTTAAACGATAAATACTCTCCCACGAAAAAGAAAACGAAAGAGTATTGAGTCACTAAAAATTCTTCTTTCTTTCGATCCAAGGAAACAGAGAGATGTTTGTCTCCAACAATTCTTTAGCACATAGGGAGAAGAATCGAGCGAGTACGAGTCAAGAACCACGAGTGAGCCCTCAAGACTCCTCTTTCTTGCGATCCAAGGAAACAGAGAAAAAGAGTCAGACGAGTATGAGCCAAGAAACAGAGGAGACCCTTGTTCCTCCGGTTAACGTCACAGATGAAGAAGTCTTGAACCGATATGAATCGTACAGGGATAACCCAGGTTACTACGAAGGTGATAACATCCTCATCAACAATACAAACATGTTGAGTCCTTCTGGTGGCTTGTTCGAAGATTCCTATTTCTTGCGATCCACGGAAACAGAGAAAAGGAGTCAGACGTGTATGAGCCAAGAAACAGAGGAAACCCTTGTTCCTCCGATTAGCGTCACAGATGAAGAAGTCTTGAACCGATATGAATCGTACAGGGATAACCCAGGTTACAACGACGGTGATAACATCCTTATCAACAATACAAACATGTTGAGTTCTTCTGGTGGCTTGTTCCAAGGTTAACGTTCTTTCATCACAAACTACGTATAAGACATTGCGCAGAAACCCCCCCATATTTTTCTCTGAGTACCTTTTTTACTTCTTGTGTGTTGCAGTTTCAGGTTCCATTGATTCTGCAGGGAACATTAGTTCACAAAAATATTCCATCCCGATGCAGATGAAGCCTACCTCTGGAGATGTCAAGAACAACCGTAACCAGTCTTACTTGATTGTCGAAGGTTCCAACGTTATTTCTGATGAGTCTGAGATGATGCCTAGTACCGAAGAAGATTCACAGCTTCCTTACGATAACCTTGAGGGTTTAGGGATTCTAGGTAAGTAATAAGTACTATTTATTATTCCCATTCCCCAGTTCTTGTGGTACATACTTGTGCCTGTCAATAATTGTATGTTCTTTTTATCTCTTTAGGTGAAGGATCTGGCTTAGACACTACTTGCCTTTTCAAAAACAAAAGTAACATTGCTTTTGGTTCGTTTGGAAGCATTGAATCCATGATGAACGCAAAAAGAGAGAGAGAAAAGATTGTGATGATCCCTACACCTAGAGCTGTCAACGACGCACCTCAAATGATCCCTACACCTAGAACTGTCAACGACGCACCTCAAATGATCCCTGCACCTATTGTCAACGACGCACTTCAATTGATCCCTACACCTACTGTCAACGATGCACCTCAAATGATCCCTACACCTACTGTCAACGATGCACCTCAAATGATCCCTTCACCTACTGTCAACGACGCACCTCAATGGACCATCACGAAGAAACAGGTTAACAACGATATTAACCCTAATTACCACAGCCTTATTCTGCAACAAAGCTCCGTTGATGAGCACATTCGAAGACATATGATCCCTGCACCTACTGTCAACGACGCACCTCAAATGATCCCTACACCTCCTGTCAACGACGCACCTCAAATGATCCCTTCACCTACTGTCAACGACGCACCTCAACGGACCATCACGAAGAAACGGGTTAAGACCGATATTAACCCTAATTACAACAGCCTTATTCTGCAAGAAAGCTCCGTTGATGAGCACATTCGAAGACATATGATCCCTGCACCTACTGTCAACGACGCACCTCAAATGATCCCTGCACCTAATGTCAACGACGCACCTCAATGGACCATCACGAAGAGACTGGATGACAGCGATATTCACCCGCCTAACCACAACACGCTTCTTCTGCAAGAAAGGTCCGTTGATGAGCACATTCGAAAACATATGCCTGTAGCAGAATTCCAAAGGATAGTAAGAGATTCCGGAATCCTTGTTGACGTATATGACTATGACTTGAGAACAATGCATAAGCTGCGCCTGCGTCTGGGAAACGGTAGAAACTATGCTCTAACGGGTGGCTGGTTGAGAGATTTTATCCGAAGGAGAAGCTTGAGGAAAAATGACGAGATTGGATTTTTATGGGACTCTTCTGCTTCTAGGCTTGTATTTGGCGTCATTTCTCGTTCAACGGCACAAAGGAAACCAAGCCGTAAGAGTTCCAATGAGAAACGCATATAATGAGAGGAAGTACTGTATATGATATCAAATCATTAAGACCACTTTCTCTATCTCTCTTTTGTTTTCTTAAATCGATGTCAAGAGTCACAAAGATGTAATGTTCTAAACCCTAAACTCTATGCACTAAAATTCTCAAAGGCAAAGTCAAGCGTCCTTCTCAAGGAGGTTCACAACGTCGAGATGTAGTTAAGCTTAGCCAAATCAATTGGAGTTTTGCAGAGTGCTACAAACAAAAGTAGCCACATCAAACACCGAGTCAGTATAGAACCAGTTAAATTTGTTTGAAACAGAGTTTTAATTTTTGTTTAGTTGCAAACTTACTCTGCAGGACCCTTCTTTAGGAGAAGGCTTACACAATTTTTCCTCCCACAGTTCGCAGCATAGTGCAACGGTGTGTTCTTTTTTTTTTTTTTGTTAACCGCGTTGAGATTTGCTCCAGCAGCTAGAAGAACTTTAGCACATTTCACCTAGACACAGCCTCAACCAATGTTAGTTGGGTGCGTACACCCTTATACACCGCATGTAAGGTAAGATATTGACATACATACCTTTCCATACGAGCAAGCCAAATGCAGTGCTGTCGTTTCCTCGGAGTCTTCTTCATCTTTCTCCTCAGTAGCCATTGCAGTTTTTAGACCCTGATTGGTATAATAAACCATTGCACAGTGAGTTTACAAACAGAACAGAGACATTAAACAGAGTAGAAAGCATTTTTACCTTCACATCACCGGAGCCTTTTGAACACACTTTCTTGATCCAGTAGAACTCTAACACGTTTCATCTAGGAAACAAACACAACCAGGATACGTTAGGTTCAAAACCCGCGTTTAAGGTTTCTATAAAACACATGTAAGGTCAGATAGATTGACATAACTTTTCATACTCACATATAATCTGCAACGCTTGCCTTCCTTAGGAGACTTTTTCATCTTCATTACCACCCGATCGATGTTAAGGATTCTTTGTTGTTTACTACTACTAGTTATCTTCAATAATAACATCAAAATATATAATGAATAAATCCCTCTAGTACCTTAAGTCCTTAACATAATCTAACGGTTCATTTGACACCATCGTTACGAACCTTCTGGCTGAGTCAGAGTGTTTCATCTTGTGTTGTTGTGTCCCAGCTTCTTCTATTCTATGTAACAAAAAAACAAAAAAAAAACAATAAATTTGAATATTTTAAAGACCATTGTCCATTGACTTAAAAATACCAAACGTACTACTAGTGTTCAGACTTCAGTTTCTTCTTACTTTTGAGTTCCTCCAAAAATCTAATCTTCTTCAATCAACCCAGAAGGGTTTCTGAAAAACTCACTATCAGATTAAATGGGTTGCTTCATCAGTAAAGACCCAAAAAAACCATCGAAGAAGACGATACTCGAGAAACCATTCATGGACATCAGAAAGCTTTACATCCTCGGTGAGAAATTGGGTGAAGGCCAATTCGGTATAACTCGAAAATGCGTTGAGAGATCCACTGATACGACATACGCCTGCAAAACCATACTCAAGAAGAACCTGAAGAAGGAAGAAGATGAGCAAGCCGTGAAGAGAGAGATTCGTATCATGAAGCATTTGTCTGGTCAACCAAACATCGTCGAGTTCAAATGCGCTTACGAGGATAAAAATGCTGTACATATCGTTATGGAGTTTTGTGGCGGTGGTGAGTTGTTTAAAAAAATCGAAGCTTTGTCCGATGCTGGCAAGTTTTACTCTGAGAAAGATGCTGTTGAGATCATTAGGCCTATTGTGAATGTTGTGAAGAATTGCCATTTCATGGGTGTGATGCATCGTGATTTAAAGCCTGAGAATTTCTTGCTTTCGAGTAATGATGATGATGCTGTGCTCAAAGCTACTGACTTTGGCTGCTCTGTCTTTATTGAAGAAGGTGATATATTCCTTTCTTTGAATGTGTTATTTGATAGGTTTTGAATCCGAGTATGTTAGTTTGCTTTAGTCATGTGATAAATTTGGTGACTTTTGTTCCTATGCATAGAGATTGGGACTCATAAACTTAGTTTAGAGCTTGTTCTTTAGTATTATAGAATTGGGTTTATGTTTTATCAAAACTAAGGCTAGAGGTTGATCTTTGAGCTTAGAGATTCTTTGAGTGTGTTCTGTCTTTAACGAGTATGTTAGTTTGTGTCTATTTGCTTTTAGGCCTTTAGTCATGTGCAAAATTTAGTGACTTTTGTTCCTATGCATAGAGAGATTGGGACTCAAAACTGAGGCTAGAGGTTGTATTTAATATAATCATCTTAGGAGTTTGATAGTTTTGGATTATGTTAATGTTTTGTATCTATAATATTTGTCTTGCACAAGTCTCTTTAGTATCAGAATCTGCGTTTGGTTGCTTTTGTCATGAAAAAATTTGGTGACTTCTGTTTTAGAGATTCGGATTTGGTGACTCATTGTCTTTTATTGAACAGATTTTTTTCAGGTATGCCATTTTAGTTAGTTTGTTTCTCATTTTACCATATGGTCGATTTGATGCATTTGTTTCTAAAACCAACAAAAACAGGAGAAGTATACCAGGATCGTGTTGGGAGTGCTTACTACGTTGCTCCTGAAGTATTAAACGGAAAATATGGGAAAGAAGCTGACATTTGGAGTGCAGGGATTATTTTGTACATCCTGCTCTGTGGCAAACCTCCCTATGTGGCCGGTAAGTAATTTATTTCTTCTACTGGATTTGTTTCTTCTTGGTGTTTGATCTGTAAGTAATTTATAGGCTTATGTTGTGTATAAATTGTAGAAACTGAGGAAGAGCTGCTCAAAGAGGTATTGAGAGACGCAATTGATTATAAGAGCAAACCGTGGCCTTCAATATCTGTGAAGGCACAGCATCTTGTCAAAAAGATGCTTACTAAAAACCCCAAGGAGCGATTCTCTGCTGCAGATGTTCTTGGTAAGTTCTTTTATTTCTCTTTTCTAGATAGTTCTTTGGTAAGCACAAATGTATCTGTTTGTGATTCTAATGCAATCAGATTAGATGGGGACATGATTGTTAGTGTTTAATGGGTGGAGAGCTTTTCCATCCAAAAGTAGCTTCAAGAATCCAGAACTATGCTCACTATGTTTGTGGAGAGCTTGTTTCCGCGTTAAAAGGAAACTATGTGAATCTTGAAGCCTTGTTCTTGTTCTGTTTGTAATGCTTTACTACAATCCTTGTTTGTTGTATATAGAACATCCATGGATGAAAGACGGAGAAGCTTCAGATAAGCCTATTGATGGTGTTGTTTTATCCCGTTTGAAGGAGTTTCGACATATGAACAAGTTTAAGAAGGTAGCTCTAAAGGTAATGAGTGTCCCGGTTCTTTCTAATTTATGTTACATATCATATCCTTGCAAATGATCTTTCTTCCTATAATTGTGTATGAAGCATCGATTATGATTTGCAGGTTAGTGCAGCAAATCTATCAGAAGAGGAAATCAAAGGTCTTAAGACACTGTTCACCAACATAGATACCGATAAAAGTGGTACAATTACTCTTCAAGAACTCAAAACAGGCCTTACCAGACTTGGATCTAAACTCACTAAATCCGAAGTGGAGGAACTCATGAAAGCCGTGAGTTATCATCATGTCTTTTAACTCTATATCATATCATCATGCCTCTTTAATTTTATCCAAAAGAAAGAGAAAAACATTTCAGGCTGATGTGGATGGTAATGGAACAATCGACATAGACGAATTTATCTCTGCAACGATGCATAGATATAAACTGGATCGAGATGATCATTTGTACAAATTATTTCAACACTTTGACAAAGATAGCGACGGGTAAGTTTCTTTCCACTTTTGTTTAATTATCAGATGTCAATAGAAAAAGATCGAGAAATGTTCTTGCGAGGAACAGTGAGATAAAAGTTTAAACTAAAATGTGAAATGGTTATTGAAGGCACATAACGAAGGAAGAGTTGGAGATGGCTATGAAGGAGTATGGTGTAAAAGATGAAGGTAGTATCAAAGAAATCATAAACGAAGTCGATATCGATAATGTAAGTTTGTCCAATCCAATCCAATACATCAAACATAAAACATTAGACCTGTTTTTTGTTTTTTGAAACCTTGTAAGTGATGAACATGCAACTCTGTGTTACTTACAGGATGGAAGAATAAACTTTGATGAGTTCCGCACAATGATGAGAAGTGACAGCAGCCTGCTGCCACAAGGGGAACTTCTTCCCGTCAATTGAATCATATATGTATGCTCTTATTAGTTCTTGAATAACTTTCTTTCTTGTAAAATTCACTTAAAAGGAGTCATTCTTTTCGTATTTGTGTTATATATCATAAACTGTCAAGTGCGTTAACATATTTAATATGGTTTCAAATATTTGCGTTAACAAAAACTATCTTTCCTTTCTCATCTTCAGTAAATCTCTCTCTAATTAAAAGAACCAAATTACACAGCAAAACGTACGAGGCAAGTCCCATCAGAAAGAAAAATTGTTTAGAGCATCTCCCATGGGGAGATAATAAAAAAATGGTAAAATGGGATTGGAAATATTTTAATATTAAATTTGGATAATTGTTTGGTTAAAAAATTTGTTAAGAAACTGTAAGATTGTATGCCTTTAATGGTAGATTCTAATTTTGGGTTCTTAAAAATTTAAATAAATATTATTAGAATTTTAGAAGTAGAATTTATTTTATATAAATATTTAAATATTTTATATTTTACAATACTTTAAAAACTTATTGCATTTTATAAAAGTTTAAACAAAGGTTACACTAAAGCATATTAAAAAACAAATTACAAAAATGATTAGTGTATAAGCTCAACATGTTTATACGTAGTTCAAATTTAACACTTAAAGTTTTTTCAACTAATTTTTAATAAATAGTTTTAAAACGAGTTTTTCTTTAAATTTAACAAAAAAATATTTTCAAACTAAGCTAGAATTATTGGTTCATGAAGTTTAATGAATTTGAAAATCCAAACAAAAATCATGTGTTATTGATCATTGATTACAAAATAATTATCAAAATCATGTGTTATTGGTTATATGTAGGCCTAGTTATATGATCTATAAATAATAGTTAAAATCCTACTTTTTTCTTTTGTAACACTGGATAATAAATATATGTAAATACACTCCATATATAGCCATTAATCAACTAAATTGGGGGGGG
>NC_025692.1:20139403-20200575 GCF_000633955.1 Camelina sativa | reverse complement strand
AAATGGGGGGGGGGGGGAACATAGGCTAAAACTAATGCAATAAAATCAGCTAGATTAATGATCATTCTTTTAATTAATGATACTCTATGCTTATAAAATTTTAGTAGCTTCAATGTTTTGATAGTAATTATGAATATTTTAAATTCATAGTTGACCATGCCAAAAATTATACATTATCGCTCTACTCAAGTCTGATCAGATGAGAACACAATCTTGTGGTTAATTATTCTCCAAGTTCAGGGTCAAGTTCAGGGTCAAGTTGAGAGTTATATATAATATAATTAACCATATGATATACATGTTACAAAGAAACAACAGATGATGCACCCAAAATGAGTACCTGATATATCTTCCCAGTGGTTATGTTTGGTTAGTGTGACACATGGAGAAATATTTATTAGTTCTCAAACACAATGTTAGTTACATGCATTTCCACAAATACTAATTAATCTGATCCTTCGTCGTCTTAAATGCATCGGAGAGTCTGAATGGCTACCTCTTTATTACAAGAGTGTTTTCTTCTTTGTTGTGTGCATTGCATGTTAACAACTAGAACATCACGACAGTGGCATTGAAAAGTTGTTGCTCCATACTCAGTTGGTCTTTGAGTTTTCAATGCATTTAGAAGGCAAACTCCTTCGCACCACTCCACCTCAGCACACATGCATGATTTTCTCTAAGCCAAGTTTCATTAATTGTTAAGTAGTTAAACCTAGCCCTAACTAGAATCAACCCCACAATTTAACAGCAAACATAAAGAAATATAGACATTGTTTATATATATAGACATTGTTAGCATCGAATAAATTTATAGAGAAGAAGAAAAAATGATGCCTTAAATTAAATAGAGAGCAAGCTTGGGAGAAAAATGGGCATTGAAGAGATTGCACAGTTGAAGAGATTGAAGATGTTGAAAAAAAATATTTAACACATTCAACTTAGAAAGTTGAAAAGATAAACTAATTAGATAGGAAAAGAATTCGACTTGTTCATCCAGTTTTTTGAAGATGAATGGGTTAAATGATATTCAACTTATTAATATTTTCAACTTATTAAGTTTTAAGCAAATATTTGAGAGACTTTGTTACTTGTTCGAACTTATTTGCTTGTGGAAGTTTTAAGGGAATTAAAGTGTCTAGCTACAACAGTTGTTTTTTTTTTGCTTACGCATAAAAAAGGATGCAATAAAAAAAAAAAAATTGAGATGGAAAAGTAACCACAGTGAAGGAACCTATCACACAAATTATTATGCAGCTTTACATGTCAATGTTGTCAGTGAAGAAGTCTTTGCCTGCCTTTTAGTTTTTAAGAAAAAATGTATTCTCGATCGGCTTTATTTGTAAATACAAATAACAAATCGGAGATGTCATATACAAATCGGAGATGGAAAAGTAACCATAGTGAAGGAACTTATCAATCAGTTTTATTTGTAAACTAGAACCAACCCCACAATTCAACAACAACCATAAAGAAAGATATAACATCGCTAGCGTCGAATAAATTCACAGAGAAGAAGAAAAAACGATGCTTTAAATTAAATAGAGAACAAGCTTAGGAGAAAAAATAGTCATTGAAGAGACTGCACAGTTGAAAAGGTTGAAAAAGTTGAAAATTTTATTCAACCAATATTTTCCATTTGAATTGAAGAAGTCAGAAGAAAATTATTCAACTTAGAAAGTTAAAAAATAAACTAATTATATAGAAAAAATGTTCAAATTGTCTAGCTAACAACAGTTTTTTTTTTTTGCTTACGTATAAAAAAATGATGCAATCGATTGATAGTTAAAAAAAAAAATCTAATTGAGATGGAAAAAATAACCACAGTGAAGGAACTTATCACACAAATTAAAAGGAATATTTTCTACGTAGAATTATATTATTCAGTTGAGGATGTTATTTATTTTAGTTTTCCAATCATGTCGTTTTCTTAGTGACTGAAACTAATGTGACTGGTTTTATCACGATCAGTGTGCAGCGTGCTAACAAAAACACAGGACACCTTAAATTATTACGCAGCTTTACATGTCAATGTTGTCAGTGAAGATGTCTTGCCTGCCTTTCAGTTTTTAAGACAAAATGTATTCTCCACCGGCTTTATTCTTAAATATATATACATGTACAAAATGTATAAACGAGGAATGAAGAGCTTTCAACTCAATTTCTCAAATGTGCCTGCAGAAGCTTTCTCGCAGCCAAAATAAATCCTGTAAAAGACTTTTCCATATTACAAATCTGAATCGAGCTTCTACGATCAGGAATATGAGACAAAAGATAGTCAGAAAAATCAAGACTTGCCTAAAAACAGAGGAGAAGGTCTAGTGGGTCTTGACTTAAACTCTGGATGAAACTGAACTCCAACATAAAATGGATGATCTTGAAACTCAATCCCCTGTTGAAACAAAAAGATTTTGCAGAGAAAAAAAAAAAAAGAAACCAAAACAAACAAGAGACCAAACACTAAGATGGTGTTTTCTTCTTTTTATATACCTCAACTCGTTTCCCTGTATCATCTTTACCCACAAGTCTTAAACCAGCTTCTTCAAGTACTTGAGCTACTTCTGGATTCACCTACCATCATTATTATATAAATACACCTTTTGTCACATCGTTGTTGTACATACATTCACTTTAGACCAGCTTACCACCGTTAATGAAATACCAACCTCGTAACGGTGCCTATGCCTTTCGTCTAGGTAACAAACGTCACCGTATCTGGTAAATAGAAAAAAAAAACTTGCTGTCTTTAAACCCTGAACTGAAAACTACAAGGAAACGGCAAAGATAAATGCCAACTTACAGTTTTGAAGTGAGAGAGTCTCGGTTCTGTAAATGTGTTCTTCGGGATCCAAGTCTCATTGTGCTTCCCATATGTGTTCTTGAGCCCTGTAAGGGGTAATATCAACAACAGTGAGAGAATGAACGGAACGGACTCCATTGATGGGTTTCTGAATACATGTTTGGAATGCATACTTCTGGCATAAATATAACAACAGGGTCAGGTGTCTGAGCATCGAACTCGGTGCTATTTGCTCTTTCCAAGCCCAAAACCTGAAACCAATGTCAGAGAATAAGAAAAAGAAAGATAAGACATAGTCTTAGGAAGATAGCAAGTTGAAGCTGTGAGTTCAGAGTTTACAAGATACTATATTTCTTACAGATCTGGCAAACTCAATTACTGCAATTTGCATCCCCAAGCAGATCCCAAGATAAGGAATTTTGTTGTCTCTGGCGTATTTGGCTGCTAAAACCATTCCGTTCACGCCACGATCTCCAAAACCACCAGGAACCAGAATGCATTCTGCGCTCTGCAAACAACCAAAAAGAGTGACTATAAATTGTCTGTCGGCAAACAAATTTCTCCTTTTCAATACACAAGTGGAGGGTTATGGACTAAATATTTAAATCAGAGAATCCTAAGACTGATATTCTCACCTTCAAGATCTTCCAAGCAGCAGCATGTGCCTCCGGAGTCTGCAAAGGAGAAAGTGATGCTTAAACGGAAAACAGTGATAGTGAGGCTAAAGAGTAAACTCTGGATCAGAAAGATGAAAGAAGATGAAAGTCATTAATTAATGATATATACCGATTTCTCACTTTCGTCATCCAGATCTGAAGCTGCAATCCATTCGATATGTGGCTTCAATGAACATGCAATGCAGGCATGAAGAAGGGCCTGCAATGAAGAGAAAAAGAAAACAAGGCGGTAGAAATTAAATTGGTACAAAACCAAAGTCTAAAATTTACTTTTTAAGTTTACCTTAACAACCGACAGATAAGAATCCGTTAGACCAATGTACTTTCCAACCATAGCAATTTTGACCTATGCATAAGAAAAGGACAGTCTCTTTGAATAAGAAAAGTCAAGGCTCTAAAACAAAGTTGTACTAGCCAGCTGTAAAATACACACATGATTTGTCAAGTTATCAAAAGTCTCAGCCATCTTAGTCCAGCTATCCAGATCAGGTGCTGTAGCAACGCTGAAAGAGATGAGTTATATGGAATCTCATGTTACGCTGAAAGTGTTCAATTATGATATCGGATGTAATGAACTGAACATTATAAAAAATGAGACTAACCTAGTTAGATTCAATTGTTTGAGAATCGAGTGATGAGCGTTTTGATTCTGCAGCAACAGCGTACATGGAAAACAACTTCAATAACAAAACACATATTTCTATTCCCTTTTCTTGCAAGAGCCTAAAAAGCATCAAACTTACACGGAGTAGGAGAGGAACATGCCAAATGTTTGGAACATCATGGATATTGAGAATATTAGCTGCCTGTAAGAAGTCATCAAGTAATATGAGATCCCAACCGCATAAGATAAACATCAGTTTAATAAATACATAACGTAGACTTCATACAAAACTTATACCGCCACATGACAAAACTGAGACAATTTTGCCTTTGTAGTTTCCAGCAGTGGCTGTAGAAAAAAGAAAAAAAAGAGACATGTCAGCAACTGTGACTGGACAAACATTTACCAAGGTGTATGCAAATTCTAACTGATCTGAGTAAATTTTGAAAGCGATACCTGAGCAGAGCGACATGCCAAAAAGTGAGGAGTCAATCCCAAAGCTCTTAGTTCTCGGACACTGTGTTGGGTTGGCTTTGTTTTCTGCATGAAGGTTAAAACAGAATTTAAAGTTAACCATCATTCTGAATAAAGTAGTCCAGTGCTTGAGCAGGTAGGAAATCTACCTGTTCCCCAACAACCCCCAGAACGGGAATCAAGCTCACGTGAATCAGGCAAAAGTTTTCTTGTCCTAGCAAGGGAAATATGAACAAACAAACATCATCAAGAATAAAAAAAGTAGAGAAAGCATACTAACTTGCTCCAGAGGAGATAGTTTCAGAGGCTTACCAACTGAGAATGACAATTGTCTCAAGGCCTCGATAAAAGGCATTGATTCGATGTCACCTATCGTATAAGCAGCAGAAAAAAAGAAAAGTAGATTTAAGGATCTTTAAGTAAACGAGAACCAAGATATGAATGGTATGGTAACGTACCAACAGTTCCTCCCAGCTCAATAACACAAACATCAGCTTGGCCTTCCTTTCCATCCACAGGAATCAGTGAGACTGACTCAATCCAACCCTTGATTGCATCAGTAATGTGTGGAACAACCTTAAAAACAGAACCCGGATTTAAATTGGAATCACATCACATGAGCAACGTACAACACAATCCTACTAATTCAACCACACAAAGTTTTACCTGAACAGTCTTCCCAAGGTAGTCGCCTTTGCGTTCCTTGTCAAGAACAGACTGGTTGAGAAAGAAAAAAAGGGGAAAACGCTCACGTTAAGCACGTTAAAGTTAACACTTAACAGCATACATATCTAACACAAGACAAAATAAATATGAGAGTACCTGATAAATCTTCCCAGTGGTTATGTTGTTGTCTTTGGTTAGTGTCACATCGAGAAATCTTTCGTAGTTCCCCAAATCAAGGTCAACCTTTAGACATGGTGATGAACACAAAGTCAAACAGCGATATATATTACATTCTTAAAACAACTATACATGTATCATCAGTGAGTGAGACTGAGAGAGATGTAGAGTGTAAAGAAAACAAGAAAACCTCTCCACCATCATCGAGTACAAAGACCTCTCCATGTTCAAAAGGGGACATAGTACCAGCATCAGTGTTCAAATATGGATCTGTATAAGATCAATTCCAAAAAAAAAAAAAAAGGCTCAAACTTTATTGTGTGAAACTAACAAACAGAGGAGTGCAGAGAGAGAGAAGAGATCTTAAAACCAATTTTAATGGAGGTAACTCGAAGGCCACAAGCTTTAAGCACGACGCCGATACTACTAGCTGTAACGCCTTTGCCAAGCCCACTCACCACTCCTCCAGTCACCAACACGTACTTCATCTCCTCCAATTACGAACCGCACACCAACTGTTTGTCTTATTGTCTGATCGGAAACTACAAAATGCGACTCTGGTTTCCCCAATCCAATCATAGACTTCTTTTCCAGGAATAATAAAATTCAACCACTAGTATACTCCCACGTGTCCCGCACTTTTCTTTCTTTCTTTTTTTCTGGTTGCTTAAAACGATCTCACTCTTTCCTTTAATATATAGGGGCATGTATGATATTGGATTAATGATTTTATAAGACTTTTGTTTTTTTTATTATTTTTAATTTTTATAAATCAAATTTTGTTATATAAAAGAGAAATACCATAAAATAACACTAAAACAATTTTTATGGACAATTATAGCACACATTCCCTAAATTTCTAAAAATAACATTATTTAACACATTAAAATATTTAAAATTAATTTTTAGAATTTTTTTTTAGGTTTGGATTTTCAATTTCACATTTAGAGTATACTTTCGAGGAGTAGGGTTTAATATTTTTATTTTCAACTAACATTAATTAAAATAAAACCCCTAGATTGGTTGTCCAAACTGGAGGAAAGGTGTTTACAAACAACGTTTATGACAATAACATTCTAGAAGAGCGAGCTAAACAATCAGCCTTCACGTTGGACGTTCTTGGGATTTTGGAAAGGGTGAAAGGAGGCAAGGAGGCACTAAGCTCCTGGAACTCATCAAGAAGCGTAGAGAAAGCCGGCCACTCCTCCGGCGCTTGCACCATCGCTAGTAACTCTGCAGAATCCGTCTTGAACCTCCAGCAAACAATTCCTCTGGAAAGGATATACTCCATCACCCATAATAATGCTTCCAACTCTGAATGAAGTGGGGATGCACTGCGACGTCGACATCTGGCACCCATAACTAAAGTTTGATCCTCACCATCACCACACCACCATCTTAGACCTGAATTTGGTTTCGTAGCTTTCCACGAACCATCAACTTGACAATGAATTATCATCTCCGGAGTGTGCAAGGAATCCGTCGAAACGGAATCAACCCTTGCAGCTATTTGGGCTTCCTCCCACCACAATTGTTCACGTAAGGCCTGATTAATGATGTCTATTGCCTCTGATTGTAACCCTTGAAATACTTTTTTATTCCTATATTTCCATAACCATCCTACCATCCACGGTATCGAACAGTGAGTAGTTCCTAAAGCCATAGGGGTTAGTCTTTTGCCATATATAAAATCTAAGTTAGAATAAATCGAACCAAATGGGAACTTGTCTGTGCGTGATCCAACAAAAATCCTCTCCCAAACCTGACGAGAATGAGTACACTCAAATAAGGTATGGTTAATAGACTCTTTCTCTAAATCACATCTCTTATATACCGTGTCAGAATTAACTTCCCGAGAAGCTAATCGCACCGTCACCGGAAGAGAGCCAGATGCGATTTACCAGAAAAAGTGTTTGATTTTAGGTAATACCTGAAGCTCCCAAGCCTGAGCCTTCAGGACATTAAAATTGGGTTAAGTGAGGTTATAAGGTAGCTTAAGCTATGAAAGCTGAAATTGAATTCGGTTCCAACTTTAGAGTAGGATTTAATATTTTAAATTTAAGATTTAATTTTGAAAAATTAATTAATGCTATTTTTGAAATTTTAGAGATGTTGAGCTAAGTTTGTAAAAAAAAACTTATTTTGATGTTATTTTTTGAGAATCTCCTTAAAAAATTGAGAACAGAAAATATTTAAATGCTGCTGCTAAAGTTTATTTAGAATTTAATAATTGGGAACGAGTTAATATTTCGGAACCCGCAACGTTTTTGGTTTACTTCAATTCGAATGGTATTTCGGCTCGGTTAAACCGTAACAGTTTTTGGTTCGGTTGATCAAAATTCGACGCCTAAACCCTAAAAGTCATAACCTGAACCTAAGTTTCACAATCCTAATAAGAAGAAGAAACCTTACAATTGAAGTTTCGATTATACAGCGAGCGCCAATGGAAGAAACCTCGAAGCGGTCGTTGCCACCTGAGCTAATAGAAGAAATACTAAGCAGGACTCCTGCTGAGTCTTTGAACCGATTCAAGTGGACGTGCAAGCAATGGTACGATCTCATCACCGACAAGAGATTCGTGTACAGTCACTTGGATCGCTCTCCGGAACGTTTCTTAAGGATCGATGATAAACAGACGGTTCAAATCATGGATCCGGTGACCGGAATCCATAAAGATTCACCAATCCCAGACGTGTTTCGCTCTCCATATTCGTTTGATTCTATGGTTCACTGTGATGGACTCATGCTTTGTATGTGTCATTACTCGAGTTTCCGACATATAAGAGGCGCCACTCTCGCAGTATGGAATCCGGTAACGAGGAAAATCAAACGGATCGAACCCTTGGTCTGTTACTCTGAAACTGATTACTTTGGGATTGGATACGACAATACATGTCGCCATAACTACAAGATCTTGAGGTTTTCTGGTCCTCTGTCTCGTGGTGATCCAGAGTGTGAGATATATGAATTCAAGTCTGATTCATGGAGAACTCTTGGTGCTAAGTTTGATTGGTCTGTAGATACTCAGTGCATAGGTGTGTCAGTGAAGGGTAATATGTATTGGATTGCTAAACGTACAGAGAAGGAAGAGTGTATCCTCAGTTTTGATTTCTCCATGGAAACGTTCAAGGACATATGCTTTTTTCCTTGTTGTAAATATCGACTGGACAGATACTCTTTTCTTAATTGTTGTAAAACTCGAAGCTTAGGCTGTTTCAAAGGAGATAGACTCTCTTTGTTACTACAACATGGTGATGGAGTGTGGTCAATGGATATTGAGGTGTTTGTGAAAAACAAATTGAGTGACAGGGTTGTTTCGTTTAGCAGATATTTTAATGTCACAAGCCCTTATCTTCCGGCGTTACAGTGTTATTATAATAAGTCTCATCCGGGACACTTCATTGGCAAGCACAACAGTATCATGGTATGGTGTGGAGGCAGATGACAACAAAGATGAAAAGTGGTGTACTGGCATCATTCTTTACCACATTGATGAAGGTGGGATCAGAAAACAAATTGAAACAGGGCGACATGAAGCGTTACAGTACGATGGCCCGTTTATTTGTAGCTACGCGTATGTTCCAAGTCTGATTCCAGTTCCAGAATAAGAGGTTTGTTTCTTGTTCTTAAAACTCTGTTTTTTTCTTTTGGTTCTTTGTGTTTGTTGATCCTTCTACGTACCATTTGTGTTGAAATCAGCTATACATATGTTATTGGCATACGCTACTGGTTTTGGATTCTGTAATGATCTTGGGAAGTTGTACTTTTTGGTCTACAGTAGCATGTGTACTCCCTTGGCCGAGAGGTTATGCGATGGAGACTGCAGCCGCTATCTAGAAATCCCTTAGACCTTCTCCAACGGGGGTTCATAGAAGGGTTGTTAGTGTTTTATGGGAAAACAATAAATCAGAAGAAAAGAAAAAAATTAAGGGAGCCTCTTATATAGTATAACCTTGTTTGATCTAAGAGACGATACGGTTCTGTTGGCCTTTTTCTCTCTGTCTCTCGCGATAGAAGTCCCGAATCGACAAAGGAAGAAGATGGAAATCAGAGGAGGTTGAGGTTGGGGTTGGAGGTGATGCATAGCGGAGGAGATTTCGTGATTAGGTAAACGAATTAGGGTTGTTTGATTTTTGATCCCAAATTAAGGTTCTTTGATTTTTGATCCTCTCTCAAGGTATCCCTTTCTCATTCACTCTCTCTCTCTCTCTTTCATTTGATTTCACTTTTAGCTTCTTCAGTTTTGTGAGAGGCTGTTGGGTTTGGTAGTAGAGCATGTCTCTCTTTTATACGACTTTGGACACAATTCCTAAAATGATGTTCCATTCTGAAGTTAAGATTGACATTTGAGTGAAACTATAGCTATGGAGTGCATGATTCAATTGATATTGAACACCATTCATCATAGGTTCTGTTTTTTTCAGATCGTTTTGGTCCTGTTTCTTATACCGAGATTTTATACTTCCAGGTGCATAATTTTAAGTGATTCGTGTTCCAGCGTTTTGCTGCTGTAATTATGAGGATTAGAGAGCCAAAGACTACAGCGTTGATCTTTGCATCTGGGAAAATGGTATGCTTTATAGACTTACAGCTTGTTTCGTCACTTTTTTCTCACATGCCTTGATCTACCATGTCCTTCTTTTCTAACGGCCATCTATGTTTTCCAATGTAGGTGTGTACCGGAGCTAAAAGTGAACATCTGTCAAAGCTGGCTGCAAGAAAGGTAACTAGCTTCTCTTAATGCGGCTGATGTTCTTCTAGTAGCACTTTAGTTAGAGACTTGATATTATTCTAGTAGGTATTTCTTCTATGTTATACTAAAGAAGTTTCTTTTTCTTGTTCAGTATGCTCGGATTGTTCAGAAGCTTGGCTTTCCTGCAAAGTTCAAGGTACTCATATGTCTATCTCTGTCCCTGATCCAACATACACTGTATTATACTTTTCTATCTCCATCAGCAATTGGTTTGCTTTCGTATTGGAAGGATAAACTATGTATACAGTCTAGTAATAACATAGCCGATTACATTTTGCAGGATTTCAAGATACAGAACATTGTAGGCTCATGTGATGTCAAATTCCCGATTAGGCTTGAAGGTCTTGCATTCTCTCATAGTGCTTTCTCAAGTGTAAGTGATCTCAAGCATTGTGATCATATATACTTGTAAGATGGAGTTAAATCGCTCTGATGATTCGTACCTCTCTCATCATTGATTGTTAGTATGAGCCTGAGCTATTTCCAGGATTGATATACGAGCGGTGTTGATATCGTATTTACTGGTCATGTCCATGCTTATGAACGCACGGTATGCTCAAAATTGTGTTAGCTTCTTTTATTAGTCATCAGAAAAAACTTATGTCAGTTGTGATATTAATTTGGGCAAATCAGTATTACAATTAATCATTTTCCCTATTTATGAATTGCACTTCTATTGTAATGTTTATTATGTTTTTTATTATGTTTGGTATGTTTACAAATTAATTAAATGCAATATTTTTCTATTTTTATAAAATCTTAAATGTTTACACATTTATACTATTTCTATTCTATTTAAAATTTTCAAATTTCAAAAAATAATTTTTTAAAAAATAAGAGACCCAAAATTAGAACTTACCATTGGAGGAGAAAATTTTAACTAAGAGATCATGAGTTCTTATTTACAAAACAATACACAATTAATTTTTTAAAAATTCAAACAGTAATTTTTTTTACTGAAAGACGCATCAAATACACGCCGATGCACATGCTCTAAGATCCCCCCATTAATCTTGCTCTTAGCAATGGTGTGAGCTTGTAGGGTTTTAGGTTTTGGTAAGAACAAAAAAAAACCAATAAGAAAATTTGTAATGGATGGAAATACTTGTCATATATGCTACATCCAAAGAGTTACATTTTACAAGAATCTAAAGTAAAAACACCCAAAACCTTTTTTTTTCTTGCTTCTTGATCCCTTTGTAATTTCCTTGTAAGCTCGTTAATCCTTATGACGAAAACTTCTTTAGACAAAAGTAATTTTTGTGGAATTTATATTTCCACTAAATTATGTAAGATTGATTAACTCGTTGGTTTCAGATGTATGAAAATGAAGGTTTTAGACCCTAACCTAAGCCTAAAGGTAAAAAAAAACTCTAAAGACCAATATCAATGTTGAGTAAAAAAAACTACCACTTGTATAGAAAAAAACTGAGTTAAAAGTTAAAACTACAAACTTAATCAATACTTCAAAATATTTAATTGACTTTTTTAAAAAGTCTTCGTGGACTAAGTATAAATCATATAAAGAAATGACCAATTTGAATATTTAAAGACCAAATTTTTTTAATATAATGTTGGCACTAGCCTGGAAGAACAATGACCTTCATAAAAAAATAAAAATCCAAAATTTCAAAAGCTTTACATTTTTGACAATTTGAGGTTCTCTTCTCAAAAGATCATCTTTCTACAAACTCAGATTAAATGGGTTGCTCCATCAGTAAAGACCCAAAACCATCGAAGAAGACGATACTCGAGAAACCATTCGTGGACATCAGAAAGCTTTACATCCTCGAGGAACAAATTGGGTAAAGGCCAATTCGGTATAACCAGAAGATGCATAGAGAAATCAACGGGTACGACTTACGCCTGCAAAACCATACTCAAGACGAATCTAAAGAAGGAAGAAGATGAACAAGCCGTGAAGAGAGAGATTCGTATCATGAAGCATTTGTCTGGTCAACCAAACATCGTCGTGTTCAAACGTGCTTACGAGGATAAAGAGTCTGTACATATCGTTATGGAGTTCTGTGGCGGTGGTGAGTTGTTTAAAAAAATCGAAGCTTTATCCGATGCTGGCAAGTGTCACTCTGAGAAAGATGCTGTTGAGATGATTAGGCCTATTGTGAATGTTGTAAAGGTTTGCCATTTCATGGGTGTGATGCATCGTGATCTAAAGCCTGAGAATTTTTTGCTCTCGAGTAATGATAAGAATGCTGTGCTCAAAGCTATTGACTTTGGGTGTTCTGTCTTTATAGAAGAAGGTAAGATTCCTTTCTTTGAGTGTGTTAGTTTGGTAGGTTTTGGATCCGACTATGTTAGTTTGCATTACTCATGTGCGAAATTTGGTGACTTTTGTTCCTGTGGACAGAGATTGGGACTCACAAACTGAGTTTAGAGGTTGATCTTTGTTATAATCATCTTAGGAGTTTGCTAGATTTAGATTTGGTATGTAAATGTTTTGAATCTATAATCTTTAGTATCAGAATCTGCGTTTGGTTGCTTCAGTCATGAGAAAATTTGGTTACTTTTGTTTTAATCCATAGAGAATGTTTTCAGGTATGCGAAATCAGTTACTTTGGTTCTTATTTTTCTCATATGGTTTGACTCAATGCATTCTTCTGAAACCAACCAAAACAGGAGAAGTATACCGGAAGCGTGTCGGGAGTGCTTACTACGTAGCTCCTGAAGTATTACAGGGAAATTACGGGAAAGAAGCAGACGTTTGGAGTGCAGGGATTATTTTGTACATCCTGCTCTGTGGCAAACCTCCCTATGTGGCCGGTAAGAACTTGAAGCTACTGGATTTGTTTTCTCTTGGTGTTTGATCTGTAGTTTATAGGATTTATGTTGTGTAGAAACTGAGCAAGAGCTGCTCAAAGAGGTATTGAAAGACGCAATTGATTATGAGAGTAAACCATGGCCTTTGATATCTGTGAAGGCAAAACATCTTGTCAAAAAGATGCTTACTAAAAACCCCAAGGAACGGTTCTCTGCTGCAGATGTTCTTGGTAAGTTCCTTTATTTCTCTTTTCTAGATATTTCTAGAGCCAACACAAATGTTAAATCTGTCTGTGATTCTAAAGAACTCAAATTAGATGGGGCAATCATTGTTAGTGTTTAGTGGGTGGGATTTAGGTGAGTTCCAAAAGAAGTTTCAAGAATCTAGAATTACGCTCTCACTATGTTTGTTGAGAGCTTCTTTCCTCAATAGAACTTTAGGAGTTCAAGGAATCTTAAAGTCTTGTTTGTGTTCTGTTTGTAACGCTTTACTACTATCCTTGTTTGTTGTATATAGGACATCCATGGCTAAAAGACGGAGAAGCTTCAGATAAGCCTATTGATGGTGTTGTTTTATCCCGTTTGAAGGAGTTTCGACGTATGAACAAGTTTAAGAAAGTAGCTCTAAAGGTAAAGAGTGTCCCGGTTCTATCTAATTTATGTTACATATCATATCCTTGCAAATGATCTTTCTTCCTATGATTGTGTATGAAGCATCGGTTATGATGTGTGCAATCTGATTTGCAGGTTAGTGCAGCAAATCTATCAGAAGAGGAAATCAAAGGTCTTAAGACACTGTTCACCAACATTGACACCGACAAAAGTGGCACAATTACTCTTCAAGAACTCAAAACAGGCCTGACCAGACTTGGATCTAAACTCACTAAAACCGAAGTGGAGGAACTCATGGAAGCCGTGAGTTATCATCATCACATCTTTTAACTTGCCATTTTCTGATCACGTGTCAAATCCAAAATCTTGAATAACAGAGAAGTACATTTCAGGCTGATGTGGATGGTAATGGAACAATCGACATAGACGAGTTTATCTCTGCGACGATGCATAGATATAAACTGGATAGAGATGATCATTTGTACAAATTATTCCAACACTTTGACAAAGACAACGACGGGTAAGTTTCTTTCAAACTGTGAAATGGTTTGAACTGTGAGATGTGAGATGAAAGTTTAAACTAAAATAGAAACAGTGAAGAGTTGGAGTTGAAAGTTTAAACTAAAATGTGAAATGGTTTGTCTTATACAAAAGGCACTTAACAAAGGAAGAGTTGGAGATGGCTATGAAGGAGTATGGTGTAAAAGATGAAGAAGGTAGTATCAAAGAAATTATAACCGAATTCGATAGCGATAATGTAAGTTTTTCCAATCCAATATATCATACATAAAACATTAGACCTGTTTTTTGTTTTTTGAAACCTTGTAAGTGATGAACAACGTAACTCTGTGTTACAGGATGGAAAAATAAACTTTGATGAGTTCCGCACAATGATGAGAAGTGACAGCTGCCTGCGGGCATAAGGGGAACTTCTTCCAATCAATTGAATCATATCGGAGAAAACCAAAGTGAGAGAGTTAGTTTGAGCTGTCAAATCCCTATAACGGACTCATTAATTCTTTTCGTATTTGTGTTAATTGTGTTCATTATTAAGTGTGATAACTTTGTCAATATGATTCTATAAATATTTGAGAATATTGGTATCAATTGTTACATGAGATGAGAGGCTCTTATATAGCCGATACAATTGATTTACCAATACTAAACCAATATTAACCAACACTAAACCGGTACACATTTGATTACTCTAATATGCATACAATATGAATATTGAGATTTAATAATATCTATTTTGTAAAATTGTATAGTTTTCTTCTTTTGTCAAAAGTATTTTTATATACACATAAGAATATTAAAAACAAAAAAACTCTGAACCCCTCAACATTATTGGTTTACTTTAATTCGATTGGTATTTTTTGGTTCGGTTGACCACGATATTATAGCGCTTAAAGTCTTAAACCTAAGTAAAAAAAAAAACAAGAAACCTTATCAATCAAGAAACCACATCTCTCTGTTTCAATCAAGTGTTCATGGCTTCTTCTTCGACGCGTTTGTTGCGGTTTTTGCCATTTGAGCGAATAGAAGAAATACTAATCAGGACTCCTGCTGAGTCTTTGAACCGGTTCAAGTCGACGTGCAAGCAATGGTACGATCTCATCACCGACAAGAGATTCGTGTACAATCACTTGGATCGCTCTCCGGAACGTTTCATAAAGATCGATGATGATCAGACTGTTCAAATCATGGATCCGGTGACCGGAATCCATAAAGATTCACCAGTTCCAGACGTGTTTCGCTATCCACATTCGTTTGATTCTATGGTTCACTGTGATGGACTCATGCTGTGTTTCGGCAATGACCGGATTTACAATCTCGCAGTTTGGAATCCGGTAACGAGGAAAATCAAATGGATCGAACCCTTGGTCTGTTACTCTATAACTGGTTACTTTGGGATTGGATACGACAACACGTGTCGCCACAACTACAAGATCTTGAGGTTTTCTGGTCCTGTGAATTCAGGTATGATTCGTGGAGAAGTCTTGATGCTAAGGTCGATTTGGATGTAGATACTGATTGCAAAGGTGTGTCAGTAAAGGGTAATATGTATTGGGTTACTGATCAAGAGTTTATTCTAAGTTTTGATTTCACCATGGAAACGTTCAAGAACCTATGTGTTTGTCCTGCTTTCCGCGAGACTAGACGATTAGCCTGTTTCAGTGGAGATAGGCTCTCTTTATTACTACAACATGGTGACGAAGAAGTATCAACTGAGATTGAGGTGTGGGTGACAAACAAGTTGACTGATGGAGTTGTTTCGTTTACCAAATATTTTAATGTCACTAGCCCTCAGCTTCCGTTGTTTCATTACCATACTGATGTGGCTCGTCCGGGATACTCCATTGGAAAGCACAAAATTATCATGGCATGGTGCGAAGGATATGTCAAGGAAGATGATGATAAGTGGTGTGCTTGCATTACTTTTTTCCAAATTGATCAAGGTGGGGTCAGAAAACAAATCGAGACAGGACGACATGGATCTCACTACCGTGACCCGTTTATTTGTAGCTATTTGTACGTTCCAAGTCTGATTCCGATTCCAGACTAAGAAGGTCGTTTGGTGTTCTTAAAACTCTTTTTTTTTTTCTTCTTTGTGTTTATTTATTGTTGATCAATGATCATACTTCTACCGTGTATTTTGACATCAACTATGTTACTATACTGCAGATGTTATTGACATAGACTAGTTTTGGATTCTGTAATGATCTTGACAAGTTTTACGTTTTGGTCCACAGTATGTGTAAACTATTTGATAAAAAACTCTTTCTACTTATTTGGTTTCCAATAATATGTCTTAATTTCGTCTGGATTGGTAGAGAGTAAATCAATGTCTCAACTATGTCTCAAATAATAATGAAAAACTTGTTATCGTAGTTGAGATCATACAAGTTAAACAATACTTTGCATTATCAATCTATCTCGCATTTTTTTCTTCTTTGTTCATGCTTGTAGGAGGGATGATGTCAATATGGTCGGTGTCCTTGTTAGTCTTAGAAAATCCCATATACTATATCCAATATAAGGTTGTAGAATTGAATGATTAGTACATAATGCATAACCTGAATGTTATATACCTTTGCGATACTTAAGTTTGAAGAAGAAATTACAGATATGAGTTAGAGATGGAACACAGAAGAATTCGAAACACCAATATCCCTCGGCTTGGAGTTTTCTCTTCTTGATATACTTAACTTTTTTTGCTTGATCCCAAGTAAGTGTGATTCAAGGTTAATGAGATGGTTCCTCAACTCGTCACCCGACAAACCCTTGAGGTTTGGGAAGTCGTAGAGATCGGAGGCGTGATTCTTCCTCTTGTAATCACTTAACCCATTGAACTTTCCAATGATCTCTTGTATGGCTCGTGGGTTATCTTGAGGCTCAGGCCAGACATGGAGATCGTTGTCAGGGCCGTAACAGATGAAACCGACAGAGTTGCCGCAAAGAACAGAGAGCTCTGTTGCCTTTTTCTTAAAAGTAGGAAATATCTGTTTGAAAAAGTTCTTCTTCGCCCTCTTAAAATCATCATCACCACCGGACTTGTTTGGATTTTTATCACGAGGAGCGATGTTGAAAGGTAGAGAAGACGAACGTAACTCTGATTGATTTTGCAGGTCGGAAGGTATTACACGAGAGTTATCAGTGGCCGGAAAATAATCGCCGCAAGAAAGCCCTAACATGAGAGGAGAAGAATCCGAAACACTAAAAACCTTGGAAGCAGCAGCACTAGATCCCAAACTGGAAACAACAGTTTCGTGAGAGTCACGGATAACGTAACCCGACTCTCCAAACCCTAATCGATCACCCGAAGAAGCCGCCACCTTGTGGTTTGGGATGATGGCGGCGGCGTTCTCTGATACTCTGAGATGATCATTGCGCTTCTTCGAGTTTCCTCTTATTTTCAATATAGTCATCTTTGACTGCTTGATCCCAACTAAGTGGGAGTTAAGCTTAGCGAGATGTCTAAGCAATTCTTCATCCGACAAACCCTTGAGATATGGCAAGTCGAAGAGATCGGAGGCGTGACTCATCCTCATGTGATCGCTCAACGCATTGAACTTCCCAACGATCTCCGGTAAGGCTTGTGGGTTATCTTGAGGCTCAGGCCAGACATGGAGATCGTTGTCCGGACCGTAACAGATGAAACCAACAGAGTTGCCGCAAAGAACCGAGAGCTCTGTCGCTTTCTTCTTAAAAGCAGGAAATATTTGTTTGAAATAGTTATTCTTCCTCTTCAAATCATCATCACCACCAACTTTATCACGAGGAGCCATAAGTTTCGATCGGAGTAGAGAGAAAGAGAGAATAATGTAATAATTATGGGAAGTGAAACAAAAGCTAGAGAAGGCACAACGGCCATAATATAGTGACAAGATCTCCCTAATTAATTAGATTTTCCTTTGTTACATAGTTAAGAAAGATTTCCTAATTTTCCATCAGAATAACGACGGTTTTACTATGTTTCCTTTTTTCATTAGCTAAGAATATATAAGATTTCCTATTTCCATACGAATATTCACGGTGTTGATATCTTTTCCTTTTTAAGCTATTGACTTTGAGTGTTCTGTCTTTGAGTGTGTTGTTTGATAGGTTTTGAATCCGATTATGTTAGTTTGTGTCTCTTTGCATTAGTCATGTGCGAAATTTGGTGACTTTTTTGTTCCTATGCAGAGCGATTGGGACTCACAAACTGAATTTAGAGGTTGTTCTTTAGTAATGTTTTATCATCGCTCACATTTGGACTCAAAACTGAAGCTAGAGGTAGATTTGGATTTATGTAAATGTTTTAAATCTATAACATTTGTCTTACACAAGTCTCTTTTAGTAGCAAAATCTGCGTTTGGTAACTTTAGTCATGAGAAAATTTGGTTACTTCTGTTTTGATTCATAGAGATTCGAATTTGGTGACTCATTGTCTTTTCTTGAACAGATTGTTTGGTTCTAACTTCTTCATAAGATTGACTTGATGCATTGTGTCTGAAACCTACAAAAACAGGTCGTGTTGGGAGTGCTTACTACGTTGCTCCTGAGGTTTTAAGTGGTAGTTACGGGAAAGAAGCAGCCGTTTGGAGTGCAGGGATTATTTTGTACATGCTGCTCTGTTGCAAACCTCCCTATGTGGCCGGTAAAAACTTAGAGCTACTGGATTTGTTTCTTCTTGGTGTTTGATCTGTACGTAGTTTATAGGTTTATGTTGTGTATACATTGTAGAAACTAAAGAAGAGCTTCTAAAAGAGGTATTGAGGGACCAAATTGATTATGAGAGCAAACCATGGCCTTCAATATCTTCAATATCTGTGAAGGCAAAACATCTTGTCAAAAAGATGCTTACTAGTTACTAAAAACCCCAAGGAACGGTTCTCTGCTGGAGATGTTCTTGGTAAGTTCCTTTATTTATTTTTTCTAGATAGTTCTAGAGCCAACACAAATGTTCTATCTGTTTGTGATTCTACAGAGATTAATTTAGAAGGGGCCATGATTGTTAGTATTTGGTGAAGATGTATTGGTATGTCTGAAGTAGTGTCTGTGTGATACAAGAAGTGATAGAGGATTGTAGGTGTTTTATGTGTGTGAGGAGTTTTTAGAAGGTTTGAGAAGGCAATATTGAAGGAAGGTTTGAGGATGAATTGAAGAGAAAAATTACTATTTATTTGGTTAATTAAATTGGAGTTTTACAAGGAAAAGGAAAAGGAAAATAGCAAAAAGCAAAAAGTATTTTTCTAATGGAATTTGGAAATCTTCTCCTATGGTGATTAGGAAGTCTTGATGGGTATATAAGGAGGTGTTGGGCACGTCCTAGAGAAGCAAGAGAGCTGAGACATAAAGAATAAAATCCTAGAGAGCTTTCTCATTGTGTGCGAGTTTCGCGGTTTGGTGCTTGGGTTGTTCAAGCTTCTTTGTTCGTCGGTGTGATGTGTGTGTGAAGGTTGCTCAAGAGAGTTGAAGATCTGAAGTCTAGGCTCAGGGGAAGTTTAGCCCAAGGTTAGGTTATCTTGATTTGAATCTAGGCTCGGTGTGAGTTTAGTTAAGGGTAGAGATTTATCTTTAAGATTTCATCTTATAAAACGGAGCGGTGAATTAAGAGGGTTGTGCTTGATTTACGCGTTTGCGAATAGGTTGTATTTGCTTTCCGATTCTAGTGGAATCGAAATCTGGATGTGGTCCCGGGGAATAGGAAAAACCGAACCTCGTTAACAAAGCTCTTGTGTTATTTACTTTCTGCAATTTATTATTTGACCTCATCCGCATTTACATTTGGTGGGTAGGATTTAGGTGAGTTCCAAAAGAAGTTTCAAGAATCCAGAACTATGTGAATCTTGAAGTCGATACCGATAATGTAAGTTGGTCCAATCCAATACATTAGACCTGTTCTTTTAGACCTGTTATGTTGAACAACGTAACTATGTGTTACAGGATGGAAAAATAAACTTTGATGAGTTCCGCACAATGATGAGAAGTGACAGCTGCCTGCGGGCATAAGGGGAACTTCTTCCAATCAATTGAATCATATCGGAGAAAACCAAAGTGAGATAGTTAGTTTGAGCTGTAAAATCCCTATAAAGGACTCATTAATTCTTTTGGTATTTGTGTTAATTGTGTTCATTATTAAGTGTGATAACTTTGTCAATATGATTCTATAAATATTTGAGAATATTGGTATCAATTGTTACATGAGATGAGAGGCTTATAGCCTATACAATTGATTAACTAATACTAAACCAATATTAACCAATACTAAACCGGTACACATTTGATTACTCTAATATGCATACAATATGAATATTGAGATTTAATAATCTCTATTTTCTAAAATTGTATATCTTTCTTCTTTTGTCAAAAGTTTTTTTTATACCCATCAAAATATTTAAAATAAAAACTCTGAACCGCTCAACATTATTGGTTTACTTTAATTCGATTGGTATATTTGGTTCGGTTGATATTATAGTGCTTAAAGTCTTAAACCTAACTAAAAAAAGGAAACAAGAAACCTTATCGATCAAGAAACCACATCTCTCTGTTTTTCAATCAAGAGTCCATGGCTTCTGCGAAGCGTTTGTTGCGGTTTTTGCCACCTGAGCTAATAGAAGAAATACTAATCAGGACTCCTGCCGAGTCTTTGAACCGATTCAAGTCGACGTGCAAGCAATGGTACGATCTCATCACCGACAAGAGATTCATGTGCAATCACTTGGATCGCTCTCCGGAACGTTTCATAAGGATCGATGATAAACTGACGGTTCAAATCATGGATCCGGTGACCGGAATCCATAAAGATTCACCAGTCCCAGACGTGTTCCGTTATCCACATTCGCTTCTTGATTCTATGGTTCACTGTGATGGACTCATGCTGTGTTTCGGTGGTTACCCGATTTACGATAGAGAAAGAGACGTCGATCTCGCAGTTTGGAATCCGGTTACGAGGAAAATCAAATGGATCGAACCGTTGGTCTGTTACTCCGAAACTGATGATTACTTTGGGATGGGATACGACAATACGTGTCGCCATAACTACAAGATCTTGAGGTTTTCTGGTCCTCTGTCTTATGATGATCCAGAAGAGTTTGAGATATATGAATTCAAGTCTGATTCGTGGAGAAGTCTTGATGCTAAGGTCGATTTGGATATAGATATTGATTGCAAAGGTGTGTGAGTGAAGGGTAATATGTATTGGGTTACTGATGAAGAGTTTATTCTAAGTTTTGATTTCACCATGGAAACGTTCAAGAACGTATGCGTTTTTCCTAGTACCCGGGAGACTAGTCGATTAGGCTGTTTCAGTGGAGATAGGCTCTCTTTATTACTACAAGATATGCAGGATGATGAGGAAGAAGTATCAACGGAGAATGAGGTGTGGGTGACAAACAAGTTGACTGATGGAGTTGTTTCGTTTACCAAATTTTTTAATGTCACTAGCCCTCAGCTTCCGTTGTTACATGTCCATACTGATATGGCTCGTCCGGGATACCCCATTGGAAATCACAAAATTATCATGACATGGTGCGAAGGATATGTCAAGGAAGATGATGATAAGTGGTGTGGTTGCATCACTTTTTACCAAATTGATCAAGGTGGGATCAGAAAACAAATTGAGACAGGACGCCATGGACCTCACTACAGTGACCCGTTTATTTGTAGCTATGTGTACGTTCCAAGTCTGATTCCAGTTCCAGACTAAGAAGGTTGTTTGGTGTTCTTAAAACTCTTTTCTTCTTCTTCTTCTTCTTCTTTGTGTTTATTTATTTTTGATCAAGGATCATCCTTCTACCATGTATTTTGACATCAACTATGTTAGTTTTGGATTCTGTAATGATCTTGACAAGTTTTACGTTTTGGTACACAGTAGTATGTGTATCAGAATCACTCAAAATGGACATGTAACTATTTGACAAAAAGAAACTTACTACTTAACTTGGAAACCAATAACATAAAACTTGTCTTAATTTCTTCTGGATTGGTACAGAGGAAGTCAATGTCTCAAATAGTGAAAAAGTCAAAAACTAGTTATAGCAGTTGAGATCATTCAAGTTAAACAATACAATGGGAAGTCTCTTTGCACTCTTCATGTCCTTGTCATCATCATCAACTGCATCTCACATCGGCTACAAGATGGCGAATCCGAGGAGCGTACCATTTCACCTGCACAATGGGAAGTCTTTTTGCACTCTTGCCCTTGTCATCATCATGATCTGCATCTCACATCGGCGACAAGATGGCGAATCCGAGGAGCATACCATTTCACCTTCTCTATATGTTCCACTGTAACTTCCCATCTATGACCTAAACCATGAGAACCCAAAAATATATGTCCCACGTTATTCTCTAGTATTTACCCAAACCAAGATAAGAAATCTCATCATCACGCAGTAACATCCTAGTCTTGATTCAGAAACTGGTTTAGGAGTACCAAAACTGAAAGTTGAAAAACAATGCTCTTACTTTGAGAGTTTTCAATTTTGTTCATAAACTTATTACCTTCGGCTCTAGCGATATCACTTAATGTTTTGGTGACATGCTCGCCCCAACTGCTCTCATCTGAGTCCTTGACATTCCCGTGCACATGGAGTACTCCTCCCTCAGGCCTGCAAGTTCCAATAACAAGTACAGAGACATGACTGAGTTTTAAAACTTGTCTCAGATTTTATGCTGTAGGTTCTTGTTGTAAAGAACCAAGTTTCAAGAAGATTAAAATCACCTTAATGCCTGAATAGCTGTGACCCAGCTTCCTTCGCTACTCGGGATAAGACCAAGATTGACTCTGTCAGCTACCCCCTGAGAATCAAAATATTTGAAACGAAAAATCTATTACTTAAGTAATTTACTCGATCCAACAATTATACCATGAACCGTATTGCCTAAGATTTAATATATGGTAAGCAGTTTGAATATCATCAACCGTACTTTGGGTGCGGTGATCCGGTTATCCCCTTCAAGAATGATACAACGCTCAGAAACAGAATTTGCTTCAAGATTACGTCGAAGAGCTTCAATAGCATGGGGATTCCACTCACAAGCATAAACTATCCTTGCTTTTGCCCTGCAAATGTAAATTAAGAATGCATTGTAGTTGCATGCGATCCAAGAAAGTAATGGCTTCTGATTGTATAAACCACGATGTCTGCTCTACTTTTTTGGATAATGGCCTACCTCACAAGGAATGGGAGAACGAAATATCCAATTCCAGCAAACAGATCCACCACAACTTCATTTTCACAGGCCATGTTACCCATACGAAGCTTTTCTGAGAGGTTACCCCACGAGAACATGCACTTCGTAGCATCAAAAGAGTACAAGATCCCATTTTCACGGTGATCAACCCATCCATTGTCTCCCACAAGAATTTCCAATGTACTATCTCTTGTACCATTAGCTTCAACTCGTCCCTGAAAAAGACACAAAATCGATGATAAGTCTTACTGGTAAGCAAATGAAATTTGGGTAAGACAGTGGTTTGTAAAGTTCTCAGCATTGTCATAACTTGTAATAAATCAATAATGTAGATTTCGAAGTGCTTCAAGACGAATAGGTAAGATATAAAGGTTTGCACTTAAAAAAATTGGTGCAAAGATCTAAAGCAACATACTTGGCGTGCAAGGCGGTTGGCACTAAGCGATCTAGAAACAGCACACCAAACTTCATCACTGATAGATCTCCAAGCTGGATCTTTAAAGGATGTTGCAGGAAGCACAACAATATCCCCAAGCCGTTCCCATCTACCAGTAGAGAAATTACAATTACTATGAGATGGAAGCGAAAAAAACATGCACGCAATCAGATTTTACCATTTTAGTTCCCGACTATTATAAAATCAGATTTCAGGAATACTTACTTCTGTGGAAGCTCATCCAAAAGCTCTTCCGGCAGGCCTTTCTGTTTAAGTACAGATGTTATATCTTCTCTCATTCTCTGTACTGGGGATTTTGCAACTTTTTTGGCTTCAAAAGATACATTAATGAGTTTTTTAGCACCATGTTCCTTCAATAGATTCAAAGCTGCTGAGCTGGATATATCCTTTAACGATAGACCCTTTATTAGCTTATCATCCTCTGACCCTTCTTTGTCTTCGCCCAAAAGCTGCTTCTCATGGAAAAGTTCAGAAAACTTTTCAGTCACAGGAAAGCATATACAAAGACCTTTTTCGTTTGAGTACACCTTCCTCTCAAGGTCTAACCATCCGAAATTTTTAAGTATGTCTTTGCCAAACTTTGCATACTTTCTTTCTAACTGTATCACCCATGGTTGAGACAGAGACGTTTCAGTCTTCAAATCTGCATTGTTTTTATTCGATTCTATAGAAACATCTTCAGGTTGAGGAGGAACATGATTTTCACTCATAGTCACAGATTGAACCAAGTTGATTTTCACTGGTTCACTAAACTTTGTCCCAAAAGCATAGCAAGCAGCTCCACCCCCAATGACGATGAGATCATCACCAAGAACGCTGGCTGTACTTCGAACAAACAACTCTTTATTCATGAATTCCAATCTCACACTTCTCCACATTCGGTGCTTCAGATCTAGCAACGTCAACTCTTGACAATTTTGTGAGACAGGACAACCTCCGATGATGCCAATAATATGCTTATAAACAAACATTGAGTGGGAAAATCTGCCATGAGGCCATTTTCCAGAAATCACTTCAAGTTTCCAATAACAGCTTTGGACATCAAAGCTGTATAGATCATTGAGTACATTTTCCCCATTGTACCCTCCAAACATGAATAACTGAGACTCATATGCAACCATAGCATGAGAGTGGCGCGCACAGGGCCATTGACCTTGTTGTTCAATTTCTTTCCACTGAAGGTCCTTTGTATCCAAAATGTGCAAAGAGGAAACTATCTTATCATTGTAGAGCCCACCAAATATGTATACTTTTGAGCCAACACTGGCTGCTGCATGCCGATGCCTGCTCAATTCAAAGGATTTGCATTTAGAAGAAAATTTGAGATAACAATTATCTGAAAAGATGTTAATACAACAAAAACATATAATAAACCAAAGAAACGAAGCAAGATAGACATCAACCTAAGTGCAATAAATAGGATTAATAGTTTCTAAAATACAGTTGAGAGCATCTCTGAGAATTTGAGGTTTATTTAACAAAATAAACAGTACATAGAAGTTTATCATTGGAAATAGGTCAAAGGTTTGTTAAGGAAATGGACATACAAAATGACATTTACCTTGGAGGAAATTCACTTCCAATACACCTCTGTGAGCTCCATTCACCCTTGGGTATATCGAGCCTCCACACATCATTCAAAATTTTCAAGGGATCAGCCCTTCCTCCAATTACAAACATAAAATCGCCAACCATTGAAGCTGTGTGGCCAAGTCGTGCTGATGGAGATTCATTGACTGCAATCAACTTTAAGGTGCCACATGAAGGATCGAGCAACAAAGACTCGTTTCTTCGAGCATGTCTCCCAAAACCTCCAAACCCACCAAACACAATAACCTCTTTTCGGTCTGGTTTATCTATCATACAAGCTGAGTGTCCCCAAAGGTAAAGCTTCTCAACAGTTTCCCCGACTATGGATAATTTCGAGAGCAGTATGAGATCTTGGTGAAGCCCTGCCAATGATTTAGATACGGAAACTGGCTATCACGTTTAAAATTTGAAAGTTATCCTGCAAACCAAGTAGACATAACTCAAACTTTCGACCATAGGATACACACACTAGCTCTAGTATAAACTAAACAAGACTGTAGCATATCCTATCTCAGTCCATTACTCAAGCTATCTGCTAACACAACAATCACATAGGGATGATATAACAGAACTTACCAGGATGCAAGTCTCCACTATTGATACTTAAATCATGATCTCCAGCAAGATTCTCGTAATTATCATCTTCATCCACATCATTTGCATTTGGATTCTTGAAACCATTACTAGTCAAAGCTACACCAAACCCATCGGTTCGCTTCCTATTCGCATCCATCTTCTCATTAGCAATATCAACTAGAAACTTCACATACTCTGGTGAAACCATCAGCTTCTGTGTATCACCCAAAGGCACCTCCATTCGAATCGAACATCTTATAGCTATAATCACCCTTTTGCCATCGCCGCAAGATGTGATTCCCGACTCTCTAAACCCAGCTGAGATAGCTACCGCCACAAGAAACTGAGCCGAACCCAAATCCTTACATTCAACAGCAATGATCAGCGGCTCGAATCGGAAGACTAATTCGCTGGGTGGGTCAATCTGATTTGGCTTGGAAGGGAAAAGGAGAGAAATTACCAAATCTGGATCAGCTGGGTCGTGCGTGATGTAGAGCCATGACCCACCACGAGCTTTCTTCTTAGTTGTATCATTCAATTTTGGTTTGGGTTGAGAAAGAATTGAGACTCGACCTGAGCATGAACTTGTAGTGAAGTAAGATGGGTGGTGGTTGATGGTTTCGAGGAGAGGGATGATGGGTTCGTCGAGATAACCTTTGGGAGATTTATCAGTCACCGATGAACGAATTGAAGCTAAGGTCGCAGCTTTCCTCTTCTCGAAATCCATCTCCTTTGAGTTTGGTTGTTGTTAAAACCCTAACCTTTAAGGTTTCATAAACCCTTAAGAGTGGGGCGCTTTAGATCCAGTGACGAAGAAGATGACTCAGTACGAAACGACATTATTTGCTGCCGTTTTAGAAGCGTTGTGTAATTTGGATTTCGGTTCGGTTATTTCCGGTTAGGTACGGCTTTCTTTACTCGGATCACAATCGACGTAACACAAAATGCGTGAGAACGGGTGCAGATTTCGTGACCTAACTAAGTAGTAGTAACTAACATCAAATATTTGTAGGTGATGAAGGTCTTTGTGTCTTATTATATATTGAAGTTGCTTACACTTTGCATTATCAATCTATCTCGCACTTTTCTTTTTCTTCTAAAGTTTCATTTTCCACTATAAAGTCATAAAGATTGAATTGATGGATCACTATATTCATTTTACTTAGAGTGATGGTAGTCAACCCATGTGAGAGCGCTCCCCGTATCGATATTGTAATCTTTGTTCGATTGAGAGATTTTCTAAATTATCTCGAACAATAGGTTCATATCTATACGGGGTGCGGATTTAACATGGATTGTCTCTATTAGCCCTAAATGCAGGTAAAATTCTTTCCATCATGTATGCATTTGAAGGTTGATTTGATCCTTACTTATAAGAGATAAAATATAATGTTACTAGATTGTTGATGGTATTTTATAACGATGAATTGAATTTGTCCACATCAATAATTAAGAAACTGAGCTTAGTAGTAATAATAAAAGAATGTTTGGTGATGGAAATAGGACAAAACATAAGACTAAAATCTTGTTCATAGCAAGGTTTAGAATTTTTGTGGTTTCTATGATCATATTAAGCATATTCCAAGTGCTGGCTCAAAAAAAAGAAGCATATTCTAAATATGCATGTATTGTTTCGGTTTCAACTGTAGTTTGACAAAAAAAAAAAAAGACCAGAATTTTATTTTGATGAAAGTTGATTTTTTTTAAAAATTATATTTAATTTGATGAATAAAATTTTATAAATTTCTATGTGTTGTATATAATTTAATTATTTCAACGTAATATGCTTATTGAAATATTCTGGATTTTGAATCAATTAACAAAATCAAACCAGAATAAACTTCCACTTGTAAGGAAATCTGATTGGTATATATGTTTTGTAATTGAACCAAAACCATACCAAATCACACTAAACCAATCCGAATTACACTAATTTCTATCCTTCTTTATTAAATCAGATATTTTCTCTCATTGGGAGAAACACAAATCAAAACTCATAACGCTTAACATTGGTTGGCTGATAAACAAAGAACTAAAATATAACCACACACACAAAACAGGAAAAAAAAAATTGAAGATCTCGAACTATCCACTAATGCAACGCCATGTCAACAAAAGAGGATCCCACCATTGGGAAGACAGACTCCAAAGACTCAAAGCCTTATCTCCAAACCCAATCTCATCACCTTGTCTTCCCTCCACTCAAATCTCCTCCTCTCTTCTTTCTTCCTTCTTCTTTCATACAATCAAAAGAAACAGAGATAAGGTTAAGCCAAAACAACAAAACAAAAGAAGAAGAAGAAGAAGAAGAAGAAAAAACCTTCTCTCTCAGAATCAAGAACAATGGCTTGCTCTAATCTAACAACAATGTGGGTTTCATCAAAACCATCTCTTTCTGATTCCTCTTCCTTATCTTTCCGATCTGTTCTCAACCCTCTTCTCCTCCCTAACCACACTACCTCTCCTCCTTCGAGATCTTCCTCTGTTTCACCGATCCAATCGTCTCTTCGTGAGCTCAGAGACCGTATCGATTCCGTCAAGAACACTCAGAAGATCACCGAAGCTATGAAGCTTGTCGCTGCTGCTAAAGTCAGGAGAGCTCAAGAAGCTGTCGTCAACGGACGACCATTCTCTGAAACCCTAGTTGAGGTTCTTTACAACATCAACGAACAGCTTCAAACCGATGATGTCGATGTGCCTTTAACCAAGGTCAGACCGGTTAAGAAAGTGGCACTCGTTGTCGTAACCGGTGATCGTGGATTGTGCGGTGGATTCAACAACTTCATCATCAAGAAAGCAGAGGCTAGGATCAAAGAGCTTAAAGGTCTTGGTCTTGATTACATAGTCATTAGCGTGGGCAAGAAGGGAAACTCTTATTTCCTCCGTCGTCCGTACATCCCCGTCGACAAGTTCCTTGAAGCCGGAACTCTACCGACGGCTAAAGAAGCTCAAGCTGTGGCTGATGATGTCTTCTCTCTGTTTATAAGTGAAGAAGTCGACAAAGTCGAGCTCTTGTACACAAAGTTTGTGTCTTTGGTCAAGTCAGAACCCGTGATCCACACGCTACTGCCTCTATCGCCTAAAGGAGAGATCTGTGACATTAATGGGAACTGTGTTGATGCTGCGGAAGATGAGTTGTTCAGGTTAACGACGAAAGAAGGGAAACTGACTGTTGAAAGAGAGACTTTTAGGACACCAACCGCTGATTTCTCTCCCATCTTGCAATTCGAGCAAGACCCTGTTCAGATTCTTGATGCTTTGTTGCCTCTGTACCTTAACAGTCAGATTCTTAGGGCTTTGCAGGAGTCGTTGGCTAGTGAGCTTGCAGCTAGAATGAGTGCAATGAGCAGTGCTTCGGACAATGCATCGGATCTTAAGAAATCGCTTTCTATGGTGTATAATAGAAAGCGTCAAGCTAAGATTACTGGAGAGATTCTTGAAATTGTTGCTGGAGCTAATGCACAGGTTTGATATGTTTGGAACTGTCAAACTCTTTTTTATTCTCGTTATCGTTTGTATAATGTATAATGGTAAACTCTAGAACAACTCCTTATAATCTTTTTTTTCTTCATATAATCATGCAATTACAAACAAAGTGCGAGGTTGTATCTATTTTGGCCTTTCATTGGATAAATTGATGGAAATCTTTGTTGAATATTTTGTGGATGATGAGCCTTTTTGTAGGATCCTTTTGAAGGAATAAGATTTGTTTTTCTTGATAGTTGAATCCTATTCAATTGCTGTTATGAAGGATCTTAACTTAGTTAGGCATAACAATGCATCATTCTTGGTTTTATGATTCAACTTTAACCAAAGGAGCCATCTTATAAGCAAGAAATTGATATGGGAGAAGCTGACCACTTAGGTGGACAAAGAGCAATGGGGATCCAAGTATGGGTTGTGTCAATTACATACTTGTATCATAAAGGAAGAGAAGCAAACGACAAAAAAGAAGAAGCTAAGAAAGATGCATAATCAAGAATAACTATGGCTATTGCTTTCTCACACTCATCTGCAACTCGAAGCTCCCGAGTAAGCCCTTTGGGCAATATATCTATACATACACAAAACTAATTTAGAGAACCGTAAGAAGAAAAAGGAGACGACGTAGATCTTATACATGTTTACATAGATAGCAGTATAGCACATAGAGTCCCCATGCCACGTTAAACGTGAAGAGAGCTGGAGGAAGCAAAGCCATTTTAAGTTTTAACTAAGTATATATATGGAGAAACATTCACCAAAATTTAATAACAACTTGAGACAGTTTTGAACCAAAAGCCCTGCAACGACAGCCTGAAATCAAACAAGAGTCTTATAATATAAAAAGCTCTGAAGAAACAAAAACATTAGCAGCAAAATTGAGATTGAAAGAGGAAATAGTTTTTTTTTTTTTTGGTTAAACTTTATACCAATAAAAAAGGTTCACATTTTATAATGAAACCCCAAAAAAACATAACAACTGAAATAATAGCCAAAGAGAGAGATTCTGCTGGGTCCTCCGACGAGAAAGAGATTAGGCAGTTCCGCATCGTGCAATCTATTAGAGTCTTAGTAGCTGCGAGAGAACAAGATTCCGTTGAGAAGACCTTACGGTTTCGTTCCTTCCAGATTTCATACATCACCGTTTGCAACCAGAGCTTAAGGATATTACTTGCGAAGGCAGGAGGAGAAGATTGGACATTAAGCACCCAGGAGGATGCACTTACTAGCGAAACCGGAGGGTTAGGCGAGATTCTCGTCGCTAGCAAAACCCACAGGGCCGTAGTGAATTACATTAGAAAAAGAGATGGTGGTGAGACTCCAGCCCGGAAGTACAGAGAACACAAGTTGCAGGAACAATTAACCCCCACCGAGTTAACCTATCTCTCCTGTTCAATCGACCTTGAGCAGCCAGCCAATGGATAAATGATAACCTTGGTACCGTCTCGTTAAACCAGACACTTTTAAACCAAGGCACTGAGGGAGAGCTCTCCCGAGTTTGTAACCAAGTCCCTTTTGATGAGAACTTCTCAGCAAACGAACCTGAGGGTTGCCTCCATTGGTAGTGATCAGGACCCCGAGAGGGAGATGGCGGTTGCACAGCCGAGAGACAGATTTACAACTGTTCTACTTGGTGAGACCTTGCATTAGGCAGGAACCAGTGTTCATTGCGAGTAGCCTCCCAAACCGTAGCCCCTTTGGGGATACGAAGCTCCCTTGGTCCCAACTCACCTAAGATATCAATTAGGGGACCTAGACACGTTCAGGAATCAATCCAAAATAGAGCCTTAAGCCCATCACGAACCTTAAAATGGACCAATCTCTTGAAAGTAGGTTTGAGTTCAATCATCTTCCTTATGTTCGAGGACAAACGCGGAGAACTCTCCATTAACCAGTAGTTTCTGTGGCCGAAAACATTAAAGTCCAGCCACCTGACCCAAAGGGAACCAGACCTGGTGAAAGGGTGCCACACCTGCTTCAGTCTAAACAATGTTGTGAATTCTTCAAGGGAGCAGATGCCCAGACCTCCTTCATGTTTGGTTTTACAGAGGTCCAACCATGCTACTCGCGCACCTCTTGCTGAGGAGGTTGCATTTTTCTAGAGGAATACCGCACAAAGGGAGTCAATCTTCCGGTAAAAACCCTTTGGGAGGATAAAAACTTAGCTACATAAATTTATTTTTCCATAAATAACAGAGACAATAAAGCAAATTTTCCCTGGATAGGATAAATACTTGGCGGTCCAGGAATGCAACTGGTTCGTTATCTTTTGAATGAACGACTGAAGAGTAGGCAGAGACAGGTTGGTGGAGCTTAGGGGCAACCCCAAGTATCTAGAAGGAAAGGAACCCAATTTAATTCCAATCAACTCAGATAGCTCAACCGCTTCCACCTCATTGAACCCTCCAAAGAAAAGCTCAGATTTCACTGGATTCATGTCGAGCCCAATGAAGGAGTGAAACAGCTGAAGAATGTCACAAACACCGCTCAGGGAGTGATGCGACCCATCAGAGAATACAAGGAGGTCGTCAGCGAATGCCAGGTGAGTGAGACAAGGAGAGATACACAAAGGATGTGCAGAAAACTTGCCTTTCTTAGCCCTCAGGTCCAACATCCTTGAGAGAACCTCCAGGACCATGATGAACAAATATGGTGAGAGGCAGTCCCCTTGTCTTAACCCCTTCTCCCCTTTGAAAAAACCCGCTAGCTCACCATTCATTGCTATGAAGAACCGCGTTGTAGATATACACTCCTTTATCCAGGCTCTAAAAAGTGGGGGGAAACCTTGAGCTTCCAATATCTTGATGATGAAATCCTAGCAGATGGAGTCAAAAGCTTTCCTGATGTCCACTTTAAGCAGAGCACTATTGGGGCAAGACACTTTAAGCAGAGCACTCTTGGGGCAAGACTGCGCCCACTCAGAAACGCTGCCTGGTTTGGAGATATACAACCTTGAAGAACTGGCTTTAAGCCCTTAGCGAGGATCTTTGAGATTACTTTGTAGACCAGGTTGCAACAGCTAATAGGACGAAAGTCAGTAAGAGCAAAGGCTTCTGGAATCTTAGGGATGAGGGTGATGATGGTTGTGTTTAAATCCTTCAGTAAACGATCATTCTTGAAGAATTTTTGAACTGCAAGTGTTAGATCTACACCAACCGTAAACCAGGATGACTTGAAGAACTCAACCGGGTACCCATCAGGCCCTGGAGACTTATTCGACGACATAGAGAAAAGAGTCTCCCTAATCTCCTCTGCTGTTACCTCCCGTAGCAGTCCTTCTGCCTGAGCGACTGAACATCTGAACGGGAGTAGATCCAGAAGGTATTCAAGGGAGGCTGGAGAAGAAGGGAGGTCAGTAGACCCGAGAATAGATGTGAAGTATTCCACTGCATGACTATTTTACTATGCTAGAGAGGAGATCTTCCAGCCATCAGAGTCGGTGAAGAAATGTATGTGGTTCTGTGCATTCCTCTGGATCACCGTTTTATGGAAAAAGCTGAGTTTTTGTCCCCAAGGTGCAACCACTGGATGCGAGATTTCTGCATAAAGAATTTCTCCTCAGCTAGCATTAGCTTATGCCATTGGTCAGAAGCAATGTTCTCCTCTCTGGCCAGAGCAACAGATGGGGAGCTTAACATTTGTAGAACAGCCACTTCTTCTGTTTTTTCCTGCACCCGTTGAGATATCCCACTATAGTGTGTCTGATTCAGCCTACGAAGACACAGTTTCAACAATTTCAAAGCCCGAATGAGTTTAAACTGACTTGATCCAACTATTGTAGAAGCTGTCCACTTTACCTCGATCTCAGAGGGGAAGTCGGGATGATTAGAGACATAACAAAAGTACTTGAAGGGTCTATTAATCACTCGATGAAGATTAGGGACCAGGAACAAGCAGGGAGCATGGTCCGACTGGTTAGGGTCCAGGAATTCTGTATAAGCATCAGGGAAACAGCGAGCCTAGTGCTAATTGATGAAAGCATGATCAATACGGGTAGAGATCGGGTCTTTTTCTCTATGATTCCACCATGTGAAAGGAAGACCTTTCGATGGGGCTTCAAAGATATTTGAGTCTTGGAGAGCTAGCTGGAAGTTGGATACCCCCTGTAGATCAATTGGACTGTTTGGGAACCTTGAGTGGTGCTCACTGCATAGAATTTGATTGAAATCCCCAATAACAGCCCAGGGACTTCTCGAAAGAGGAGTAGAAAAATGGAGATGGGCTAGATCCTCCCAGAGTGAGATTCTCTCCTCCACTAGGTTGAATCTATATACAAAAGACACTGTGGGATTTAAATTCTCTGCTAGGAGAAGGAATCCGAAAGTAATTACTTGTGCAGAAACTTGGTACACAACCATTGTAACTCTTGGATCCCAGACCACCACTATTCTCGCCGCGATATGACTATCAAAGTTTCCAAAGAACTACGAGCCATGAGGAATTGGCTTCGTAATTCTCTCAGCATGGCTACTATTTATCTTGGTTTCCAAAAAAGCTCCAAAAGAGGCTTATGGATATTAATCCAACGCTTTGTCACCAATTGTCTTCTATGACTATTTAGTCCTCTAATGTTCCACCCAAAAAACATATTTACATGAAATGGTTAAGTACTCGCTACCTTGCGGTAGCGCTTCTTGCGCCCCACCGAAACGAAGAGAACTTCCTCTCCTATACTTGGCATCGAGATAGAAGACGGAGAACCAACCAGGGGATCCTCTGCTTGACATGTCTAAACAACACAGATGGGAGCAGGACCCGAAGAGGGGTCCTTCCCCAGAGCCTGAAGTGCGGGAGAATCTTGCACTCCATTCTTAGGAGCTTTAGGGCGCTTAGACCGAAGTGATTGTCCACCTTGCCTTGGTTGCGATGGTAGCGATTCACCACAACTTCGAGAACCTCCACTTTGAGATTGATGACAATCCTTTCTTTCACTGTGGGAATGGGAGATTTAGGACAGCGAGCCACTATTTGCCAAAACTCTTTGCAAGAACTACACTTAGGTGGGAGCCAAGGGTAGTTCACTTCGATTTGGAACTCTCTCCCATCACTAACACTGAGATAAGTTTGGGAGGTAGTTCCTCCAGTACATTTCCTTCAACCAAAATCTTCGCAACTTCGAACGTTTCCCTATGGGCAGTTTCAGGGTGGAGAGCTTTCGGCTCACCAACCCCAGACGTAATATGAGCAAGGACTTCATTGTTAAAGAGGAGATAAGGAATGCCCCTGAATTCGACTGTGACTTGGGCTTTAGTTAACGACGACTTCTCAGGAGTAAAATCCGGTGACCAAGGCGCCACAAACATAGGATAACCAGCAATATTCTAGAGATTCCTACTGAGCAGAATAGCTAGGGTTCAGGGATTGAGAGCACGCAAGAGGAAGGTACCATGACCTATTAAGTGAACAAAGATTATGGGGCCGGAACGCGCCCATAGAGCATTCACCACACCGATAATCCTTCCATCTCTCGAGGTGGACCATGGAACTGGACATATATGTAGTCCTTGAACTCTTCTTTCGCAGCTGCGACATTCTCATTTGGGATTAGGATGAAAAGAACGCCAGAAACATACTTCATAGGGGTACCAATCTTTGACAATCCACCCCCTAGTCAAGCCACACTAGCATACGACCTCGACATAGCAGACACCTTATCAGATGGAGGAGAAGTTTCGGAGTTAACAGTCTCCTGGGAAAAGGAGACGACGATAGGGGAAGGGGGATCAACCTCCATAGAAGTTGAAGCAACAGCTGGATCTTGGGTAACCCCGGGAACTGAAGCAATGGCCGTTGGAGGCAAGAAAGAGACTTTTGAATCCTGGAGCGTCAAATCCAGATTCAGATCTGACCCCAACTTAGAGGGAGAATCGACTCCAGTTTGGGAAACCTGAGCCACAGTGATAAAAGGAGTACCATTGGAACCCTTTGAGTCAGCATAAGGCCTCATTAGAGCAGCTTAAGAAGCGAGTTTTGCAGCTGCTTTGACAGAGGATTTTCTAGGACCATCACGAGGGAACCGAGGAGGTGGAGGGACAAGTGGGCGAGGCTTCTTTTTCTTGCCCATCGGACCTGGGAAGAAGTCAGTGAGGGACCGACCGACGGAGACGACGGAGAGCTTTGTAGATCTGAGGTAAGGAGAAAGCCTTAGAAAACGTGTGTGAGAAACAAAGTCGTATAAAATAGAAGATATATTGTTCAATAATTATAAAAAAACAAGAAAAAAGTCTTATGAAATCATAAATTAATCAAAGACATCCCCCTTAGGGTCTCAATCTCAATAACGTCATGATTGTCCATTGTAGCCAACTAAGTACTCATCGAACTTTGTGACTGACTATTGTATTCTTTAAATGTGCCTCGGAAGAAAGTCAGTGCTCCGTCTTCTACAACCAAAATTTCACTTTTGCCCTCACGGTTACAGACACGAGATACGATTTTGGAGTCCTGACTAACCAACACAACTCCTCCTCTGAACCGAGCAAGTGAATTCGCCAAGGCATTTATAGTTGGCATGTCCAAGTGATTAGTTGGCTCGTCAAGAAGCATAATGTGTGGGTTGGACATTGAGATGGAGGCTAACACAACTCTAGCCTCATAAGTTTCAAACGCAACGCAACTTCTTTACACCATCTGCTTTGGTCTTCGTGAGGAGGATAAAGAGGAAGAAGATAATCGTATGGGGACTTTATCATTGGTAACTGGTCAACAAAGTGCTGAGAGTACCTGCCGATCCTCAGGTTCTGGCTTCTTCTCACTTCACCCTCAGTTGGAACTAAATCTCCCGCAAGAAGATTCAATATACTAGACTTTGCAGCTCCGTGAGGCCCAAGTATCGCTACTTGTGTCCCCATATTATACGGACATCCACATGTGAGATAACCAAATTTGGCATGTTGATGCAAACATCGATCAACTAAAGAAGAGGACAAGAGGGGTCCCTTGGTTATGACAAATCGAGCTTCAACGTATAAAAACTGTCGTTTTGATCTCTTGGTAATAATGCCATCGGCTAAAAAAAATAAAAAATAAAAATAAAAATAAAAGTTAAGAATTTTTTTTCCTATATGTATATGAAACAGACATAAATCATATCATCACCAAGCAAGCCAATAGATAATTTGAACCTAGCTAGCCAACAAATTAGGGTTTCTAGGTTACCTAAATTACCACTATACATTTTTTGGTTTCCGATTCCTAAATCCTTTCAACAAAAGATCTAGCCAAATTTTGAGATGCCTAGAAGAAGAGACAAACCTTGAAGAAAATGAAGACAGAATCAGAATAATATTGTTTTTTTTTTGTCGGTAAGCAGAAAAGATATTGTTAAACTCAATGTTTTTTTTTTCAACCAAACATTAAATTAAAAGATAACTACAAGATTGGTTCCCCAAACCGGAGGGTAAGAGTTTACAAAAGAAAATTCATAAACTAAAGATCTTGAAGAACGAGCAAGACAATCTACCCTCACATTTGACGCCCGCGAGATCTGGATAAGAGTGAAAAGATAATCTGAGGGAATTGAAATCGTCCAACAAATTCGAGAAGACGGACCAATCTTCTAGGGACTGCACCATCGCGACTAACTCTAAACAATATGACTCAAAATTTTGACAATCAACACCAACCGCCAAGAGGGAATCCATAGCACAAATCAAGGCTTGTAACTCCGAATGTAGTGGTGTAGAGCTGCGTCCCAGGAGTAGCGTCGTATCTTCACTATTACAATACCACCACCCCAAACCCACAAAAGGATCTGAAACTTTCTAGTATCTATCAACCTGACATCGAGGAGAAGGATCTCGTACCTCCAAAGTTGACAAAGAATCCAAGTATCTCGCAGAGAAGGATTTGGCCTCCTTCCACAATAATTTATCATTTGCCGCCTGATTTATAATATCAATTGGCTATGCCTTTTTCCCTGAAAAACTTTGTTATTGATGTCTTTCCAAATTGACCATAAAATCTAAGGTAGGTGGTAACATATATCCGAAATCCCGGATTGGGATGATGCACACCAAAAAATAAAGTCTAAGTTCGAGTACACTAAGCCGTAGGGGAAGCCATCCGGAATTAACAAAACCGGAGACAAATCCCATACCATGATTTATGAGCATGATTTATGGTCTCCACCCCTGAACCACACCGTTTACGCATAACATCGCATCAAAACCCCGGTGAGCAAGCTGGTCCATCATGCGGAGAGTACCAGAGAGAATCTGCTAGAAAAAATGTTGAAAATTCAGAGGGACTTCAAGTTTCCAAGCTTGTGCCCAGAGGGCCGTGCACGACAGGCCGTATTCAACTTCCGTGAATAATTCCCGTGCTAACCAATATCCCGATTTGACTAAATAATTCCTGGATTTAGTATAATGTCATATCAAACGATCCAATTTAAATGATTTACTAACTGTCAAACTCCGAATAAGCGAGATATCCGCCGGATCCATAAACTCCTCAAGAATAGGCAAATGTTAGTCCATGGTGACTGGATTAATTAAATAGTTAACCATCAAATTAGGATGTAGCAATCTCACCCTACCATTATCAGGTCGTGGATGATGATCTGGTACCCAAAGATCACGCCATACCGAGATATCACATCCATACCCTACTGCCCACCTCGCCCCTTGCTCCACTAGTCCTTTAGTTGAATAAATACTCCTCCAAGCAAAAGAAGGAGAATATGGTTTTTTGGCCGATAGAGGATGTTTAATCCTAAAATATCGACCACACATCACCCGAGCCATTAAGGATGTTGGATAATAAATTAACCGCCAATACTGCTTATCCAGCATCGTGTCATTAAATTGGTCTAGAGCACGAAAACCCAAACCCCCTTCACATTTGTCCTTACACATTTTGTCCCAAGCTACCCAATGCATGCCTTGTGTCTTATAATTAGAATTCCACCAGAATTTTGATATAGCACACGTAATTTTAGATGTTAAACTCTGTGTTTTGATGAAGAAAAGAATAAATCCTTAAGGTCAATTATTTTATAAATTAGTGCGAGTTGAATTTTATTAATAATGTCAATTGATGATTACCATAAAATTACAAAAACTAAACAGTTTTAAAGGAATTTATACATATATATATATATATTCATAAAATTCAAAATTATATCATTTTTATTTTATTAGTTAATTTAAGTTCTTAATTATCCAAATAGAAAAGAATTGTTAAAAAAATACTAAATTCTTTTACCAAGAGTTTTTACCGAAATAAAATGATACAAAATAATTCGATTACCTTCTTTAGGTATAAAATAACTATAAAATGGTACTTTAGTGTAATTTTTATTTACAAAATCTATTACATTATCAGTAATTAGAATCCAAAATTCGATTTTGTGGTGTATATATTTTTATTTTTATCTACTTGTATTTTCTCTAATTTCTGTTGAAATTCAAAAATTGTATAAATATTTCACATTGATACCAAAAAAAAACATAGAATATCAAGATCAAAGGTAGCTCAAACTATCAACTGTAACACCCAAAATTAGAGGTAAAAAAAAAGAAGCAGATTTTGGGTTAAACTGTTTAATTTGAAAAGTTTGGAATCTGTCTGACTTCAGGAAGATTCTGAACGAATTCAAAAGTTTGGAGCAGAATATTTAAATAGAAAAAGTTATGGACTAAAGTACAAAATCGAGAAATGTTTGATGCCCTCGAACTCTTGCTATCGGAAATCGTTTTGGGTAATCTGAATCTTCTGAATTAATTTGACATCATTAAATAAATAAATAAAAATTATAAGCATGGAAATATATGAATTTTAAATAATTCGAAGACAAAAATAGAAATTAAATAAAACAATTTAAACATACTACAATAATATTTACAATACAGTATTAGAAAACAAAAACCCGTATATTAATCTTACATATTTCAAACTAAAAAGAAAAAGTCAACAAAATTTTTGGTTAATAAAATAAGAAAATTTACTTTCTCATCAAAAAAAGTTTTACCAATACAGCAAAATTGAAAAAATAACGGTCTTTCAAAATATGAGACGATCTATCTGTTTATATAGAAGTCACAGTTTACTTTTTTTTCTTTTAGAATTAACAATAAAATAGAATTTTTAGTTTGAATTTATCTATCTATGTATATATTCCTTAATAAATTAAAGAATTAGTAAAATTATCACTTTCCACGCTAACCTTTAGTGCCCTATTGCAACGACAATTTTGTTTTTCTTAGTAATCCATTTCTTAAGAATCCTTCTCCGCCATAACAAGCATCCCGAGAAGCTTCAACCGGAGCGTCTAGGTCGAGTAAACAACATAAATGGGCCTGAAGAATATGTTCAGTAAGACCCAAAGAGGACCAATAGACTTGATATATTAAAAAGAAAAACTTGCATCATCTTCTTCCTCTTTTTTCCCCTTTTCCCCACTTTCCCCCCTTACGAGATTAAGGTCGTGAATGGCGACGCCATAATAGTGCGATATTTACTGTTGGACTATGCAAATTATAAATTGTTTTCAATCACATAATTATACAAGTGCGGGACGTTTTTTTTTACCAAATGACGCACTTACACAAAAACATTTTAATATTATTATTTGTTTGCCTTACATTCATTCCCGCAGGTAATGCTTCAATCCCGTAGGTAATGAGGTTTTATACTTCTAATTAGGTGCACTTATTAGTGTTTAAGAGCGGTTTTCAATTCTTTTATTTTCTGAAATTTTTAAAAATTTGGAAAAAAAAAAAATCAGTATACATATTACTTGTTTTTTATATAATCCTACAGATATTAAATTTAATATATACTCTCTCTGTTTTTTTTTACTTGTCATTCTAGACTTAAATTTTTGTTTCATATTATTTGCAGTTTTGTATTTACAGTGCAACTTAATGAATCAAATTTCCAATTTTAACCCTATTTTTTAGCTTATTAATTATTCATATCAAATGCAATAGTGTATTAATGAAGGATAAAACATAAAATTTAATTGTTTTCTTAATATGTGTGAAATTAGCTAGAATGACAAGTAATATAAAACAGATAGAGTATATATTTGTGTGTGTATAACCGAATATATTGTTTTCAAGGTAAAACAACATGTTTACAATTTTATTATTGACAACCAAAAGATTTTCTTATTAACAATACCACTAATATTTTTTTCTCCAATCAAACATTATTTCATATCACTTATTTTTTATATACCGCACTTGTCCCACAAAATACTTTTCATATCACTTATTTTCTAATACTTTTTTCTCCAATCAAACATTATTTCATATCACTTATTTTCTATAAACCGCAGTTGAACCGTACCACACAATAAAACCGCTTTACCTGCACTACCAAATACGTTGTTACCAAACACCATGAAAAAACTGAAATTAGGCAAAGACTTCAGAGTTAGAACACTCCCTCTAAATCCTTTTCTCCCTATGCTCGAGAGCCTCATTCTGAACTCGGTTAGATTTGATACTCCTCCGGGTCAGATCTGTGTGTTCTTTAAATTTTTGGTTGCTTGTCCTGTCTTGTTTTCACTAGAGCTTTTTGGTGTCACATGGGATCTGTGGAGGTGGGGAAGAGTGATTTCTAGTCCTAGTCTTACAGTCCTTTGGATTTTTAATTAAGGACATTTTTATTCTGCTGGTTGACCTCATAATGGATATGCCTCATACTTGTTTACATCAACTATCAAATAGATGCAGAGGAAGCGCAGGGCTAGTCGTGAGAAACATAATGAATCTCCATTTTTTGGATTAACCAACGAACAAAAAATGTCCTTTAGACTTGTGTGGGAAAAGCCCTTTACTAATCTAATTAATAGAAAAAACTTTTTTTGTCAAGCTTTAAATATAGTCGTTTATGCACAATTAGTAAATATAGTCTAAGTCTCTTTGCACAAAAAAAACAAAAAACAAAAAAAAGTCTAAGTCTCTAAAACTCGCCCCAAATCATTTTCTTATTTTGATTGTTTGTGTGTTGTTGAATTGTATAATATGCAAACTATGGTCCAATTAAATTTTAAACCAAATTAGTTAAAATAGAAGCTTTTACTGTCATTTTAATTTATTACTAGATTAGGATCCGCAGTATACCGCGAGACAAATTATTTATAACTAAAACATTTAAATTATAAATTGTATTTGTTGGTTAAATATGTTATAATTATATAATAATTGTTAATTTTATGGTTAAAGTTTAAACCATATAATACTGCAATATAATTTATTTTTTACATAATATTTATTAATCAATTTAATTAGATATATTTATTTTCGGATACCGAGAGTGTTAACAAAATAATGAAATGATGTTTTACCCGTTAAGGTTGTAATCATTTACATTTTATAAGATTGGTGCTTCTTATAAAGTTTAAATATTTATAATACTTGGAATTCTTAAAACGGTTGAGTAATTCTCATATTTAAAGTTTCGTAAAAGTTTAAATATATTATTAATATTTTAAAGGTCTTCTAACTTTTTTTAAAAAGTTGAAATATTTATAATATTTATACTTCTTATAAAGTTTAAATATTTATAATATTTGAAACTTCATAAACGTTTAAATATTATTAATATTTTTAACATTTTATAAATTTTAACTTTTCTCAAAAATATAAAAATTATAATATTATACATTTAATAAAATATAAATATTTATAATATTCAAGTTTTCAAAAGTTTTAAATATTTATAATATTTAAATTTTTAATAATCTTTAGAATAAAGAACCGGAATAAACCAAATAATTTTTTTTTAAGTTTGAATGCCTGATAAATCAAGCTTTCTACTCATTTTTATTATGAATCATTTTGGTCTCTTTTATAATATGACTCTAAACTATTACCCAATTTTTTAGGCAAGTGGAATATTGTACCCGTATTTTTTTATTCATCTATTGAGTAATGTATGTCCGTTTTTAAAATTTTATACTACATCAAATGCATGAAAAAATCACAATTTTTATTAACTAAACATATTATAGAATTATTAAAGATAATTTAAATAGAAATTCAAATAAAAATGAAAGGGAGTCATATATTTATGTTTGAACGAGGTAGAAAGATTTCTTTATTTTTTTAAATCTTACTTATAATTAATTTTGAATTTTTTTGGTAACTAATATTAAATGCAAAAAATTTCCAAAAATTATTTTTAAGCAAAAACTGCTGCAAAAATATTAGTATAGATTCAACATAAGTTTGACATCACCACGTTAACAGTAATTGTTTAGTTCTGTCGTAAACATTAAAGATTATAGTAATTGTAGTTCCTATCATTTCAAACAAATTGTTTGAAAATGTGAATCTTTTTGTTTATTTTTTTAATATCTTCATCTATAAACTTTTTCAAATTTCTTCATTGAAAAAGCTATGTCAAACTAGGGAAAATTAATTATATAACTCATACACTGTTGTTGATCTGTTTTTATATCTCTAAACTCTATTTTTTTTTTTTAACCTTATTTATTCAGAACTATTTTGTTGTTAATATGATTTTTCCTACGTGCATAAAGTTTAAGGGCCTCTATTCAAATAAGTAGGTCGTAGCATAGAAGCTCTAAGTTCTCTCACTCATACAACAAAGTACATTAACAAGTTCTAAATATAAAAAATAATTACACTGATTGTCTTTCGATTTTGGGGGAATCCAGTTTTGTACTGGTATAAATAATGAATCTTTAAAGGATATGCTGCAAAAATATCTATAATTTTGGGGCGTATAACGAAAATATACCATACGTTCTAAATAAACCGCCGAACCCACGAGAGCATTGAGACAGCTGACAAATGGTTTGTCCAAAATAAATATGATTTTACCCCCACCAAATCCTTACAGCTAATAGTAATTTAGTTTACATCAAACCTCTCGAAGTCGATTAGATATATAAACAAACTCTTCCATCAACACAATGTTTAAATTAAACAAATTTGTCGGATTAGAGACAACCAAACTAGTCAATGGACTTTTACATTAATGTCTTGTTATTTATTTTGGATAAACCGAGTTGGTAATAATAGGAGCATACACACAAGGTTCTTTAGCTAATGCAGCAACGTAACGACTTGTCATCGGATGCTTGTGGAATAATACGTAAAATACAAGTACTCTACAAAATTTGCAATCATATTTTTTAGTGAGTTTGTTTTACTATTTGTGTGCCAGTATTCAAAATATAACAATTAGACTATTTTAAATGAGACGTCTCGTTTAGTGTCTTAACAGAGAGTAAGATTATAGAAGTAGATACATGAGTATGTGTGCCTAATCTTTTTGCTCGTTTACCGGAATAATTATAAGAAGCTTGTGTTGGTGTGAGAGTGAGAGGAGTTTTTTTCCTTTTTAAAAGGATAAGAGTTTCTGAAACTAAAGTGTATGTGTACTGTGTAGGGTGATGTGTCCACATCATTCTCCACTCCTCATCATCTAATTTAATCTCCATCTAAAGATTAAATTATAGCTAGGTTCCATAACCTTTTTGGATTAACCAGAAAGTTCTGAATCGAAGTCTGTAATCTTCTTGGAATCGGGACCTGAGTAAGAATTAAAACGGTTCCCTTTGAAGGTGCCTTTGAACCTAGCTAGAAGACAAAAGTTTCTCGATCCGTTTTGAGTTACTGACCGTAACTTAGTCGTTTATACACAATGAATAATTAAGTAGAGTGTAAGTCTCTAAGATTTGCCCCAAAATGTATATATTCCTTGAATAGGTATTTCTGTGGCTGTGTGATTACTTAGAAAGAACTATACGCAAACGATGGTCCAATTAAACTTTAAACTAATTCAGTTAAAATTATGTAGAAGTTTTCTTTGTTATTTTAATTTATTACTCATTAGTATAGGTTTGACATTACTACGACATCTATATATATTTATGTTACGTAAACAATATAGATTATATAGTCCTTATAATTATTTCGTAATAATGATCACATCAAACAATTTGTTTCTACCTTTGTTATAATTGACGTGAGACCATTTTTTGTTTATATATTTATATCTTTCATCTCAAAAGCTTAGTCAAATACTCAAATCTCTTAATCAAAAAAAACTTTGTGAAACTTAAGGGAGAAAACCAATTACATAACTCATACATACATTACTATTACCACTTTTTTAGTTTTCCAATCATCTAGAAGACTAGAACCACATAAACATCGTTTTTCGAAAACATTGGTGACCTGTTTGATATCTCTAAGCTCTAATTTGTCGTTACCTTATTTGTTCAGAAATATTTTGTTGTTAATATGTTTTTCGTACGTGCTCTTATTTTTGCTTACATGACTTTGTCTTGGTTGACAAAAAATGGATAGAGACATTGTCTTGACATTTTTATGATAGTTTAATGTATCTATCTATGTATATATTTCATTATTATTTTTCCTTAGAAGTTAGGACAATACATAAACTTAGATTCTTGTTGCAATGATGCTGCAGTATCACATTCTTATGTCAATTATAAATAACCCATTCGTATCTTATATGTATCAGTGTATAACAATCTTATGTAATACGTATGAACCTAAATTATCACTAGTATGTTTTGTGTATCACGCTCTTGTAATAGTTTTCTGTTTCACATGTACAGTAAATAAAACGATGCACCTAATTATTGAATGGTACGTAAATTGAATGCAATATAAGAAGAGGTGATCTCTCTCTCTCTCTCTTTCTTTTTCACGTTTTGGATAAGAGATGGTAAGTAAAACTCTAATCAGGTAACGTCATTAAAGACGCTTTTGAGTTAAATTTAATTTCGTCCTCTTATTTTTGGGATATTCATCGTGAATTCTATTAAATTTTACCAGAAAAAGAAATTTAAAAAGTATATATAATTTGACATAAAAGCTAGTCTTTTCATATATAGTACAATGTTTTTGTCGTATTGTATGAATCAGACTCTGTCAATGATTTGGCAGGTCTCAGTAAGAAAATAGTACTAAAGGCTACTTACTCTTTTAAAGTTGTAGTAATGCAAGTGTTGATTTTATTTAACTTTTTAGGAAGCATTCTTTGAGGTCTTTAAAGCACAAATTATTGCAGAGAAAATAAAGAAGAGTACAAAAATTATTACACGTTTTGGAGTTTTCCGAAACCCTCTATCTCGTTGAGTGGCTCTTGTAATCAATCTTTGAAGCTTTCTATATATAAGACTTTTCTCTTTCTCTTTCATTTTGCCAACAAAGAGAGATGGTTTAATGTTTATTTTGTGATTAGATATCTCTTCTTTCACATTTTTATATATTTTCTCACTTAACTCAAAACCAACAACAACAACAACAAACACTTAAAAAATCAAAAATTAGTAGTAAAAGGATTTTTTTATTAACTCTACTTATTATCATCTGGTGCTTTGATCTTTCTCACTCAATGGATTCAGGGGGAAGAAGTAGGGTACATAGTAGTAGAAGGGTTCCTTCAATGGGAGTAGAAGGGGATGAAGAGTTTCAAGAAGAAGATGTGTGGTCAGTTCTGAGAGAAGGAGAAACTTCAGGTCTTGAAATGAAAATACCCAAAAGTCATTTCTCTTCCTCATCTTCTTCTTCATCTTCACCGTGGAAGATTCATAGAAGCAAGGACGTCTCAGGGGTGAAACAGTCATCGGCACCTATGAATGTCCCTGATTGGTCCAAGGTTTATGGTGGTGACTCAAAGAGCAGCAAGAAGAGTAGTCATTTGTGTTCTCATGGTGACGACGAAGATGATGATGGTTGCATGGTTCCTCCACATGAATGGGTTGCAAGAAAGCTAGCAAGAACACAGATCTCTTCTTTCTCTATGTGTGAAGGAGTTGGAAGAACACTTAAAGGAAGAGATCTAAGCAAAGTGAGAAACGCTGTCTTGTCAAAAACTGGTTTCTTGGAGTAAGTAGGATTATAATATCTCATCATCATCATCATCCATGTGCATGGAGGAGCATGAATCCCATAACTCTTGTTTAACATTATCATCAACATGAAAAACTCAACTTTATGGTATCCACATCATCATCATTATCAATGTCATTGTCGTCATCATCATGTGGGGATCACTATACCAAGAGTCTTTTGTTTAATTTTTTTTTCTTTATTATCGTTATTATTAATATTTCAATGTGTTATTTACAGTAGATAAGTATCATAGTAGTGATGATGATGATGACTTGTCAGCCCCATGCATGGGTCCCGTTTTATTTATCTTCTGTTGGTTTTTATTTTGTTTCTATTTGAAGCTTTTTTTTGGTATGATCTTTTAATTAGAGAGTCTAGAGAGAGGCATATCCTTTATAGTACCTTTAACTAGAGCCTCTTTGATTTCTTCACCATGTTTCGTGAAAGTTTTTGTATGATGTTATATATATAAACTATGTACCTCCTTTTGTCAACATTAGCTATATATGTCTATCATCTGATAATATATATCAATCGTAGAATGAGCACGTAGTTCCTTAGTAATTCATGTGTTTGACAAATCTACTAACAAAAAGTCATTAACTATGTCCAATTTTCAACCATATCATCAACCGATCGATCTACATCATAACTCTTCATCGAAGGTGTAAAGAGATATGCCACATCTAATTATATTTATGTCTTTCCCCAACTACATGTACTTACAACAAGAGCAACAGAAATTGGTATTGTCCAACATAAGAAATATGTTACTCACGAGAATAATGCGAGTTATAATAGTTTTTTTTGTTTTTGTTTACAATTAGACTTAAATATGCCATTAGTTACCAGTAACTTCTTTGTGGAATCTACTAGAGCAACTTCATATGTGGAACCGTGAGTTGTTTGGTCTCATGGAAAGATATTTATATGGTTTATAAGTTACGAAGCATATATATAACGTCGTTAATAATAAAATACGTTGGAGAGTTACTGATATCATCATCAGCTCATATAGTTGGTATAATGTATCAGCAGCTCATATAGTTGGACAGCTTTCTTTATATTTTCATGATTTATACTCACAGTGACAAACCCGTTGTCATCTGGAATGGGTAGGGTTGATTTATATAGACTCTTCTCTTCCACTTGATTTTGTTACAAGTCTAACCGTATCCAACTTCTTCACACGTGCCTTGCATTCTTTCTTGAGCTAATTCATTCCTATACGGTATAGTATACCTTCTTGTTCTGCAAAACGCAATAGACTCTTTATTCGCATCTTATTAGTATCTAAGAGTCTGAATGCATGGTAATATGTGTTTGATTTGATACCATATATTGTCGAGCTAAGCAGAAAACTAAATTTCATACTTTGAATTTTGGCCCAGTAATTTCCACACAAATATAAAATATAAATCACTCAAAAGAAAACAAAGACGAAGAGAGGGCTAATTGGAGAAGACATAACCTCGAATAAAAGGAAAAGAGGGATAATTGGTGATGTTGGAACAACTAAGTATTTGATAACCTAATTATAGAATTTTAAGATTTTGTAAGTATATATAAGTTTGAACTAAAATAGTTTATTAGCTTCCAAGAGTTGTAATTGGAGAAGATATATAAAACAAAAAAAAGAAGGCTAATTGGTGGTGATGCACAATCAAGTGTTCAAATACATTTTTTTTTAATGAAATATAACAATTTTGTAAATTATAATATGAACTAAAGTAGGTTTTTGTAATAATAAACTCGTCAAAACATTGTTATGCTCCTATAATCATATGCATTTCTTAGCTTTAGAAAGTCCGATATTGGAATTACAACGACATAATAGGAACATCCTCTATAAATATATATCTTGAAAATCCATACACATCAAGTTCTTTTCTTTAGAAAAAAAATAAACTCAGGAACTTCACCATTACCTGTTTGTAAAATGATATGGGAGAAAAAGAATTTTGGTTGCTGATATTTTCGTTAATAAAATGAAACGAAAAGAATTTGAGGTTAAATGCATATTCGTGGGCTTCTGAAAAGTGTGAGGTTCGTATCAAAAGTAATAATTGCATCTATATCATCATCATTTAACAAGAAAAAAAATGGTTAGAAATACAAACTTAACGTAGGCCTCGTACATGGACTGCACTTCATCTCTTTTTGTAGCAAATACTCATAATTTAATTTATTATTATTATTGTTATTTTAAATGTTGTTCATATGAGTCATATGACTGTTTGTATCAAAATTGTTGATTGTTTTTAGTGAATAATTATCCTAAGATATATTCAATAAATTTACATGATTTGGTATATTGATTTTTCAACATAATAGTCTTATATGTTGAAACAAATGTATGTAATAATGAACCTCTTACAAATGTGATAATATTTTTTTAGATTTACGTAACGTAAGAAATATTGACAAGATAATAAAAAAATAAAACGAATAAAGAAACATAATAATGCTGTAGAAAAGGATTTTACAAAAAGTAAACACTAAAAATAGTGAAATACAAGTATTCATTATTGATGACTAGCTACAAATGGCATTGAGGATCGACATAAGCAATTAAGAATAATATGATGTTTATGATAATAATTACAATTGTTATCCAAAATACTAAAATAACACACAAACAAAAATTTGGTTATAACATTATTTTTTCAACACAATCATTAACTAAAGTTTGAAAAATCAAAGTTTATAACTACAAAAATATAAAAAAAAAAAAAACTGCTTTGTGTTATTGTTATTACTTACCACATCACTCTTGAAATTAGTACGGAAGATGAAACTGTATAAAGTTTGACGGAAAATGATAGAAACTAGCTTGTGTATTTTTTTTTTTTTTGTCATCTTATATATGAGATGAACAAATATAGTATTATGTTAAAAGTTCAAACCATTTAATGGAAATCCATATTATTTTTTTACGACCAAAATAGAATTCTATATATGAGAATCAAGTAAAATTTAAAAAAAAAATCAAAGTTTATAACTACTATCATATTCCAAGGATAAAATAGCTAAGTGATTTGATATTTATTGTGGTATACTCAAAGATAATATAAGATAATCAAGTCAACAAATTTTTCTTCTTCTAAATAGGCTTTAACAGTCAAATTTCTTCATGACATAATCAGTTCTTTATTTACTTTATATTCTAATCTTTTAGACTAAAATATTTTAGATAAATTTTTTGTTTACGTAATTTTGACTAAATTAATAAATTTACACATGATTTGGATGGTTTAGTTATTAAAAGATTTCAACGATTGAACATATGGCCATGTAGTTTTATTATTTGATTTGAATTTAAATAAATGAAACTAAAAAAGTATATCCCTTAAAATTTTCCAATAAGTAGATGCCGGTTAAGAACAAAGGTTTAGGGAATTGTTCTCTTGTATTATTCATCTCTTTTATATGATACGACATATATATAGGAATACATATTAGGGTTTAGGGTTTATACTAATGGGCCGATAATGGGCATCCATATAATACAATATATTTATAACACTCCCCTTGGATGACCATAATAAAAACCTTACCCGGAAAACCAGTGGGAAAAACCATGGTTAAGGGAAAAAGAGTGCAACGCGCTTTTACTCCCCCTCATGAGTACATCACTTGAAATCTTCGAGATGACCAACAATATGATGAAGTAGCTTCTTAAAAGTAGTGGTTGGAAACGCCTTGGTAAATGGTTCGCCAAATCTTCACTTGAACGAATCTGTAGTAAACGTGTATCGCCATTCTTCTATTGGTCATGTATCTCGCAATTGACTCATATTTATCATTATCTTTGTTTCTCACAATCTCATCAATGTATTTCAAAGACTTTGAAGATGATAGTCTTTCACCATTGGAATCATAATATTCCTTTTTAGGTGTTTATCTTTCGTGTATTCTTTGTTGTCTCGTTAAAAACCTTTCAAGGAAAAACCCATTGGGATAAAAACCATGATAAGGGAAAAAGAGTACAACCACGCACATAATTATATATCTCCCCCTGAAAGCATCATCTTCAGGTTATATATTATGATCATATATATCAACTTTCTGAACTGTTACAAAAAACGCTTTCAGGTACAAACTCATATGATCATCATATATTTTCTTGGGTCATTGCACTTCAAGTCATTTGAACCCTTTTCATATAGAAGATCTATTTGAACTTTAAGCCCAAATCTTCTTTTACATACAATCTTCCAAACAATCATCTTATACATAGGAGTTATCCATAATCTTCTTGTAAAACTTTCTCTTTCAACTCTTCTTCTTAGTATGGTACTACAAGACCATTTTTCTATGTAAGATGATGTAAGCATCTTGAGATAATCTTTTTCATCAAATGTCAAATTTGTAACCTCAAGAAATTTCATGAAATATCTGATCTTATACAATCTGATTTCTCCTCCACATATTCCTTGGTATGTGAAATCTCTTCTTTTAACAAGAACCACTTGTAAGTGCTGAAGAGACAAGAGATACATATATTTTTTTTCTTTTAACGAGGTTCAACAAATGCCTACATCCTCAAACTTTCTTGAAAATACTTCTTGAACACAATTACAATGAGTGTTCAATCTCGGATTTACACAACCCTAAGATATTCACTTAGCTTGTTCCCAATTTATTTTCAATCCACTATAAAATCTTTAATATCAACAACAATGATCTACACACAAGATTCTCTCATAGAGATAAACTCTCACCCTTTTCTCTCCAAATGTGTCAAAAGGCATCAAGACTTTTTCTTGCTTTTACAATATACTAAATCAAGTCTTGCCTTATTTTCAAACTCATAAGGGATCTATATAGTTGCTTCCACCATATGAGAGTGCATTTCTCATAATAAATATCAAGTATTTATGAGAATCATTGTACTACTACAAGTACATTACAACGTCGATTTGCTTATTGGTTCCTTTTCATTCTAGACAGGACTTAACTTGTTGAGATTTCTTTTCATTATGATTCTCAGGTACCTGAATCTCTTTCTTACTCATATCTACATCTCTTCTAGAGATTTTCCATAATTCTTTGCTTCATCGGTGCCATATTAATTTATGTTCCTTTTTCTTTTCCGAGGATGCTTATATTTGGAACCATAAGTTTATCACACTTCATGCGATCCTTAGATTTACTAGCAGTTGATCTTATCCTTCTAGGATATTAATTTCAATTGGAGCACAACTGGTATATGTGACTTTATCACTCAAGGTCAGAAAATGGCTCTTGCATGCTTTTAGTATCTTTGCAAACTTTGCCAATAAATTATCTTTTGAAATTATAGCGCACATTTCTAAGTACGAGGATCAAGATAATTTCTTCCAATATATTTTTTTACCAGCTGTTTATTTTCTCCCCCTCATGTTGGAAAGACTGACTCACTAAAATAACAGTCTCTGCTTCTCGAGCCTCAAAATCTCGAGATATTCAATCATCAAAAGAGATTAATATCCAACATATTTCCAACATTTTTTCAAATCTCATCTTATATCAATGTGGTGGAGCAACTCAACATGTATAACACATTTAGATGGAATATATCTGGTTTCTGACCCAAACCAATTGTAATGGGGAGTACTCATGATAATTCATTGGCCCGATGCGAACTTATTGATATATAGAGTCATTTTTGTCAATCACATAGCCTGATTTCACCACCATTGTCAATTAACCAAATACTCTTGCAAACTCGAATATATGGTGGATGATCAGTCCACAATATCTCTTTGTATACGTACCAGAAAATTGACACTATCCAAATTCATGGAGTCGGTGAAAGCCATATAATCGGCTTGCTTTGTAAAGCAGCACACATAAGAAATCACTAGGAAAACTCTTTCGGTTCTCTTATGAATCTTTTCAGAAATTTCTGATTATTCTTTTACATCACTACTGAACCGGAATGGCTTAACCGGTCATACCAAACAGTGAGATTTTCATAAAGCATTTTATCTGCTAGATAATACATGTAATCTCTAAAATACTTTTATTGTCTTGTGTAATACTTATGCTTTCAAAGTATTTTTCTTTCTTATTGTCTCAACATGATTACTTTTCAAATCCTCAAGATTTGCTCTGTCATATGAGTGATTAAACTCAGTTTGGGTGTGAACATAATCTGTATATTTGTTCCATCACCTCTGTATGTGGGATTCCTTAATTCTCCCCCTCGAGATGATGATACTTCATATCTATCAATCTCGATTTGAATCCCACTCTGTAATCAATAACATTCTCAAATTGGGTCATGAATTATATCTTAGACCCTTTTAACTTTTGAGACTTGGGAGACTATAACACATTAATATCAAATTGTGTTCCCATATACAATAGTATATATACTCTTCAAGAGATTTCTACTACTTCTTATTATTGTAGTAGAATAGTGGACACTGTCTCACACTAGCTTCTTTTATCGTCATATATATATATATGATTCACTTCTAGCGGAGAAACAAGTCGATATTGACCGCGACTTTATATATTATCCATATTCATGACCACTTTTATAGCAACTTTCTCGACTAGTGTCATTAGTATTGCTTTCTTTTTCTTTTATAACATAATTCACAAAAATAGAGCAAACCAATAGGATGTGATTCATAATCAACATCTCATTATTTTACTCATTCACAAATAACAAGATTATAATATTTTAAAAATATATTTTTCATTTTATTGTGTCTACATGACGACAATATTTTATAAAAAGTAGAATATATTTTCTCTTCTATATTTTCAACAATGATACTATCTTCTATTATAATCTTGGTTATAATTGGAATTAAGTTGTTTGTATATATTCTCTTATAGACTTTTAGTCGTTTACTTTCTTTAGATTATTCTAAAAAATAAGTGAATTTTTATGGTCATATACTTGGACTTAAACCTCCTCGAAGAAGTGATGCCAAGAAAATATGATCAATAATTATTATTTAGTAATTTGTTACTAAATTTTCAATGTATTCGCTAAAGAAGTTGGAGACATGATTTAAAATATTTCTTCATGATATTAGATCTAATTTTAATAAAAAAAAAACTTATCTCAACACTAAAGCATGTGTCGATCTATTATATCAAAGTATATGACGATCAATTTCTATAAAATTGTTTCCGTCTGTTACTATGTCATATATGAGTGTAACGATCAACTATATATACTATGATGGATTAGTAGAACTTATCTCGGTAAAGACATCATTAGAAATCAGAGACGGAGACACCATCGGTGAGCGATTATTGGCTTAGTCCAATTATTAGGCGCACTAAAACCAGCCCGACTGCATATAAACGATACCACATGAGTATATTATAAATCGAGTTCAATTGACAATTAGGTATAGATCTCGATAACTAAATATTAAAACCGTGAAACTCAGTTTACTAACAGTAAAACAAAGGGATAATAATCGATGATGGATAAAATAATAATTGCAATATTATACATATAGTTTAAACTTCAAGCATAATCGAAACTAACTGAACCATTCATATTTCAAACATGTGTAATAATAATATAAATCAATAACCATGATCATACACACGTATGATTGGGTAACACCACAAACAATAAAATAATAAGTGATAACAAACACAGTTTCTTGTGAAACTATAATTGAATTAGCATATCCAATAGTCAAAAGCATAAGCATAGTAAGCGATAGGCAATAAACATAAAGTATAAACCAAAACTTATCTCTAGGATGAACGATGAACGGTTTGTTGTATATTGATGTTTATCGGAGAACGGAAACGTTAGAAAAAGGGAGATACAATCGACTAGGGTTTTGACAGTTTTTTTTTCGACGGCTAGGGTTTTGTCTGTTCAGTCGGTTAGAAACTCGTGCTGATAACATGTTAAGAACAAAGGTTTTGGGAAATTGTTCTCTTTATTATTCATCTCTTCTATATAATATAATATATATATAGAAATACATATTAGGGTTTAGAATTTATATTAATAGAATAGACATCTATATAATATAATATATTTATACAATGCCATGTTTTTTTTTAAAACGTTTTTACTACACCAAAATACAATTCTAATCGTGGATATTAAAAAAATGGACCTAAACCCAAAGGCCCAATACTGTTCCGTATCCGCACTCGCTAACGTGAGATAATTACATAATTTCCTTCAAAGTCAATGAAAAAAAAAAAAAGTAAAACAAACCCAAATTGTATTAAGTTTGGGTGCCGTGCAGGTAACCCTCAATAAGCCCTAAATCCATCCTCTGATTCCTTTATATATATATATATATACTCTCTCCTTATTTCTTTTTTTTGATCCTCTTCCTTATTCCTCACAATCCAAAAACCCAGTTTTGTTTTCCTGATCATTCGCGAACCCTAATCTTTCTCTCCGATCATCATTCATCGATATTTTTCTTGTTTTGGGTATGTTTGATTTCGCCCCTCCTCTTTTGTAAATTTCGAATTTTGCGTTCTGGGTTTTTCCCCGATTTTGTCTAACAGAAAAAGGTTTGTTCTTTTTTCTTATTCATCGCAGATACTAATCGAATCGCCATGGCTAAGAACTCGTTCAAGCTTTCTAATCCTCTGGGTTAGTTTCTTCTCTTTACTGATCGATCGTTATTACTTTAAGGGTTTTAAGAATTGTGATATTTTTCTTATTCTAATCTTGTTGATGGAACTCGATATTACTAGTCTGATTAAGAGTTAGTTTGCTTTGATTTAACTGCTCTGATTCGATCTTTTTATATTGGTTTCTCTGTTTGCTTTTGATAGACCTAATTGATTGTTGAATCTGTGAAGATTTGGTACTTGAATTATATATCTCATTATTGATGTGTTTGTATGATGGATCTGTTAGCTGAGATTGAATCTTTATGGTTTTGTTTTGATCGCAGAGATGAGAATGGCTGAATCTACTCGTATCAGAGCGAAATACACAGACAGAGTTCCCGTATGTCTTCTAAACTTTATTCATTACTGAAACAAAGTTTTGTAGTTTCAGTGGTATATGTTCTAAACTGAAATTGAATGCAGGTGATTGTGGAGAAAGCTGGACAGAGTGATGTTCCTGACATTGACAAGAAGAAGTGAGTACATGATACATCTCTCTTTATCTCTTTATCTCTTTTGTTGGATCATAATGTAATCGTTGTCTTTTGTTCAGTAGCTGATTCGTTTGACATTGCCAAGGGTATTGTGTTGTGTTGGTATCATAAGGTTAGAGTCTTGCTTAGGTTGTAAACTTGAAAAACTGTTACTTTTAATTGCATTGATAGGTCATTGTAGATTCTCGTTACTCAAAGTTTGTTCCTTGGGCTTTTAGCTTTGTAGTCAAGTTGCATAAAACCAGTTTCTAATTTCAGATTTGCATCACATTAGCTTACTTAATGTTTACATCTGAACTCATGTTTATCTGATCTTGTTTCTTCTTCCCTTCAGGTATCTTGTACCAGCTGATCTAACCGTTGGCCAGTTTGTGTACGTTGTGAGGAAAAGAATCAAACTTGGAGCTGAAAAAGCAATCTTTGTCTTTGTCAAGGACACATTACCCCCAACCGGTAAAGTATTCTAAACCCTTCCTTTTATGAACCTTCGACTTCCAAGATGTACATGTTTTAATTTGGTTTCTCTCCTCTTTTGAATAGCGGCATTGATGTCTGCAATCTATGAAGAACACAAAGACGAAGATGGATTTCTCTACATGACATACAGTGGAGAGAACACGTTTGGATCTGCCTGTTGATTGATCGATCATCTTGATGATGACTTGTACATTCGTTTACCCTCCTTTAGCTTTTGCTCTTGTTCCTCGACCTTAATAATGTGTTTTACGTTCTGGGTTTTATCTTTTGAGCTCCCTCTCTCTCTCTTCTGCTATTGAATGATTTGAAACCAGATTCGTTCTGTTTTTTTAGTTTGACTTGACATTGACTCACATCTCTCTTTTTACTCTGTTTTTGTTTCCTCTGCTCATGGCTATATGACATGAAAACAAAAACCTCTATTAGTAATTAATTGCAAGAGAACCAAATCGTCGAATCTTGTGTTAAATTTGACTAAACCGGGAAAAGAAGTCGTAAAATTCACCAAACCGAAAGAAAACCAAAGCTAAGGGAGATAAAATAGTTAAATAATAATATGTCGTTTTCCCATCGTATTATTATTCCTTTGCGACTGTTGCAGTCCCCGCCGCGAATTGAGCCTCTGCCGTCGTCGACTACACAAGGCAAGGTATGATCGCCCTAATTCAATTTTAGGGTGTTGTTTTAGTGGGTTTCTCAATTAGATGAGAAAGATTCGTGCTTGATTTGTAGTTTATTCATTTTGACCTTAGCCCCTGTTTTCGAATTGCTAAACGAAATTGTATTTCTGGGAAATGATTTTAGTAAATCGTAGAAGAAAACTCAGAACCCAGAGTATGTTATTATATGCTGATTTACAAAGCTAAATTCTCAGTCTTTTGCGTAATTTGTGACTCCTCCCTCTTGGTTGATGCTAGGAATTTTAACAAAGTTCATTGCTTTCTGAAATTTATTAACTTTACAAACTCAAAACCCATAGATTCTTCTTATATGCTGCTTCACTAGCTAAAATTCTCAGTCTTTGGACTGTTTGTGAATCTTGTTTTCGTTACTTTTTGAAATTTATGAGCTTTTTTGGGTTTGTAAATTGGACTAAGTTGGAGATTCAATTCTATGTCAGAGTTCTTATCATGAAGAAATGTATGATGCGGTGGGATAATGATGATGATGAAGATGACTCATCCGAGGAATCATCGTCGTCTTCTGACTCAAACCCGGATAACTCCGAGACTGGGAAGAAGAAGAAGAGAAAGAGCAAGAAGCCAATAGGTAGGACAAAAGTTTCATTCTTCTTGGTGTATTAACATTTTTGAGATCTCTCTCTCATGGAACTTTGTGTTTTTTTTTACGGTTGCAGCGAGGTTTGCAAAGAAAGATAAGAAAGCATTCGACTATGAATCTCTGCAACAGCATGGTTACAAAGCCGTTGGTCTTCCAGATATACGTGCTCCTGTGGAGAAACAGGATTGGTCATGGACTACGGGAAAGGATAAACAAAGAGTAGAGGAAGTGAAAGAGAGTTATCAAGAACGAGAAGCTACCAGAGCTGCTGTTACAGGTGGCGAGACGATTGAGAATGCGCAGTTGCGTAGTGATAGGAAGAATCTATCTTTCTCACAGAAGGAGAAGAAGAAGAGAGATTTAGGACAAGCGAGTAGAGGGAAGAATTACGTTGAAGAAGAGAAGAGGCAGTTGAGAGAGAGTGGTGTTTACTCTGGTTTTGATTCCTAAAAAAGATCTCTACTTTGAGGTAATATCTATGTATTTGATATGTATGCGATGAAACAAGAGCTTGGTTTCACTTAGCATTGTTCTGATTCCTGTTAAAGTATGTTTGATTTATTTACTTCGCTTTTGATTCCTAAGTTCTCAGTTGTAAGATATGTTTGATTGCAAAGAAGAACCCGGGAGCTTGATTTTATTACACTAATAAACACGCATTTACATGGAAAAATCAAACACTATTGCAGCTTTACAATCTTACAATACTGCAATAACTCAAGCTTTTGTAGCAAAGCTGATCTATGACTCTCTGATTCAAAGCTTATGATTTGAATCTCCAAACACCAACTTCATCTGTTCTAGCAATCTGGAACGAGATGAAGTATTATTACTTATTACTGATGGCATTGTCGACTGGTTATGTTGTTTATTCATCGGACAAGATTCAAGAACGAAGTCAAAGAATCGACATCTCTCTTCTCAGACGGATACTTGATAGGTCTTGAAGAGTTCTTGGGGAAGACAAGTATCGTCGGGAAGCTACCGAGCTGCAATTCTTGCTTAGCAAACTCCTTCTGGTCACCATCCGCTCTGAATTTAGCTACCTTAATCCCGCTTCCAGCCAACTTATCCGCCAGTTCATCATACGATGCTTCCATGGCTTGACAAAAGGGGCACCACGGAGCATAAAGCACAACGATCCAAGGCTCTTTACGGTTCTCCAACTTCATCAAATTCTCCACGCCTTGCCTGCTCAAAGTCACAAGATTCTCACTCTTAAAGATATCTGCAACAGCAGATTTCGATTCCCCATTTTCTTTAGCATCAGCTGCGTTTTCCTTGACGTTCCCTTTGTGAAGTCCACATTCTTTAGCTTTAGCATCTTCCCACCACCATCTCCCTTCTCTCTCGTGCTGTCCCGGTAAAACCGCTTTAGTACAAGGCTCACATCCAATAGAAATATACCCTGCCGCGTGCAATGTGTTAACTGGAACATCCATAGTCCTCAAGAAACTCCAAACATCGTTCCCTTCTACATTAGCAACAGGATTCCACTTCACCAAACTACCAGCTCCACCATCCAAACCTTCAAAAACCGGATCAACCTGAACAACTGGTATCTCAGACCTAGTTCCAGGCGATTGATCTTTCCTCTGACCAGTAATCCAAGCCTTTAAACCCTTGAGAGCACGCCTCAATGGTCTAACCTTCCTCACACGGCAACACTCCTGATGACCATCTTCATAGAAAGAGAACAATCCTTTGCTCCTAACCAAACCTTGAACCTCAACAGAATCAGGAAACATATACTCAATTCTAATCCCATAGTGTTTCTCCACCTCATCGAAAAACCGATACGTTTCAGGATTCAATCTCCCTGTATCCAAACTAAATACTCTAAATGGTCTCCCAGTCAAATGAGCGTACTCAATCAGAGCAACATCTTCAGCACCACTGCATAACACAAACCACAACAAAATCAGCCATCTTATTCGAAAAATTTAAACAAACTGTTTACATAACTCATGATTGATTCATCTTTATACCTAAATGCAATAGCGATATCGTTCCCGAACTTCTCAAGAGCTTTATCCATAATCTCAAGAGGTGAAGCATTCTCAAGCTTCTTTGCAAGCTTTTCAAAATCCTCAACCTCTACTACTTCAGCAGCTTCTTCCTCTGCAGCAATCTCTGCTACCATTGTCGTTGCTGCAAGACGAATCATAGAGTCCTTTGTCTTCGACTCTGCGTTTAAAGGTTTCACAGATGATGATCGCTTCCCAGATAGATTCAAAGACACCGGAGTTACATGAACACGATCCGATAACCTCAAAGAACCGATTTGTGGCACTGCAAGAACAAAACAAAAAAAAAACAAAAAAACGAAACTTTTTAGCAATTCATATCCAAATTAATCAATTTTATTTTTGGAAAAATTTGTGATTTCACAGAGTTTTAAAACTCAATTATACCTTTTGGCTCAGATGAAACGCCGGAACGAGAGAAACCAGAGTTTATGATCCTTGAAGAAGAAGAAACATGAACACCCATTGCCATATTTTTACAGAGAAAAATTCGATTTTTATTACTTTTTTTTTTTGTATCCTTTCGTAGTTTCGTTTGAAGATGCTTTGGGGTGAAGCGTTGGGGTTAAATAACAAATTTGGAAAAAATAACAGGTGAAACCAGATTCATTGAACCTAGACGCATTTGTTTTGTTTACGGCAAGTGCGAATATAGTCTGGTCCAATTGGATGACGTGGCAGCTTTTAAGTGGTTTGAAGTTATTTTTAGATCTTCGCCTTATTCGCTCCTCACTTGAGCCTCCTGCAGGGTCCATACAAATCGCTAGTCAATTTTGGCAGAGCCAATCAAAAATACTATTATTATTTTTTACATAGTGGACTAAAATTAAATAACAGTACTACGAAATAGTTATGGAGTGTATCCAAGATAACATTTTAAGTAATATATTTAAAATTTATAAATACTATATTATTTAATCATAAATTTTTAAAAGTCTCCTGAAATCCATTGTTATTGAACTACCTTAAAATTTACTATTATTCAAAACAGTTTGTAGATTTGGATTTTAATAATTTTGAGGTATTCTGGAAGATTTGAGAAGATTTCTTTAGTTAAAAATACAAAAATCTTAATCTCAAGTTTTAGGTGAGATTGGAAAGAATTTTACAATAAATCATATCAACTTCTCTAAAATCATTTAAAATCTCATAAAAACCTAAAATCGTTTAGAATATTAGATTGAATACACCCTCTAGGTGAAATGAGATTATGAGACTATTGACACATGAAATATGGTGCCCAAAAAAAATTAAAAAAAATAACACATGGAAATATGGAATATTATTATTTAAAGTAATTCCTATATATAATAAATTATAATTAAATAAGATTATTTTTTATAATGAATTACCAATAAATCATGTATAATATAATCTCTCTTTGTTAAAAAAGTAATATGAATATACATATGTATATATCTTCTCCTTTTTATGTAAAAGTTTTTATTAAAATATATATTGTTGCTACTTTTCATATCTTAATTTTATTGGTAGAGTTAAAACATAAGCTTACCAAGTTATAAGATTAGGTGATTCACCAACCTAAACATTATAATGCATGTGGCAAAATGAGAAGTAACACATGTTTGTTTGTTTGTTTTTTTTGTTTCTTCTTGGTAATATAGAGAGTAACTAATTCTGATTTTGGGGACTAATTTTCTAGAAGCTTTAAGAGAGATTTACTGTATATGGATAGTTTTTTTTTTTTTTTTTTTTTTTTTTTTTTTTTTTTTTTTTTTTTTTTTTTTTTNTCGTCAATATGGATTGGTTTAACGGTGACAGTTATGCTTAAATAGTGGAAGATTAAATTTAAACATTAACAAGCATCTAGAAGTATATTATCAATATTTTCCAACTTCTTTTTAGGATCACTAGTACCATAACTCTTGTTATTCTGAGATCTTCCGTAGCTCTTTTCTATTTCTAGATCCTTAAAATAGAATATTACTACTCTCTGATTTGGGCTTTAAAACCATTTCAAAATCATTGATCCATCCAGTAACTAATTTTGTAGTGCTAATGGGCCAATTTAAGCATTAAGCTGTCAAAAACGTTGCTGAACTATGTCCATATCCTTGGGTAATATAAGCTTTTTTTTTTTTTTTTTT
>NC_025692.1:20109010-20139312 GCF_000633955.1 Camelina sativa | reverse complement strand
TTTTTTTTTTTTTTTTTTATTGTCAAGGGGGTTATACAGTTATACTATAAGCTATGTGAATTTAAAACCCACTAAATGTTGACTAATCATAAAACTCTGCATCTTCCGTTACACTACTCATTTATTACTATATATGGACTAATTAATATTTATGCAGTTTGAGTAGAATACCGTTTATCAAAAAGAACGAAAAGAAAAAGAAGAATGTTAGGGCTTACATCTTCTTATATATGTCAATCCGATTAGCGAGTTTGAGCACATGAGCTCCATCTATATGCAAAGAAGCTAATTAGAAGTTGGTTAGTTAGGGTAAAACGAAACCGTGAACCATGAAATTACTCTCAGTCTAATCAATTACACCACCTTTTCATTGGACCGGCTTCCATATCGACATTTTAAGCTTTCAATCTTGACTGATTTCCATCACCGAAGCAATTAGAGGAAAATTTAAACATGATCGGTTTTCTTTTTTGGCCTACGAGTTATCACTAAAACGAATTAGAAATATTATTTCTTTCATATCGACAAGTTTAGAGCAAACCTTGTAATTTAGTAATTTTTTAATACTTGTCATTTACTTATTAATTAGAGCGAGCATATGCATAGACTATTGTACTAATTATTAATCACGTTTTTTTAAAAAATTGGAAAAAATATATATATACTTCGATATATACATTGTATCATTTTTCCTCGAGAAATAAAAATGAAACCAAAAACACACAAAAGATTAAAGAAACTTCAATCGACCTTAATACAAAAGATTAGAGAAACTTCAATTAACTAAAGTTGCTACTAGGTTATAAACAGGATACCACGCGCGTACGTACAAAATATCTCTACTAGCAAGTATATATACCAGTAGCAAGCTAGCAGTTTATATTAAAGTCATTCCTTACTAGCTCCCCTTTTCCCGATAACTAAACTGAACAAGGAAAATTAAAGTGCAATGTACATGCGTAAATGCGTTACAAAGAATATAAAAGTGCGACGATGTTGAAAAAAACGTGATGATGTAAGATTGGTAATTAATAAAAATGGTATTCTCTAGCCAAGCGGCAACGCCTCTAAAGAGTTGCAGATTCTTTTTTTGTCTTTTCGTTTAGACACTAAATTCTTCCGTAAGTCAAATATACTAAATTTTCAACTAATATAAAAGTGTTAAATTTGAGAAGTAGGCATATATAAACTGTAGTCTAGTTAAAGAGACAAAATTTACAATAATAGCTCTCCTGTAATCTTGACATAAACAAGATGGTATGGAAATATACATGAGAAATACGGAATGGACAAAAGGACTGGAAAAAAAAAATTAAGGACTAATCACATCTAAATACGTGATTGAAATGTTATTCTATAGTTACAGTATTACGTCAGCGGACATTATTACTAGTTTTTTTTGTTTTTTGTTTTTTTGAATATTCTATAAACCGAAACGGAGACTTTTTGTTTTGAACGTGTTACGTGTCATCGGAAGAGGATTCACATACATGCAATATGCTCGCACCGTCGCACGTCACTGTTATTTAGTTCACTTGTTTTTTTCTTTGGTTTAAATGTTTAACTTCTTCATCACAGAGGAATCCACAACTTAGATTATGTTTTGGGTTACTCGCTACAAATTGATGTATACAATATTTAAATGATATGGACCAAAGAAAGTGACAAGGAATGAGAATTGTGGTTGACTATAATAAAATAATAATGGAAAGAATTTTGAGTCAGTTCGCTAATAACATGCAACGGTTCTCCCGCAAACGTAACGGTCGTGCATGGGGACAAGGACAAATATATATAACTATTTATATCCCAGAGGAAACATATACCTTTTTATATATTCTATTTGCTCAAGTTCGTTCTTTCCATTAACCTTATCTATACAACTGTGTGATTGGTGATTTCATAGTTGGCACTTAGAGGTTTATATCCTGATTTTTACCACTAACTGAGAGAAATATGTTACTAATCACTGTTATTGAGATGTGGTACAAAAATTCAGATTAATTATAATTATGATCTAATTGATTTTTTTTAGTGCAGAATCAATTTTGTAAACAAATTATTTAATATTCCAACATATACCGCTAAACAAGACCTAGTATTCATGACTTCACCATGTTATTTAGTCTTGTTGGAGAGAATTAGCTAGAAGGATCAAGGAGGTCGCGTCAGTTACAACAACTATAATGAGAACTAAATACAATTTTTGTTTCTGTGTGCATAGTTATATACTATTATTAATTTTCTTCATTAGTAGGGGTATTAATTAAAAATAATTTTTAGTTTGCAAGACATAATTTCACTAGAGAATCTATCTTAACTTCTTAATTGAGTTCAGCACTTCTATATAATCTCTCTGGGTATACCCTGTATATAATGTTACCAATTAATGTGTGTATAATGTATTAAAAGATTACAGTAGACCTATATATTTCTGTTTATATTAATTAGAAAAAGAAAAATATAGTCACTTATTGTAAAGACAAATATTAAGAGAAATAATCAACACTTTTGAATATTAAGAGAAATAATCAACATATTATAAAGAATACAACCCTTTTAAATATAAATGAATTATGGAGATGCAGAAAACCAGTATTAAATCTGTCTTTTGAAAATATGTCGAAAAGCATACAATATTATTTAAATTTATCAAAAATTGTGACTAATATATATATATGATATATAACTCTTGACTTTTTTTTTAGAATTTTTGTTTTCTTGTTTCATATAACAATTTTTATTAAATAAAATGGTTCAGAAATTCAAACCAAATATAATTATTTAAATTATTTTAGGTCAAAATGATTATAATGCTAAGCTTTTAGGTCATATGATTAGTCTGACTTACTTTTTGACTTACATAACTTATACATCTATGTTTATATTCTTTTTAATTATAGGCTTATAGCAAGTATATGAAAAGAAGAAAATCTGGTATTACAAATTTGTATTCTTAGAAATGGTCAGAAGGATGACAAAGGTGAAAGATAAACGGTTTTGAAAAAATAATAATTAAGGAGCATAAATTGACAAGCCACAACAAAGTATTTAGTCACCTTTCTTTAGGGTTTCTATTTCGTATTATTTTATTTATTTTTCTGACACAACAAAAATAAATTATATTAAGACAAGAGATAAACAAGGACACAATTAGTCAATAAAAGCTTTTGCCTTCATCCCTTCGATCAGCCGGATCTAAACGCCAGTTTCAGTAAGAAAACAGGAAAAAAAAAAACTAAAAAAAAATGAAAAACCCAATCGTTAGATCTTATGTTAGATCAAAAGTGCCGCGGTTGCGATGGAACTCCGAGCTTCACAACTCTTTTGTTCAAGCAGTTGAACAACTCGGTGGAGAAAATAGTAAGTGATCTATATATGATTTAGTTTTTCTTTTGAAAATTACCTAATTAAGTTCTCATTCACAATTTCTGCCATCTTGTTCTTATGAATTTTTTTTATAATTTTCACTTATCATAGTAAAATTTCTCTTTATTTTTCAACAATTTTTCTTTCTTTTTCTCTTTGGTTGATATTATTATCCTTTAAATTGCAGGAGCAACTCCGAAGATGGTTTTGCAGTTAATGGATGCCAAAGGACTCTCAATCTCACATGTAAAGAGTCATCTTCAGGTCCTAATTTTATATACATCCAGCTATACTAATTATACAAACATATGTAATTTATATATCAATATATGTGTATATTTATGAATAGTATTATCATATTTTATAAATTATGGTTCGGATATTGAACTATATATATATATATATATATATCTTTCATTTTCCTACAGATGTATAGGAGCATGAAGCTGGAAGAATCCATGCAAGGTATAGATATCATTTGCTTCTTTATTTTTTAATTTTTTTTACATATATAAACTTTTTTTTTTTGGCAAACTACATATATAAACTTATGTATTGAATATGACCATTTAAACTGAGGTTCAACATAATGTATATAATTTACATATATAAACACATGCAATTTTTGGCAGAAGAGATATTAGCAAAGAGGAGTGTTAAGAGTGACAGGACAAGTAACTTGGTGGCAATTTCAACAGTACCTTCATAACTACCAACGGCTTCGAGGCAATGCTAACTTTTTTCGAAATCAACAAAGGTTCGTCTAGCTATTAATATATATAAATAAAGCTTTAGTTTTTCTTATATATTTCTAGAGATATATATTTTCTATAATATAAATTTCTTGTAGGCAAGAAGAGGAAATGTACGAAAAAATTATAACATTTGGTGAATCAAGTGATGGAACTGAGGAAGTACCAAGTGACTATTTTACCTGCAAGTCTCTCTATGAATCATCAAAGGTAATTATCCTTTTTATATGCATATCTTTCACTATATATGTTAACATGTAGAAGTGGTGCATTCAGCTTATCTCTAATATATATATAAAATTTGTTCAAACTTGCATCTGAAATTCAGCTATATTATGATATAGAAGATCACAATAGAATGATTTTGATTTTATATCATAATCCATGTGTCGTTCTGGTTATCAAAAATTTACATGTAATTAAAGTCAGAGATAATTTTATAGTTCTGTCTATAACAGGCCCAGCTTAATAAAGCTAGAGATGATGATGAAAATGGTGATGTTGTTGTTGCTATTGATGATGATGGTAATGTTGTTGATGAACATGATGATGATGACGATGACAATGATGATACTTTGTCGTTAAACTTAATAAAAACTTCAAAAGGTGAAGAAGAATTGTCTCTTGAGCTCACTCTTGGTCTCAAAGCATAACAAGACTTCAATTTATCTTTTGTAGACATTGTTGGAAGTATATATGTTGTAGATGCATGTAACAAAGATATTAATAAGAAAGTACATAATAAATAAATCAAAATATTGTGTATTAGTGAAAATCGTCGCAAGTGGTTGTATTTTTAGATTTTACTTAGATTAAAAAAGAACCCGACGACTAATACTAGTATCATGCATGTTTTCTTTTGCTAGATCTGTTCGGACCCAATGCTAAAATGACAACAAAAAAATTTCATGTTAGATGTGACAAGTTTCAATTTTTAAATTTTTACGATGAGACTAGCAAAAAAAAAAAAAAAATTCTGTAATGAAAGAAAAGTCAGAAGCTTTTCGATATTAGGAGCATGACTGCTTTAAAACGCATCAGTTGTGGTTGTGGTTGTGGATGTGGTTATGTATGTGGAAATTTAATTTGTAGAAACGGACGGGTATATGGTCTTAGGCATTACAAAGGACCCGAATACTTGGTATAATTATTGAAAATTGATGTGTTTTCGGATAATTTGTGACTGGTTCACATCCGTTATGATAGTGGTTTAATTATATATATAACCTACCAAAAATACATATAATATATAATTTTAGAGGAAAATAAAAATTAATTAAAAAGTAATCATCATATATACATAAAAGTAAGGTTTCACTCTCTCCTTATTGGTCTATATAACATTTATTTTTTAAAAATTTAATATTTATTTTTAATTAAACAACACATTTAATCATATACATTAATGCATACTTTAAATTCATTTCATTTTTTATTACTAAATTATAACTGAAAATACATAAATTATGAATAGACTTTTTCTCCTCCATTCATTTTCATTTAAACACACTATTAATTATAATTGTAACTCTTCTAATTTAATTATTTTAGAAATGTAAATTCCATCACTTTTTATTCTATAAATAACCATTCCCACATCTTTTTCCACCATATCTCAAATCCTAAACATTTATTTTTTATAATGTTCTTGCATAGATTGAAAACCTAATTAAGAGTTTGATTATATTTTTTGTTTACTATATATTTTACATTGTTTTGAATTTTATTGTTTCTTTGTTTTATGTACTTCTTCTTTTTTTCTTTGTTTTCTTATCTTATTTTGATTTAAAATACATATGTATAATAAAATTTTGATGAACATAATAATAATATTTTGGTTATAACCATCTCATAATAAGGGAATCAAGCTAAAGAAAACATCTTAATTCATTACTTTATATGTTTGATTAGTTCTTACAAATTCATGTATATTAATTTTATTCTTAAAATTTGAAATGTTCTCATGAAAGAAAATTTTATAATATAATTATCAAATCAATTTTTCTTACCTCTCTCTTACCTCCAACAAAATTTTAATCAATATATTTTAGAATACTCATCATTATATTTAGTTTGTGATTAAACATATAATTATATAAAAATTATTATTTTAAAATTTAATTCAAATATGTACTTTAAGGCAATTTAAAATTTAATTCAAATTGCTATATAAAAAAAGCAATTTGATATTTATTTTCTTTATAGCTTTTACTACAATGATGAAAAATTAAAATTAACCCTAGCAATGTACCTTAAATTAAGGGGAATATAAAAAATTGTAATATAATCATCAAATCAAATTTTCTTAACTCTCACTTACATCCAACAAAATTGTAATACATTTATTTTAGAATAATAATCATTATATTCAGTTTGTGATTCAACATATAATTATATAAAAATCACTATTTTTAAATTTAAATTCAAATATGTACTTTAAAGATTTTTCTCTATAAAAAACAAATTGATTTTTTTTTCTATCTAGCTTTTATTACACGGATTAAAAATTATAAAACCTAGCAATATATCTTAAACTAAGGGAAATATAAAAAAATGATTAAAAAATCTTTGGGAATCATATTTTAAAACTTTGATGGCACTTCACATGATTTTATAGGAAATATGTATTTTTTACTTTCAAAATAGTTTAGTTTTTAATTATTAAATACTTTAGGTTATGTGTTATTTTATATGCATAAATTAAATTATATATTTAAATCACATAGTAAAATTTCATTTTTATTATTAATAATATTTTTTTACCTCGAATGCTCAAAAATACTAATAAAAATTATTATCAAAGTTGAACAATATAAAACAAATAACTTTAAGAGATATGTATAACATATGTATGATTATATTTAAACAAGTTATATATTTTGATATTGTATCATTTGAGTAAATAAAAGTGTAAAAATTGTTAATGATATTTAAATTAATTTGTTAAGTTTTTTATGATTATCAAATAAATTTAAATTAATTAATATATTCTATTATATAACAATCCACACATTTGCGCGGGATATTACCTAGTATACATAAAAGTAAGCTTTTTGGTCTCTCCTTATTGGTTGATTTTCATTTCATACTTTCCAATTTTTTTATTTTTTTATTTGCTTTTTAATTGTTTAATTGTTTTTAAAAATATTTTAAACCCAACTAACACAATACATTTAACTCACACATTAAAATAAAATTATAACTGAAAATAAAATAAATTATGCATTAGTCATATTCCACCATTAAATTTTATTCAAACATAATAAATTATAATTGTAACTTCCATAATTCTAAATATAACTTCCATCAATTTTTATCATATAAATAAACATTTTCTCATTCTCTCTTACTGACGTTTTTTACTTTCTCATTTTCACATTCTCTCATTCTCTTCCACTTCTCTCATTCTCTTCCACAATACCTCAAATCATTTTTCGTTCTTTTTTGTTTTCGATTTTTTATTTTTGTTGTATGGGTTACAAAAAACCAAATGAAATATCATTGTAAATTTTAATGCTAGATTTTAGTTTTAGAGACTACATGATATATATTTTACATTGTTCTTATTTTTAAAGATGCATATCCATTATCTAATTTGGATTATCATCTTAGACCATCTCCAATGATTTTCTCTATTTTTTCCTCTATAATAGAGGGTCTCTATAATAGATATGATTTTTACTCCAATAGTTTTCCCTATTTATTCCTCTATAAAAGAATATGCTAAATAGATACTATTTTTATTTTATAATTAACACCTTTTATTTACAAAAATTGCAAACTAACTCATTTTACTTTAAATTTTGTAACACTTTCATAAAATTAGCTTTTGCAAATAGTAGTCTCAATTTTTTAGAATAAATATTTATACGTAAATTTATATTATTAGTTCTTAAACATACTTATTTTATTTATTTTGGTCATAAATAAAAGAAGTTAAAGATTAAGATGACTACTTTGCAAATAAAATAGTTCAACTCTATTTATAGAGGAAAAAATAGAGTTCCTCTATATATAGAGAAAAAAATAGCATTATTGGAGATGCTCTTATAAGTAATCATTCTCTCCTCCTCTCCCACCAATATCAAATGTTGTTATATCTCATATGTATTGTAAGAGTTTGATTCTATATTTTAATTTAGAAATTATTACATACATTTAACATTGTTTTTAATTTTTATTTTATTTATATAAAAATAAAACATTTCTTTTCTATTTCTTGCCTTTCTAATCTATTCATATTTATTTTTTAAATTTCATAGTTAAATTTAAATTAACATATGTTAGTTTTAATAAAAAAATCAAGTTTATTTGAGAATTAGATGTCCCTATTCATTTTAAACGATCAATGTGTAACATATTATACTTCTGAACCAAATTATGAACCCACCAACACTCACTTTTAAATTAAATGATTTTTAATTTTAGGAGTTGAAAAAGTATAAAAATTTGTTTGTAACTCCCATAATAATATCATAATAGTGTTCTCAATGAATTTAATTTAAGATAATAGAACATGTTAGAAATGTATTAATATGCACTTAATTGCACTTTTGTAACTCTCAAATAGTTAAATTTGATACATTGATTTATGTATTATCTATTAAAAGAAATGTGTATATCTCACTATAACCCTCATGGCCTCATATTTCAAATCTCACATAATTTTATAAATTCTATAATATCATTATTTTTTCCTTGATTTAACTCAATAAAAGTTTCAGTTTATTTGAATAGGATATACATGTAATATATGATGCATAGTTTAATCTTATCATATTTTACTCGAAAATATATACTTTGTTGTTTGTTACTTTCAATTGTAGTCATTTCCTTTTTTCTATTTGTATATAAATATAATTTCAAATGAATTTTTAATGTTTTAGTCATGTTATTTTTCTGTATTTGTATATAAACATAATTTTAAATGAATTTTAAATTTCTTTCGATCTTATGATTAAATGAATTTTTCATTTCTTTCAATCTCATAAATTTTTAATCGCGGTTTTTAAAATAACGTTAATTAAACAACTTTATATTATGATTTGTTTGTAGTGATTCCATGTATATGTGATAAATTTTTAAAAAAACTAATAATCTTTGATTACAAAATCAAATATTATATTCTTTTAATTAAACTTTTAGTTGATCTCAAAATTTTACATTTATTTTCAGAAAATTGATGAATGTTAGACAATAGCCTAAATAAATTTAAACTTAAAGTAAAATGTCAAATTTTAATGTTATAATAGAAGTATATATATATATATATATTAGTTTTAAAAGATGAAACTTAAGTTGCATTCTAGGTCTTAACGTTTGTTAACAAAAGAAAATAGTATTTATGTTTATGTGTCTATTATGCAATAATATGTTAATTATTTTTTCCATATGAAACATTATCATTTTATATAAATCAAAGTCCATACACAACTAAAGACTTTAACATAATAACCTAATAAAGTATTTGCTGTTTTTTTATTTTATTTTTATGGAAAATGTATTAGTCTAATAATCTATTGTAAGACTCTCTTAGTTATATATGTATGAGACACTGCAAACCTACTGTTTATTATTTTGATTTTTTTTCTTAATTCTAAATCTCTTTAAGCTATCACCATAAATAAATAAAAAATATGCATAACTAACACCACAAAATAAATTTTATGAAAATATGTATCACAATGATTTTAAAATATGACTACAACTACAAAAATATATAGCATATGACATGTAAGATACAATATGACTTAATTGCACTAGATATATTATCATCAAAAGAAAATTTGATTTTTTTACTTTATTTAAAGTCATGCAACGTAGTCTTTAAATTTTGATATATACTGAATAAACAAAATAATAATAACATGTTAATTTATATTATTTTTCCAAAATAGAATAATGATTATATAAGAACTCACGCGTAGCGTGGGCTAACACCTAGTAAAAAATTAAACTAATTAAAGATATTTTATCTTAAGACATTTGGAACATTTTTCTATTTAAAACTTATTTTAATCTATTTTTATTTAGGAATTTTTTATAATTATATCTAACAAGAGATAATAATGTTTTTTAAATAAATTACTATTCCTAATTTTGCTATATATACATATATATATATATATATAGTTTTGAACCATCCATATACCGCAACTGCTCCATGAAAATAGCTTGTAATATTTAGCAGATTAAAAAAAATTCAAGCGACCCATAGTGGTATAAAGCGATTTGTGTGTTTGTCGTCAAGCACTAGCAACCACAATCACTTGTAAGGTTACGTTTTGCAGGAAAACAAATTAAGCCCTAAGGTGTTCATAAATCATTTACCAAATGCTCTTAAAGGTGGTGTTTTAAAGATTTGGTAGGATTTTAATATTTTAGAATTTTGAAAGATTTAGTAAGTTTTTATGAGATTTGATTGTGTTTTAGAGTTTTTCTATTTTAAGAAAAGAAAATGAAATGTGATTCTATGAGATTTGACTATTAAACTTTGAGTGATTTTATAATATTTTATAACACAATACCAAAAGAAAATCAGATCAATAGTTGGAGCTATGTCCTCAGTTCATGTAAAACTTAAACCCAGAAACTGATCACATTAGTTGAATCAATGGTGATGTATTTTTTTTTTTGTGTCCAAATAATAATCTGATCGAACTCTCCATGAGCTCAAATCCAGAAACTGATCCAAACCAATAGAATTCATTATCCCCTTACTCTGCCTCTGATGATGTTGCGGCAAACCCAAAAAACTTGATGGTTCAGGCTGAGATTGGTGGAGAAGGTGGCTGATGATAGGCGGGGGTTTTTGGCTTCAAGATCTTCAGTCTTTTTTTTTTCTCTAAAATCTTTCAAAATTCCACCTCTATAGGTATGATTTTGATTGTCATATTTTTCAACTAAAAAATAAAAGAAAGTCTCTTAAAATCATCTAAAGTAGCAAGTTTTAAAAAAAAGTTGTGATAAATTGAATAACAAGAGATTTCAAGTAGGTTTTAAAAATTACTGATTGAATAACAAGAGATTCTATATTATTTTAAAGGATTTTACATAAATCTTAAGTTGAATAACATAGGATTTCAGAAGGTTTTTAAAAATCCTCAATTGAATAACAAAGGATTTTAAGAATACTCTACAATCCTTTAGAATATCAAATTCAATACCCCCTCTTAATTTTGTATGTGATTTAGATGATTTTATACATTGAAGATGTTGGAATTTGAAACTGACTGATAATAAAAGGTAAGCAAATATGTTTAGTGGTCTGACTTCAGTTATTTTGATATTGTTGTAATTTTGGACTCAACAACGATTGCGATGAGCTCAAATCACCGTTTTAGTGGGTATATATAATATCATGAGTATACTATTTCGATGGTATATTGAAAACAGAATATACTTTCAAAATTTTCCGAGCTTAGAGAAAAAATAGTATTATGCGATATTTCTACTAAAATTTAGAAAATGTAGTTTTGCAATTTTTCTTATTTGAGGTTAAAACTATTTATGCAATTTTTTGGCAAAAAAATTGTGAATTGGAAAATTTGAATAAATAAATATAAATCAGCGTTTTTTTGTTTTGAAAAGAAAATAATAATTTAGTGGTTATATGGTGCTTGTAGAATAAGTTAGTTCTTTGATTTTGATAAATGATGATAATTTATAGATTTCTGGTTTAAAATAATATTATTTTATTATAAAATAGAAAACTATACGTTATTAACATGGTTTTAGTTATGATTGTAAATGTAGTTCTTTTTAAACATTTTCATTAAAAAAAAACTATATAGAAAAGAACTCGAATTTGAAAGACATGGAAAACTCTAGCTGCGTGGGGACTGCGATTCTGAATAACCAAGATGAGAGTATGGAAGATGATGGTCAGCCACCCTGGGATGTTCCGGATGGGTCTCTGACATGGATGGATAAGGTTCAAGGGATTGGAAATGTAGCGATTCAGGTTCCGGAAAAGGTTTTGGATAATGCTTTTGTGCAATCAAGGATGGGTTTGAAATTCCCCGATGGGGAAAAGGGGGAGGCAGTGGTTACGATTGGGCAAGAATTTTTGGAAGCGATGAATGGGTTATACCTGCGGTGTATGATAGTGAAAGTGTTGGGTCCTAGCATCACGATTGCAACGCTGAGACGGAGATTGAAAGAGTTGTGGAAGTCGAAGGGGAGGATGTTTGTTTTGGATTTGCCAAGACAATTTTTCATGATTCGTTTTGATTCCGACGAGGATTATATGCCAGCGGTGATTGGGGGTCCATGGAGAGTGCTAGGGAGTGTCTTGATGGTTCAAGCATGGGATCCAAGTTTTGATCCACTGCAAGATGAGATTGTTAATACACCGGTTTGGGTGCGGATATCAAATTTGCCAATCAATTTCTATCATAGAAAAATTGTGATGGGTATAGCCGAGGGCTTGGGGAAACTTATTAGGGTGGATTTAACAACTCTGGGAGTGGAAAGGGCGAGATTCGTTTGAGTTTGTGTGGAAGTGAGTCTGAAGAAGTCTTTAAAAGGTACAATTATGGTGAATCGGGAAAGGTACTATGCGTCATATGAAGGGTTGAACCATATTTGTTCAGGGGGTGGTGTGTTTGGACATATGGTGAGTACTTTTCCTAAGCGGGCTGCATCCCAAATTTTCCAAAGCACTGTGCAAATGCGTGAGTTGAGTCTTGTCAGGGAGGAGCAGGACATGGATGGGTTTACGCAAGTAAGGAGTTCTTGTAGGTGGTCTGCTGCATCTGCGAGTTTGGTGTTTGCAGCAGGGGGCTCTAGGGAGAAAGGAAAAAGTGTAAGGGTGGATAAGGATACAGAGGGGGACAATGTGTGTATGGTGGTCTCGAACAGATTTCGTGGTCTGGTAGGGGAGGATAAGAGCCATCATGCTAATATCTCAAAAGAAGATAATAAAGAGAATGCGGAAACCTAGAATATTCCAGGAGGCCGGAATGGGAGTTCTGGGAAGGTGCATGAGGGGAAGAGAGTAGTGGAGAGGGTTGTTCTTTGCGGAGGAGAATCAGAGAGAAGGACTGGGGGGAGTAAGTTTTGGAAAGGGACAAGTGCTAAGAGTAAATGGTTGAAAGGAAATGTGTCTACTAGAGGGTTAGTGTTTGGTCCCACAAGAGCAGACAGTGGTGGTCTCTCATATGGGAAACACGTTCGAGTAGACAATGAGGATGTGGGGCATGAAGGGGGTGTGTTCACGAGTTCATGTCAAGTGGCTGCAGGTGGGACAAAGTTATTTAGCACCGTTGGGGGTAAATAACGCTTTTCCTCGGCTGTTCTAAAAGGATTATTTAAATTTATCATTAATTGCATGTTTTGGAATTGCTAGGGAGCGAATAAACCCAATTTTTGAAGGTCGATGAGATATGTATTAAAAAAGTTTGATACTGATGTTTTAGCATTGTTTAAGACACATGCTGCAGGGGATAGAGCAAGTAGGATATGTCAACGACTGGGTTATGAGAGCTCATACCGTGTGGATGCAGTTAGACAAAGTGGAGGACTATGGTTATTGTGGCGGTCTAGTGTGGGCAGGGTGGATGTTGTAACATCATCATGTCAGTTTCTATATGAGAATAGTGAAGGAGGATGAGATTGTAGACTTGGTGGTAGTATATGAAGCCTCGACAATAAGCTGACGTAGTGAGTTGTGGAAATAGTTGCGTGGGGTGATCAGGGGAGTTAATGGACCACTGACTGTGGGTGTAGAATTTAATACCATATTGTGAGTTGATGACCAAACATGTGGGAATGGTAGGTTGTCGTCAGACTCAATTGCTTTTGGGCAATTTGTGATCTAGCTCTGATTGATATTGCGTTCAAAAGGAGTCAATTCACTTGGAATAGGGGGAGAATTGCGAGTAACTTTGTGGCCAAACGGAGGTTCTGTGACAAAGTTTGTGTAGGAATTTTTTGAATCTGATGTTTTGCCGGAAACAACAAATGGTGTTAATTGCTAAGGTTGCTAAGCCAGAGCGTATTACACAATTTTGATAAGTGAGTCTGTGCAATGTACTTTTTAAAATTATAACAAAGATAATGGTTATTCGGTTGAAGACTGTGATTTCGAAGCTCATTAGTCCATCTCAGTCCAGCTTTATCCCAGGAAGGCTGAGTGTGGATAACATAGTTGTGGTGCAGGAGGCGGTGTATTCTATGAGACACAAAAAGGACGGAAAGAGTGGATGTTATTGAAGCTAGATTTTGAAAAGGCTTATAACCAGATAAGGTGGGATTTTCTGGAGGAAACTCTCGTAGCTGCGGGTTTATCTGAGGGTTGGGTTAAAAGGATCATGGCAGGAGTAACAAATCTGGGAATGAGTGTTTTATGGAATGGTTAGAGAAAAAATTCATTTAAGGCGGCTTGGGGATTGCGACAAGGGGATCCGCTCTCGCCATATTTATTTGTTTTGTGCTTAGAACGGTTGTGCCATCATATTGAAGCTGCAGTTGGGAAAGGGGATTGGAAGCCAATAGCGTTATCACAAGAGGGACCAAAGCTGTCCCATGTTTGCTTTGCTGATGATTTGCTTTTGTTTGCGGAAGCATCGGTTGCAAATGTGCGGTTTATTCGAAGTGTGTTGGAGATATTTTGTTTGGATTCTGGCCAATAAGTTAGAAGTCTAAGATTTTTTTTTCAAGTAATGTTAGTCGGGATATGGAACAGTTGATTAGTGCAAAGAGTGGTATTAGCTTTACAAGAGAGTTAGGCAATAATTGGAGATGATAATCTTGAAGAAACGGATAAACAAGGAGACTTTTGGGGAAGTGTTGGATCGAGTCTCTGCAAGGTTAGCAGGCTGGAAAAGTCGTTCACTGAGCCTTGCAGGGAGGTTAACGTTGACTAAGTCTATGCTATCCTCAATACCAGTCCATTTAATGAGGGTAATCTTGCTACCAGCCTCTACTTTAAAGAGTTTGGATAAGCTGTCAAGAGCTTTTGTTTGGTGGAGTACAACAGAGAAGAAGTGACAACACTTACTATCATGGAAGAGAGTGCGTAAACCAAAACAAGAGGGTGGGCTGGGACTACGACCAACAAGTAATATGTCCTTAAACGGTTATACGCGATTGTGATCAGTGACTTTCCAGGTATGACAGATGCTTCATTTTGGTAGGGAACTCCAAATGGTAAATTTACATTGTGTTCCGCTTACTCATTGTTGACCTGGAATGATGAGGCACGCCCATGCATGGCTAACTTTTTCTCACGTGTACGGGGGGGTGGTGGCACCATAGAGGATGAGAGTGTTTCTCTGGCATGTTAGTCATGATGTGATTACGACCATTGTGGAGAGAGTGCGCATGCATATGGGGGATGGTGCAATGTGCATAGTGTGTTCTGGGGTAGAGGACTCGATTTTACATGTTTTGCGGAATTGTCCTGCAGTTTATGGGATTTGGAGGCGTTTGGTTCCTCATCGCAAGCATCATGTCTTTTTTTTATCAGACTTTGTTGCCTTGGCTCTTTGGGAACCTATGGATTAGCTCACATGCGAGCAATGGGAATTGGTCTACATTGTTTAGTATGACAGTTTGGTGGGCTTGGAATTGGAGATGTAGTGATGTGTTTGGTGTGAGAAGGACTTGTAGGGATCAGTTGAAAATTGTTAAGGATATGGCTGAGGAAGTGCGGAGAACACACTCTATGACTGCCGGTACCATGCGACGGACAGTCGGAGTACAACGGCTGATCAGGTGGGAGATACCGAGTGTTGGTTGAGTGAAACTTACAATAGACGGAGCCTCTCGTGGTAATTCGGGGTTGGCTGCTGCATGTGGAGCAATCCGGGATCGGGAGGGAGTATGGCTGGGAGGTTTTGCAATTAATATAGGGGTTTGTACCGTTCCATTGGCAGAACTGTGGTGGTTGGATTTTTACGGTCCGGGTTTAGCTCTGCTCATCCGCTGTCTTTCCTGGTACGGTTGTGACAAAGCTTTTTTTCAAGAGACTGACTAGTCCGGATTCACCACGTGTATATGAAAGCTAACCGTCTACCTGATGGGTTAGCAAACTATGCGTTTTTGTTGCAGTTAGGATTTTATTCTTTTGATTCTTGTCCGTTGAATCCTAATGGAGGATGTTGTTGGAACTATTGTTCCACGAGCTGCTCATGTATATTTTTTGTAGTTGCTTAATAATTTTATGGGAGGCAATTGTCTCCGGTTTCCTACCAAAAAAAAAAAACATTTTCATTTTCTAGATGTTGAATTACATATGAACTCTCCTTCAAAACTATCTATAGTTAAAAAAAAAAATTATAAATAGTTTTTGACACTTGTAAATTTTTGAAAATTAACATTTATTAAACCTAAATATCTTCTTTTATGAATTTTTCTTTTGGGGGAAATATAATTTTAAAATTAAAATTTATAGAAGTATATAACAAAAATTTGAATGTAGGTCCACATAATAACCAACATTACCTGTCTAAAAGAAACATTTACTAAATGACATAAGGGGGAATTTTAAAGGAGGTTGTTACTAAAGTATTTAATATAATATATTATACCATAAAATACTAATGTTAAATTAATAAGTAATAAAAAAGATTCTAAAAATAGTGATTCTATTAAACAATTTAAAATAAACTAAAAAACAAAAATATAATGCAAGTAATAATGTACAATATACAAAAACAGCTATTAGCATTAAATCTGTTATCCTTAGGTTATTTTTGAGAATTGTATATTAATATATTTTTCTCTTACAATTTTCTATACATTATCGATACGTATGATAAGAAATCATCAAACTCAGAGTTTCGCCTAAAAAAATAGCGATGAGAAACTCGATTGTTAGATCTTACATTAGGTCAAAAACGCCTTGTACGAAATGGACCGACGATCGTCACAACCTTTTTGTTCACGTTGTAGAATATCTCGGTGGCTAAAGGAGTAAGCAATTTTTTTTCCGTATCACAAAACAAAAAGAAGGAATTCCTCTCCAATGAAACAGAGAGATCAAAAAATTTGTCACTAAAATCAACAACCTCGTTTTATTTAAGTTCCATTAAATTAGTTCACCTCTCCCATTTTTTTTATTATTATATTTTATTCCTGATCAAAATTTTTTAAATAATTTTTTTAATTCATTATCATTCTCGTTAATTTGCAGCAGCAACACCTAAGAAAATTTTGGATAATATGAAGGTGCGAGACCTTACAATATCACAAGTGAAAAGCCATCTCCAGGTCTTTAATTATACACACATTATCAGCTATATATGCATCAATGTATAATGTCATGAATTATGTAATCTAATATGGTTTAGTCATATATATGGTTTACTTTAAATAGATGTATAGGAACAAGAAGGAAGAAGATTCTATAAAAGGTAAATAGTTGTCTCACACTTTAGTTTAGAGTTCACTAAATATGTTAGTGTTGTAGCTTTGCATATGAAAATATATTGATATCAAACAGAATGCATAAAGAGAGTTTATGTCTCTTTTATCAATAATTTTGCTCTATTATTCAAGTCCAATCATATGGCAGAAAGGACAATGATAAGGCAAATGAATAGGAGGCACTCTCAACAATACTTTAAGATCTATGAACATATTCGAGATGCTATCCAAACTCAACAAAGGTTCTTTAGTTGATGTATAGGTTTTTGCATAATCGCTTCTTTTTTTTGGTTAATTGTTTTTTTTTAATTTCTTTTAATGTACAATTGAATAGTACTGAGAAAGTAACTCCGATGGAAGTATCTTGCAAGTCTTTGTATCAATATTCAAGGGTAATTTTTCCTTTTTTTTTTGTCCTTGCATTTCTTACCTTATAATGATTTATTGCATATGCATATGAACTAGATAGATGTATTTTTTGTCCTTCTATTTATTTGTCATTGATTATTTGATGCATATGAACTAGATAGATAAATATGTATGGCAGGTGGGACCAAATGAAAACAAAGACAGTGATGTTAATGTTGTTGGGGATGGTGCAAATGGTGAAGAAGACATGTCCCTTGAACTCACTCTTGGTCTGAAGTACTAAGAGAACTAGTTTTTCTAGGCTCGCTCTCTAATTTATGTAATGCTTAATGGCTTATACTATTATACATATCGTATAAGAAAATAAAAATATAACAATATGTTATGGTAATTTTCATCCATTTTTGGGTGAATTATTATTTTATAAATAAATCTATTTCATCTATGAAAATATATATTTAGAAATCTATTTTTATATTCTTAAGAAGTGCTCAATATATTTTTGATTAACAAGTCTCAAGAAACAATATAATTGTAATCAAAGTGTTTGCTTTATGCAAATTTACGTCGCCCAAAATGGTTGGCAAAAGTGCAATGGAACAAAATTAAAACAAAAATGTTGTTTTGAGGAACAACTCTGGTATACTTTAAATCAATTTTGAGAAGATTTGGCTGCACTCGATTTTTTTATAGGATATCATTATTCATTAGACGAAATATATTACTTACATGATACAATTTTTTTTGGGGAAAATAAGTGAAAATATCCAAATTTTTAGAAAATAATCTTTATAATATACTTGCTCTGTTTCACAAAGAATGTTATTTTGACATAATGCACACAAACTAAGAAAATTATTTAAATTTCTGTTTTACCTTTTATAAATATACTAAAGTTTTTTAACTTTCTAATTAATAAGCTCAAATGATAGAAATAAAAAGATATTTAATCTTAATATTTGCATTAAAAACATAAAATGACACTCTTTTTGTAATAAGAAAAAAATTTCAAAATAACACTATTTGTGAAACAAAGAGAATATGTTTTAACAAAAGAAAAAACTTTCTTATAATGCTGTTTAGAGTAAGATAAAAAAAATCTGTAATTGAATCAATCTCATTGGTCGGAAAATATTTCTTATCCTCTTTCGATTAGAGTATACAGATATTTCAGCAATTCTATTATTAAAATCATATATATATATATATATTTTGTCTAATTTATTGATAAACTTGTTGTGTTAGAAGGTATAATAATAATACTAATTATTTAAATTAGTACTGTTAAAAACAACATTTTATAATATATATTTTGTTGGGAAAACAAAGAACATTTTAGTAGTCCTCAGCGTTTCTTCTTAACTGAATTGACCAAACCGGAATTTAGTCAATTCGGTTTGTATTCGGTTTTTCCTCAAGAACCGATTGGACAGTCAAATAATCTCATTCGGTCATCAGTTCGGGCACATGTGTTATATCATTTGTTCATTTGTGCAAACATGTTCAGTCGTTTCAATATCATTTGTTCAGTTTGTTATGTTTTCTTCCGGTCTTTCTACACTAGTTAAGTCTTGTTGGGGTAAAAGTTATGATATCTCCCTTTTTGGTAGGCTTGGACTCCACTGCCACTGTGCCACAATCTTCATAAAGGAACAAACTTCAACTTTGTGTGCGCTGGGAAAAATATAGTATTCTGAATACTGCATACACCAAGTACTACATTACTTTGGAGGCAATGGATGCGACCATCAACTCTGTCTTTACTTTTCAGACGTTTTTCAGCGATGTTGAATGTACACACGATATCTCTTTCATGTGAAGGACCTTAGCCTATAGAATCAAATGTAAGGAAGCTCTGAGTGATTATTGGGACGATACATCAATAGATGATTTCTACAAACGTCTAGTGCTCAAATGGTATTCTGATCATGAATTTTCCATTGACCTTAAAAGGTTTTACGAGGTGCAAGAATCAGATCTGCTTGAGAAGGACTGGTTGCAGCTCTTCTCGAAAATTGCTTTCTTATCAAAAGCAAACCATCAATTGGTGGCTCCCCCAAGCTTGGATATCAAGAAGGTAGTCATAGAAACTAAAGAAAAATACACAACAGAGGCACATGAGAAGCTCAAAGCAGAGAATGCAATCTTCTACATAAGTTACAAGTATACTGGTGATGAATCTTCTATTCTTCAGCAAGGGGCTTGGTAGGTGATCACAAATCGATATTAAGGAAAACCATGGATGGTAAACCTGGACATATGTATATTGAAGTTGCAAATGAGACCAAAGAATACATACATATGGCTCACATAAAAGGGCCAAGAGAAGGAGGAGCTGTAAACACTGAGCTACAGATGACTTGCTGCACCGGCTATTGAGGACCGTGCACAGTTCCCTACTTTGGGGTTTGACAAAACGAAATTCGGAGATATGGAAGAAATCATGGACGAGACCATTGGGAATGAAGCGCAGCCGCCATCGACGTTGGCTGGTGGAGCACTTATCTATGATCCTCAGTTTGCCTGATTATGTGACATGGTGCGAAAGAAATCTAAAGAGGCACATGGCGTGTCTAGGATGATGATATAATCCATCTTTCACCTGTTTCAGATTCGGGAGGTTCTGATATCGGTGAGGGCATAACACCTTATGAGTGGCGTATCTCTGCGGCATACTTGGACTTCATTGTTATAATTTTTAAAAGGGTACAAACTATGAGTTGAATTTGTGAGCAAGTTATATACTCACTATAATTCGTTTTTCATTACAATGGATGTTGTGAATCCAGCCGACAATTACTCCAATCACTCTCACGACGTTGGTTAAGCATGACGAGCACGCAGAAACTATGCATTTATCGTGGCATTTTATATTCATATATCAGAAACTATGCATATATCAGTTAATGCTAACATAATTATTAGTGAAAAAAAAAAGACAAAAAGGAGAAGAAAAAAAAAGAAACTAGACACGGCCGACTTAATGAGTCTTTCCAATATAAAACCTCAATCTTTAAAAAATCTTATATATTCATTCCTTCTTCGACGGCTCCGTTCACCAAAACAGTCTGAGATGTCTCGCAACCAAAGAAAAAAAAAAACTCGAACCTAGTCGCTATCGTCAACCTTCTCTCCCACACCGAGGTTCGTCTTCTCTCACTCCTTAACCTTTTTATTAAGCTTGAATTTTGCTTCTTCTTTAGGGTTTTGCTCGAGTCCAACTTAGCGTAAGTTTCACGTTAAATCTTGCCTAGGATTTTTGCTTTAACCGAAATCCGAATTCAGGCCCGGCTCAATATATTATTGGGCCCTGTGCTATGTTGAAGTTTTTATAAAATTATAGGCTTAGATATTTGATAAATTAAAAAAATGGACCCTATTTTGCAATTATCTAAGAATTTAGGACCCTAAAATGTAAAGAAAAAAAATGTCAAAAAGCGGGACCCGGTGCACTGGCACACCCAGCACACCCCGAGAGCCGGGGCCTGTCCGAATTATCTTAAGTTTCCGCTTGCTTTAAGTATGATTCTTGAATGGTTCCTGAGTTTCTTATCAACTGTTGAACGTTGTGATAGCGTTAGGGGCGAATAGGTTTCAGATTTGGTATAGTAGAACCCAAATTGATTCTTTGGTGATTTGACTGGTTATATTTGCCGGTATAAAATTCTGATTGCTTCATTGGATTCTGTTTTTGACAGGTTTACATAAAATGATGGATGATACGTACGTTTCAACTCAGAATCGGTGTTTACTCTCCGGGCCATTATTCATTATTGGTGGTGTCGCTTTGTTTTTTTTTGTTTTTTATTTTGTACTCGCAAGTCTTTTAGTTGTAGTTTTTGGTTTTTCTCCTTCTTTTGTTTTTGGTCTCCTAATATCACATTGAGCTCTATGAGAGTCCACATCAGCTTTTTTTACAATTTTTTTTTTTTAGCTAGTCTCCATCCTACTCTAATTTGTTTCCAAGTTGTCACATCATCAAAACTCAAGTCTCTCTTTTAAGGTTTTCACAATTTTACAACGATTGCTACTCCATAAACTTTGAAACGGCTCAACTACTTTTCAGTGTCTCTTAAATTAAGAACGTGTTACAGTCCCATCTACAGCGCATCCCTCCACATCTCCTATACTACGTGAACTAGCTAGGCCTATCTAATTTACACCAAAAGGTTCATTCATGCTTTATTCAACAATAGTACATTTTTCTATTTCATCCGTTCCCGTGATCATCACATTACCAGCGTTGGTTTGCGGCTCTAGGTTGCCGGATTCGTTTCAAAATCTGTGATTTGATCATAAAAGGTTAACTCTTTTCTATTCCTCTTAGCCATTTTCTTTGTCCGTATCGGCTAAAGCGCAAATAAAATCTTAATATGTTAACAAAAACTTCTTTAGAGCGTAAGCAGTTTTAGTTAAAACGTCTATGGAAAAGCGATTACGCCACATATAACATTCATCACTCCCCCTTTTAACCTAAACTCATCGTCTCTCTCTTGAAGCCACAATCCCTCTCATAACATGTGATTCCAATTTCAAATTTCCTCTCCACACTTTTGCATTGTACATGTATAATTATTCTCCACACTTACGGTTTCCTCTCTATACAATCGACGAAGAGGTTTATTAAACAAGATCACGTACGTTCGTAAGAGCAACATATATATGAAATTTTTTATCCTTCGAATTTTCATCTTTAAGCTTTTTATGGATTTTAACATTGGATTTATTTCCCTAGGATGTATGTAATATAATGTCTTGATAAAGTCTCATGACTCAATTTCTCAGAACTATGATGTCGAACTCACCTTCAGATCAGCTCAACCTCGACGGTATTCAGCTCATCCGAACCATAGATAGCGGGAGAATTGATATAGGTTGCTATGATTTTTTTTCATTGATTGACAAAATAAGAGGTAAACAGTGGTCTAGAGAATCATATTTAGTTGGTATAATGGTTAAGGATGTACGTAGAAGAAAGAAAACGAACCGTAGAGAAAAAAAGGATAGAAGTAAAAACAATCAAAGAAAATATGAAAAGAAGGTGAAAGGAATCTGAAATTGCATGAAATCGACGGGAGCACTTGTAGGAAACTAAAACTAAGACTAGTAGATTACTAGTGTGCAGTACAAATTAAGAGTTTCAAACATGATAAGTAGATAATTTCTTTTGGATACCATGATATGAACTGAGTTTTTATCTCAATTTTAGCATCAAGGCCTGGAATACATCAATGATAACATACTACGTATATCAAATAACACCAAAGTTTTAGTTGTCAAATTTCAACCCTCAAGGTAAGAAGATTATCTTATTCCTCCGGTCCATTATATATTTTGATATTGTAAACTCATTTAATTTTGTATTTTTTACAGAAACAATTTTTTTTTTAATAAAACTATATGTGTAATATTATTGTCCAAATATTAAAAATTCAAAATAAATACTATAATTAAAAATAATAAAACTTAAAAATTACGCACGGCTAACCTAGAGATGTCAATCGGGCTGCCCCGGCCCGAAACCCGTAAAGCCTGCATATGTTTGAGCCCGGCCCGAAATATTTCCGAGCCTATATTTCAAAGCCCGAGCCCGGCCCTAACAGGGCTACAAGGCTTTTCGGGCTTTTTCGGGCTTATCTTACCGATCAATAATTCAAAATTATAAGTCTTAAAAAGCATTGTTTAAAGATGCATTGTAAAATAAATCAATCAAAATTTTAATGACTCATTTATATTCACTACAACCAACTTAATTTAAAAGAAAAAGTTTAAAACTAAATAAATTTTTATGCTTTAACCAAATAAAACTATATATAATTCATATAAAATATTATATATATAAAATTTTAAAAGTATTAAGCAAGGTTATTAAGTAAATATGAAAACTTAGATTAGAGTTTTAAACTTTATTTACAATAAATCATTAATCAAATATTGTAATCAAATAAAAATGTTAACAAAAAATATAAATATATTTGTTAAAACCCAAACAGGCTGAGCCCGAAAGGCCTGATTTTTTCTGGACATATATATTTAAGCTCGAGCCCGGTATTTTTCAGGGCCGCTTCGACCCTAATTAACATGCCTAGGCTAACCCTACCCTAGTATAATAAACGAAGAAGGAGTTTATCTCCTATAATGATACATCAAATTTTTGAAGTAATCATTAGGTGATACAACAATTAAAATGTGTAACCACTATAGTTTGATTAACTACTAAAAATCATTATTTGTGCAGATGTAATTTGATAAATAAAAAAATAAAAGTCAAAATGTGTTAAAAACTCTAGGCAGCAATAAAAATCAGTATCAAAGGTTCTCATGAGTTAAAATCTAGTTTGAAGATTTTTTTTTACTCTTCAATATCAATTTATAATTTTTTTTCATTTTACATATTCTTGCCTTCTTGGAATACTAAAGAAAAAAAAAAAAAACTAAACACCGACTTAACCCCCTCTATGTGAGGAAGAGTCTTTCCAATCTAAAACCTAAATCTAAAAAATCTTATATTCATTTCTTTTTCGACGGCTCCGTTCACCAAAACAGTCTCAGAGTCTCGACGAAGCTCGAACCCAGTCGCTATCGCCGAGCCAGCCAACCCTCATTCTCCTCTCTAGCTTGCGCACCATCGCCGCTCGTTTCTTTCCCCCACCGAGGTTCGCCTTCTCTCACTCTCCTTTACTTGTTTTTTTATTCAGCTTGAGTTTTGCTTATACTCTAGGGTTTTGCTCGAGTCCAACTTAGCGTAAGTTTCTCGTTGATTCTTGCCTAGGGTTTTTGCTTTATTCCGAATCATCTTAAGTTTTCCGGTTGATTCTAGCTTTTCCCGGTGCTCTCTCAGACACTTTCGCGAAAGCTACGCTAGTCCGGCGATTTTTAAGTGAAGATCCAAACGATTTTTGCCGATTTTGTTTTCTTTGTTTTTCTTATCTAAATGTACGAGTCTAGAATGGTTTCTGAGTTTCTTAGTATCAACTCTTGAATCTTGTGATAGCGTTAGGGGCGAATAGGTTTCAGATTTGGTATAGTAGAACCCAGATTGATTCCGCGGTGATTTGACTACTTTTGAGGTTATATTTGCCGGTATAAAGTTCTGATTTGCTTCATTGGATTCTGTTTTTGACAGGTTTACATAAAAAGATGGATGATAGTTTGTATGATGAGTTTGGTAACTACATTGGACCTGAGATTGAGTCTGACAGAGAGAGTGGCGATGAAGTAGAAGAAGATGAAGATAAGCTGCCTGAAGAAAATGGGCATGGATCTGATGGTGAACAAGGAGGTTCAAATGGCTGGATTACCACAATCAATGATGTTGAGATGGAGAACCAGATTGTTCTTCCTGAGGATAAGAAGTATTACCCTACTGCAGAGGAGGTTTATGGTGAGGATGTTGAGACCTTGGTTATGGATGAAGATGAGCAGCCTCTTGAGCAACCCATTATCAAACCTGTTAGAGATATCAGATTTGAGGTTGGGGTTAAGGATCAGTCAACGTACGTGTCAACTGAGTTTCTTATCGGCCTCATGTCTAATCCCGCCCTTATGAGGAATGTTGCTCTTGTGGGTCATCTACAGCATGGGAAAACTGTCTTCATGGATATGTTGGTAGAGCAGACGCATCATATGTCTACTTTTAATGTTAAAAACGAGAAGCATATGAAATATACAGACACGCGAGTCGATGAGCAGGAGAGAAATATCTCAATCAAGGCCGTTCCAATGTCCCTTGTTCTTGAGGACAGTAGATCCAAATCATACCTGTGCAATATCATGGATACTCCTGGACATGTCAATTTCTCTGACGAAATGACTGCTTCTTTAAGACTTGCCGATGGTGCTGTTCTCATTGTTGATGCTGCTGAAGGAGTCATGGTATGTCTTTGCTCTCTCATTATGCTCTGTATTTTTCTTTTGAGGTTTACCGATTGTACATAACGCTAGTAAATCTTTTTCTAGGTAAACACAGAGAGAGCTATTCGGCATGCAATCCAGGACCGTCTCCCTATTGTTGTTGTGATCAATAAGGTACATCTTGCTTCAACAATGTAAATTGAGATTTATTGTGTGAAATTTTATATTTCCATACATTTACTTGACTTTTGCTGTTTGTTCCCCAACAGGTTGACAGGCTCATAACTGAGCTCAAACTACCTCCAAGGGATGCTTACTACAAGCTTAGGCATACAATTGAAGTCATTAACAACCACATATCTGTTGCTTCAACAACTGCTGGAAACTTACCCCTTATAGACCCTGCAGCTGGAAATGTATGTTTTGCCAGTGGGACAGCTGGATGGTCTTTCACATTGCAATCTTTTGCTAAAATGTATGCCAAGCTACATGGGGTGGCCATGGACGTGGATAAGTTTGCATCTCGACTTTGGGGAGATGTTTATTATCACCCTGATACTAGGGTATTCAAGAAAAATCCTCCAGTAGGTGGTGGAGAAAGAGCATTTGTTCAGTTTATTCTGGAGCCTCTATACAAAATATACAGCCAAGTGATAGGTGAACATAAGAAGAGTGTGGAGACCACCCTTGCAGAATTAGGAGTGACTCTGAGTAATAGTGCATATAAGCTAAACGTCAGACCTTTACTTAGGTTAGCCTGTAGCTCAGTTTTTGGTTCGGCATCAGGGTTCACTGATATGTTGGTAAAGCACATTCCTTCTCCCAGAGAGGCTGCATCGAGGAAAGTCGGCCATGCATACACTGGGCCAACAGATTCCCCCATTTATGAGTCAATGNCAGAGAGGCTGCAGCGAGGAAAGTCGGCCATGCATACACTGGGCCAACAGATTCCCCCATTTATGAGTCAATGGTAGAATGTGACCCATCTGGACCTCTCATGGTTAATGTGACAAAGCTGTACCCTAAATCAGATACTAGTGTGTTTGATGTGTTTGGAAGAGTTTATAGTGGTAGGCTTCAAACAGGGCAAAGCGTACGTGTACTAGGAGAAGGGTATTCACCTGATGATGAGGAGGACATGACTATAAAAGAAGTGACCAAGCTATGGATATATCAAGCGAGGTATAGAATACCAGTGAGCAGTGCCCCTCCTGGTTCATGGGTTCTAATTGAAGGTGTTGATGCGTCCATCATGAAAACTGCGACTCTGTGTAATTCAATCTACGATGAAGATGTCCACATATTCCGAGCGCTCCAATTTAATACCCTCTCAGTAGTGAAGACTGCTACTGAGCCTTTGAATCCTAGTGAGCTGCCTAAAATGGTGGAAGGGCTTAGAAAAATTAGCAAAAGCTATCCCCTTGCGATTACCAAAGTCGAGGAGTCTGGAGAACATACTATTCTAGGCACGGGTGAGTTGTACTTGGACTCCATCATGAAGGACCTCAGGGAGCTCTATTCAGAGGTCGAAGTAAAGGTGATCTACTTTGGCTCTATGATGATAATTCTCTTCTACAAGCCAATTGCTGATTTGTTTTTTTGATCTTTAAGATCCTTTCGATTTCTTAAATGTGCAGGTTGCAGATCCGGTGGTCTCCTTCTGTGAGACAGTTGTTGAATCTTCGTCGATGAAGTGTTTTGCTGAGACTCCAAACAAAAAGAACAAAATAACAATGGTAAGGGATTTTCTCTCTGGATTTTCCCTTATATATAAGACTGAGATGTTTGTTATGGTGCTCAAGCACAATTACTTTGGGAGTAATCTAATATCTGTTTATGCGCTAAAGATTGCAGAGCCATTGGACAGAGGGCTTGCTGAGGACATTGAGAGTGGCGTCGTAAGCATTGACTGGAACAGGAAACAACTCGGGGACTTCTTCAGGACGAAGTATGACTGGGATCTACTTGCTGCACGTTCCATTTGGGCTTTTGGTCCTGATAAACAGGTGAATGCATTTTTTGTCTTAAAGCCCTGCAAAATGGGTGCTCTCTGTATCTTTATGTTTGCCTTTTGTTATGGCTTTAGCAAGCATAGCAACTCTGTTTTGACAATTCATTTTTTGATTGTTTATATCTGACTGATCAGGGACCAAATATTTTATTGGATGACACCCTCCCAACTGAGGTCGACAGGAACTTGATGATGGCAGTGAAAGAATCCATTGTTCAAGGGTGAACATCTTTCTTCTGTTACACTTTTCGTTGGCTCCATTTTGTTGGCTGTAGCTGAATGGCTTCGTTTTAATCACTTTGCAGGTTCCAGTGGGGTGCCCGTGAAGGTCCCCTCTGTGATGAGCCCATAAGAAATGTAAAGTTCAAGATTGTTGATGCACGGATAGCACCAGAGCCGCTGCATAGAGGATCTGGTCAGATGATTCCAACAGCAAGACGTGTTGCATATTCAGCCTTTCTTATGGCAACTCCAAGGCTGATGGAACCTGTGTACTATGTGGAGGTACATTATCCCTTTCTACTTTTGCTCTTTGCATTTTTTCTCTTATAAGTTATATTGTTCATTACGAGTTATGGTTGTGTTTCAGATACAAACACCAATCGACTGTGTGACTGCAATCTACACAGTTTTGTCACGTAGACGTGGGCACGTCACATCTGATGTTCCTCAGCCTGGTACTCCGGCTTACATTGTGAAGGTTAGTCTTTTTACTCGCTTTGTTTCCTATAATCTGACTGAGTGATGATTTAGTGATTAATTGATTGATTCTTTGGTGTTGATGCAGGCTTTTCTACCTGTGATAGAATCGTTCGGGTTTGAGACAGATCTGAGGTACCACACACAGGGACAAGCTTTCTGCGTGTCTGTGTTTGATCACTGGGCCATAGTGCCAGGAGACCCTCTTGACAAAAGCATCCTACTGCGTCCACTTGAGCCTGCCCCTATTCAGCACCTAGCTCGCGAATTCATGGTCAAGACCCGCCGTAGAAAGGTATAAGAACGAAACATAAACTCTTTACAAATCCAAACCACACTGGTTACAATCTCTGACATATCTATGTTGTGTTGGTTTTGCAGGGAATGAGTGAAGATGTTAGTGGCAACAAGTTTTTCGACGAGGCCATGATGGTGGAGTTGGCCCAGCAGACGGGTGATCTTCATCTTCAGATGATGTGATGGATTCCTACTTTCATATGCCACACCCTAGACTAGTAGAGACTTGTAGTATCTCTCTCCTCTACTCTTTAAATATTTGAAAGGAGAAAACAGATCGGAATGGTTTTTAGATGATGTGTCAAGTCAAATGTTGATGAGAGGTTTTTACAAAACTCCACAAGTCAAATGTTTTTTAGATGATGTGTCAAACTCTACAAAGTCATAAGACCTGCAACTGACTCTCAAACAGTGAACAACAAAGAGCATTACAGAATACAGATGGTGTAACAAAAGCCCAATTCCCCCAAAATTTACTAACGTCAGTTAAAATTAATCTCACTTATCCTATCCAATTCAAGATAAGGATAATAGATTCAAGTGTCACGTGTCTACACGAGAGAAGGATGAGATTTGACACGATTGTCAGTTTTGTCGCCGGACTTCAGATCCACCATCACTAACTTCTTCTACTAATCCGCAAGATTGAATTTTTTAAAAGATTTCCATTATTATTCCAACTTCAACTAAATCCGAGACAGAAACTCCGCTTTTAGAGCTATTCTAAGGTCTACTCCGTTATTCATTAACGTAGAATTTCGTAGCAAAGATATTTACTCCATCTTGAGATAAGTTAAACCCATGGCTAAACCAAACTTTCTTTTGCAGGATCTGATTGAAGTTTCTCTAGAAAGGAGAAGAAAAACAAAAACAAAACCTAAAATCCAATCTTAGCCTAATAAGTAATCTATACTATGAAAGTTCGGATAATTTTCTCCATCGTTCTACCACATCCATTCTTATATCACATCAGCAATGGAGAGAGTGCCACATGTCCATGACTAGGCCTGGGCATTCGGTTAACCATTCGGTTTCGGTTCGGTTGTATTCGGTTTCGATTATTTTGGATATAGTAATATAGTAACCATTTGGATATTTATGAAATTTCGGTTTAGTTCGGTTCGGTTTCTTTCGGTTCGGTTTCGGTTTGGTTATTTAAATAAATAACCATAACTAACATAAATTATATTAACATTAACCAAATAAACCAAATATAACCAAAACTAACCGAATATAACCAAAATTAACCAAATATACAATAACAAAAATACAAAAAAGGGAAAAATATTGATTCAATTTTACAAAATAGTATTTAACTTTGTAAATTCAAAATAATAACATTTACATATATTGATTATTTAAAATATTTAATTGTTTTGAATCTAGAAATAATTTATATTTTAAGTTTATTTTATAGTTTTGCATAATATTAAGTATATAATATTTGATATCTTCTAGGTTTTCGGATATTTCGGTTAACCATTTAATTGTCGGTTCGGTTCGGTTCGGTTTCGGTTAGTTTGGATATAGATTTTTACTAACCATTCGGGTATTTGAAGAATTTCGGTTCGGTTCGGTTT
>NC_025692.1:20085735-20108881 GCF_000633955.1 Camelina sativa | reverse complement strand
TATAATATTTGATATCTTCTAGGTTTTCGGATATTTCGGTTAACCATTTAATTGTCGGTTCGGTTCGGTTCGGTTTCGGTTAGTTTAGATATAGATTTTTACTAACCATTCGAGTATTTGAAGAATTTCGGTTCGGTTCGGTTTAGTTTTTTTCGGTTCGGTTTCGGTCGGTTATTTGGTTATCGGTTATTTTGCCCAGCCCTATCCATGACTAAAATCAACCAATCATTTTGAATTCTTATCTTGAATTTTTTATGTTGCTTGACTGATCCACTTCGTCTTCTCTTACTTGATTTTTGTATTAACTGCTACTTCAACCCTTTTCGCTTTCCTTTACTTTAATTTTTGTAGTTACTGCTCCTTTATAATATTTCTCACATCCTACTGTTTTTATTTGATGAATGTCAACTACAGAGAAGAAAGAAGATCTAGAAGATCAAGCATATTCATAGAGTACTCTTTTGAAGAAATCACCAACAAGACTTGGCTTTAGAATATAAATTAGAATGATGAAGATAATTAATGATTGAACATCATCTATAAATTGTCTAATTGAAACTGATTAGTATGCTTATTGTTCCAAATAGCTGATGGGTACAGCTTGTGGCTGTTTAAGCTTCTCAAAAGAAAGAAAATTGTCTTATACTAATGTTAAGACAATCTTAACATCATCTATAAATTGTCTAATTAAAACTGATTAGTATGCTTATTGTTCCAAATAGCTGATGGGTACAACTTGTGGCTGTTTAAGCTTCTCAATAGTATCCACACAAGTACAAATTTATATTGGTTGTAACTGGTTATTTTTTGTAGTTTACCTATACTATGTTAATGCATTAGTAATGGTTTATTTATTTTGCTCAAAATAGATTACAAGTTAGTTTCTTCATTATGGGAATTGCATGCTATGTTTTGCTTACTATTTTCTTTAATTATTCATATATTTCTTGCTTTGGTACAGTGTAGCAGGTTCGAAAAAAAACAAATCTTTATATGGTAGAAGTCGTGAATATATATAGAAAGATATTTAATTAGTTCTTCTAATTATAATTTGTAAGTGATTATATTCATTCTCAGTTGATAACAAACAAGAAAAAAAATCAAATTTCTCTCTTAATCATACATTGTTGTATTGTTTTCCTTTTCTGCAGACCTTTTTCTATGACTCTATCTGCTCAACTATAAACAAGATTGCAAGTTCATTCTCACTATGGTGAACCTTAAGGATTTTTTCTTTGAGTGGTGTTGTTTCTAAATTTTTATTTTATGTATCTAGGACCGGTATGTGTGTTGTTAAGTGTAATCTTACTAATGAATAAGAAGAAACTGGTCATTTTGTGTTTGATTCTTAAGAGGTAGAATAGATTATGAGACTTGGGAATTGGCCACATTTACTATAGTTTTTTTTAACTGCTACAGTGCGAGAGAAAAAGGAGATTTAATAATTTGCGGTGACTACTCCAAATTTTCAGCCACATGATATTGTTCACCATGATTTGTGCTTTAGTTTTGACTACTCAATACATGATCTCATATTGACAGTAAAAATATAATTGTTCATATTGATTTGTGTTAAGAGAGAGAAAGGCTTCCAATTTTTCTTACAACAAAATGTTCACATGCTGACAAATTAGTAAATTTTTTTAAAATACTCCTCATTGAATTTAAGAGGTTTATATGATTTTGTGAGGTATATAAGGCATTTCTGAAACTACCACTCTAAGACTCAGTTAAAGTATTTATAAGGGCTTACATATATGCTTATAAGTGGAGTTTTTGTATATGTTTTGTAAGGCTTATACATATTTGGCTAGATTTCAGGTTTTTAGGGACATTTTTCAAGGTTTTAGAGATACAATATTTTTGAAAGTGGTATCACAAAAATCACTTCTTCAAATTTCCCAAAATTGTTTCATCTCGAAGAACCATTTTTTTGTTTGTCAATCACATATTTATTAAAATCAAACTCCATGATTGGTAGTCCAAGCTAGAGGAAAAGAGTTCGAAGCTCCATCAGCATACCATGAGAGAATTTTAAAATTCAAGAACCAATGGTTTGGGATGGATGTCGATCGACACCAATGTGGGTGTCAGTTGACACCATCAATTTCTGGTTCGGTCGGTTTGTTTTAATTATCTATTAGAGCGGTTTGGATTAGGAAAACCCCTAAAACCGTGATATTAAATGTTAGAAGTCGACTTGGGGCTTTGGTCAACCTTTTTTGTCGTGTCCAGAGAGAAGGAGAAGTTTCCCAATTATTTATTGTGAGTTTTGTGCCTTTTTTGAGAGATCCTTTATGTGGAGTGATGATCTGAGGCTAGGAACATGTTGGAGGCTTGTTGAGGTGTTGTTTTCGTCCTTCTAGAGTCAAAATCTTCTTGCTAAAATGTGAGTGCATGACAATGGCTTATCTAAGTTTAAGATTCTCTGATTTTGTGTTCTATGAGTTGTTTGGTTGATTCCCTTGATTGTTTGGCTGCTTTTTGATCAAAGGTCAATTAAAACTTAATGCGTACTCCACCACAATCTAGTGGTATCGTTGTAACACTCCAGGATCGAATCCACATAGACCAATCAATTGTAATATGAAATTATGAAGATTAAATATAGCTAAGACAAAAAGAGGAAGTTTTGTGAAACAAGTAACTATCAAAATTGAAAGTAAATAAGGTGGGAATATTTGGGGATATAATTCTTGGACTAAGGTGGAAGATGAGGTTTCATTAGACACTGTTCTAGAACTCAAATCACTGATGTAAAACTAACCTACTTCTGCATCGTTAGCTATCTATACAATGAAATCTACTAAACCCTAAACCGTCGTTTGGACCTAGCAAACCAAGCAAGCAATAAAAGTTTAGGTTTGATATGTTCACAAGGTGCCTCAACTTCAACTTCCATTGGCTAAGGACCACATTGCTCACCTAAGTTCTTTTCCAGCAACTCAACAACACTTTTGGTGCCCTGATGAATTAAACCTAAAATCAGAAACTAGGTAGCTAATCTAGTTTAAGCATTAAGAACAACAATAGATGAAGAACAAAATAGATCAACCCCAAATCTAACAACCTATGCTTAGAGAATCATAAACCCCTTTTAAACCCGAAACCCAATAGAATAACTACTCAGACATGGAGATAAAAGAACAACAAATCAATCATGAAGAAAACATAATTGAATTGCAAAAGAATAGAAAATAGGGTTTAGAAATCTTCTCCAAAGTGTCAAGAAGGATCAGAGATCTTCTCCCCCAGCTTTCAATACAAAATAGTCTCAAAAAATAAAGCTTATGTCTCTGGAGGCTGAGCCTCTAACTTAAATATCAAAATAAAACCCTAAAAGTCGTTTTAAAACGAAAAAGGAAAAGTTGCTTCGGGTACGGGATCAGTCTATCCCGAATGAGGATCAGCCGATCCTGGATGATTTTTCTGTGTTTGCTCCATCTGCTTGCTGGTCTGACCAATCTTCACCAAATTGGCTCCAGATGCTTCATTTCATCCCCAAAACACTCATTTTTCTTCCAAAGTAGCCTAGAACCTGTAAAGACTCACAAAAGACTAAAATAAATCTAAAAGCACACTTTGACTCAATAAAAGACTCAAAACATATATTAAAACTATGGTTAAAACCTATAAAATACAGACACATCACTATTCGTGTCTTATGTGCTTGGTTTCACTCTTGGGAATGCCTTGGACATGTGTGAGGTGTTTGGAGGCAGAAATTGGAGCTGGAGATCGATGTTCGGCATCAGTGTCGGTCGACACCAGGAGGGTTTTGGTCGCACCAATGCGAGGATAGCGAGAGAACCCTAACGAGTGTCGATTGACACTATGTGAAGATGTCGGTTGACACAAACCAGGATTTTCTGGAATGTCGGTCGACACCGAGTTGCGAGTGACGATCGACACCAACCTTCGTCAGGTGTCAATAACTATCGAAACTAGAAGGGTGCCAGTGTATTAACCCTTACTAAGGGATAAAACCCAAGTTAAAATTTTGAAGAAGAAGACCCGGAAAGGACTCATCAGAAAGAAGGAGGAGAAAATAAAGAAGAACAACCGAAAGAAGTCCAAATAAATATCAATAAGTCGAAGAATGGGTGAAGGCCAATACCGGACGTGGGAGCCATCAAACCAACAGAGTGGATGGCCGATGGTCAAGAGATTTTCACCGATAGGAAGTCCTAAAAAGTAAAAAGAAGAAGAATGGCCAAGTGAAAACTAAAATAAGCCAAGGAACGGTCGAGACTTTGTGTTCCAATCGAAGGCCAGTGTCCCATGCAAAATTATGACCGCAGGACGGACACGGTACGAGCGCAGGACTGACAAGGTATGGACGCATGACGAACACGGTACGGACGCACGCATGTTGGACATCTGATGGACGTAAGAGGGACAAGAACTCGGAGAAGAGTCGAAAGTTCTATTTTTGATCGCCAAATCCATTGTTTATATAGGAAGGAAGAAGTGAGACACTTGGGAGATGATTTACCATTTTTTGAGTGAGATACACCATTTAGCGCAAGAATTGCCATTTGTTGAAGAAAAAATACCATTTAGAGAAGGAGTTGCCACTTGTTGAAGAAAGATGACACTTGTGCGGCGAGTGGGTTTAACGCACGCCATGCAGTGCATGCAGCACCACTTGTTCAGCGCACGCGCGCCATGCAACGCATGCAGCATCAAGTGTCAGCGCATGCGCTACACTTGTCCAAGCGAATCCAAGGGGAGAGATGGGCATGCATGCATATAAATACCAGCCTCTTAGTTAATTTTTGACATTCTCTTCCCAAAATAAAGACCAAAATTTCTCTAAGTGCTGATCATCCTAAGAAGAAGAGGCCGGAGCTTATGGACGTTAAGGGAACGTCGTCTGGACACTGAAGGGACGCTGTTTGATCCGCGGTGCAGTTAAGTCTGACCATTCAATGCTAGATCACAGTGAGTCTGTGGTAGTTTGGTTGGCTGCTGCTTGAGCTCTAGGGCTCTTGTACGCACCTATTGCTTGCTGCATTTAGACCAGGATTCATGCTAGAATCAGTTAATTTAAAAGGATGTTACATGCTTAAACTGGTAGGATTCATGCTACATTCTTGTTTAATCACATAGAATTGATGCTAGGATCACCATGCATATCAAAAACTGAAGAGATAGAAATCTCATGTTTACATAATGAAGTTATGTTTACTTGATGCATTGTTGTTAGCAAATTTGGATTGCTTAAAAACCGGACAAAGGGCTTGCATGCATGATTAATTTGATCATAGTTTACTTGATGAATTAAATTGCAATATTCTGCTTAAGTTGGACTTGCATGCATGTAAAACAATCTAAGTTGCTTGAATTTATTTCTTGTTGCTTGTTGATTGTTTGCTTGAATTCTTGCTTGCTTTGCTTGATTTCTTGCTTGAATTGCTTGTGGTTTGTTGTACTAAATTCTCTGCGTTATTTCTAACTCTTTGAATTGTAGTACTTATTTTAGCTAGTCTCTTGAATTTTATTTCCTGAGTCCTAGCTAGAATAGAGTGGTCAATCTTTAGTTCCAAGTGTGTTGAGAGGATGTCTCTTGAGCCTAATCCCAAGTGGTTACTCACACTAAGAAACAATTCGGTGCCTAGCTAGCTACTAGCCGGACCGCTGCATGACGATGCGACCTCTGTGGCTCATGCTGCTTCCCTTTGTGGTTTCAATATGGGAAGTTATTGTGGAACATAACAGATTATCGAGGGCCCATAGGAGAAAAGAGTCTAGAGTAATCAAGTCATCTTGATTTATTTATAGTCTTCTTTGTTTATCACGTGTTTCCATAGGATTGAAGTGTCTAGGTTTATCGAGTCTATTCTTGATTTATCTAACCTTCATTGCTTGTTGTTTGTTTTCTGCTTCTGCCATGTTCTTCTTGCGCAGTTTTGTTTACTTGATGCTTGTTGGGGTAGTTGGGGTGGGAAAAATTAGAATGCATGTTCGGAAAAAGGGGTACCCAGCTCACTGAGTAATCTAAGATTACTCATGATAATATTTTGTCTTGCCGGAAGCCTAGGATGAGTATAGAGCTGGAGCAAACATTAGGGTGTCGGATAAGGATTTTTATGTGTTTTTGTAAAACCTATATTTTCCCTACTATGTATGTATTCTATGAAAAGGATTCGACTATATATTGCTTTGATAACTTATTTTCAATGTTATAATTTACTATAAGTAATATAAATGATTTTGGGGGGAAACATGACAAGTGAATTTGATACTTGGCCTTGTCCAGGCCAACACAACGAACCAGGCCTCGATGGTTGCAAAGCCATAGCAGCCTCGGTCGAGGGTGGAATTGCGTCCAGGGACCGGTTGGGAATCTGCAGCTGCCGTCCCTCGACTGGACCACCCCGGTACGGTTCCCACTGTAGCGTTCTGTGGCTGACCGATGGCCCGTCCGACCATAGGATGGTTCGGGGGCTTTACAGTCGGTCGGCACCATTCTTCAGCAGCGATTGTTCTTTGTTTGTTGCTTGGTTTGATTGTGTTACTTATTATTTTTTTATTGGAGATCTCAATTGCTTGTGTGTATAGCTAAGTAGATGGGAGGATTGCCTCACTGAGTATTTTTGATATACTCATGTATCTAAATTGTTGTTTGCGGTGCAGGTTAAGACAAAATGTGACCCCGGAATTAAGGCGATGAAGAGGGGGATCTTCTAACGGTTCGTTAATGTGTTATTTGGTATCCATTAGGTTGCTAGAGTGGGTCATTATAATGATGTTGGGATGCTGGTTTATTTAATGAGATTGGTTTATGTTATCCGCTGTGGTTTGATTGGAGTAAAGATAATAGTGAGTATGAGATCGCTAGTTTAATATTATATTAAAAACAAAAAATGGGTCAGGTTGTTTCAAAAAATTCTAATTAGAATCAATAATATATATATATATATATATATATATATATATATATATATATATATTTGTGTATGTGTATGTTATTTTTTTGGATGGTTTTTAAATTATTAATATCATTTTTTTCAAAATAATGCAAATAAGCAACAATGCTTATGCCATAAATGAGTTCTGAATATAAAACAATTATTACATAAAAATAAATCTATATAATTAGAATATAAAAAGAAGATAAATCTGATAATATTAATTTTGATTAGAAAAATATAAATCCTATCATACAGATTATTATTATTAGATAAAAGACAACTCAAAGATAAAATATATCTTTTAAGCAAATGTGCAATTTTGTGTTTCCTTGTTTGGAGAAATAATTAAATATGAAATTACAAGTGACAACTAAGAAATAATAAGCATTGAATTTCTTTTCTTATTTTAATTTTGGGAATTATATATGAATATTTTAATCATAACAATATTCTATATATATACTGTTCATTTTATAAACAAAACATAAACTTAACTAAGCCGGAGAAAAAATCTGATGAGAAACGCAATCGTTAGATCTTACGTTAGGTCAACAATGTCGCGTATGCACTGGACTGATGATCGTCATCACCTTTTTGTAGAAGCTGTTGAATTTCTCGGTGACGAAAGGAGTAAGCAATTTTCTTTAAACCTAATACAGAGTCGATTACTCTGTAATAAAACAGAGTATCCCAAAATTTCGTCATTGAAATTAACCGTCTCTTTCATTAAGATACCTCTCGTCTCAGTTTTTCGATGATTATATATTATCCATGATCAAATTTCTCTTTTTAGATTCATTATAGTTAATATTCTTAATTGCAGCGGCAACACCTAAGAAAATTTTGAACTATATGGGTGAAGGAGACCTTACTTTATCACAAGTTAAAAGCCATCTCCAGGTCCTTATGATTCATACACACATTATTAGCTAGCTATACATGATATGTATCCATATAAAAGCTATATTGCATCAATGTATTTAATCAAATATATGTGTTTACTTTCCATAGATGTATAGGAACAAGAAAGAAGGAGTATCTGTAAAAGGTAAATAACTATCATACACTTTTATTTAGAGTTAAATATATATATGTTAGTGTTGTAACTTTGCATACGGCAATACATGCATTGATGCTCATTATAGTGCATAGTGAGTTTATTATGTCCTTTTTATGCAGAAAGGAGAATGATACTGAAAATGAATCAGAGACAATCTCAACAGTACCTTCAGATCTATGAACATCTTCGAGATGCTGTCCAAAATCAACAAAAGTAATTAAATTAGGTTATTGCATAATCATTATTTTTTGGTAGTTTGTTAGTTAACTATCTTTTTCAATTTCTTATATGCTACAATTGGATAGTACTAGGAAGGTAACCCCAATGGAAGTATCTTGCAAGTCTCTCTATCAATCTTCAAGGGTAATTTTTCCTTCTTCCTTTTTTTTTTTTTTCCTTGTGCATTTCTTACCTTATAAAGTATTCATTTTCATCAACTTATAGATTCGATGCATATGAATTAGATAAATGTATATTATATGGCAGGTGGGAAAAAATGAAAATAAAGACAATGATGTTATTGTTGCTGGGGATGGTGCAAATGGTGAAGAAGACATGTCTCTTGAACTCACTCTTGGTCTCAAGTACTAAGAGGACTTTGATTTCTAATTCTTTTTTTCTTCTATGCTAGCTCCCTATTTGTATAATGCTTATATGGGATAAGAAATAAAAATTTGACAATATGGTATAGTAATTTTCATCCGTTATTTGGGTGAAAGATTATTTTATAAAACATTTCTGTTTAATCAATATTTCTATATTGCAAGTCTCAAGGAAATAATATAGTAGCTTCAAACCAATTATTCGTTAACCAGTTTCAAACAAATTATTCTTTAACCAGTTTCAAACCAATTATATGCTTTTGAATGGTACAAACAAAGTGTTTGCTTAATGATTATGAAGAATATGTGCAAAGGGACAAACTTAAAACAAACAAAAAAGATTGTTTTCAAGTTTGAAAAGATTTGGCAGGACTCATTATTTTTATAGGTATATTATTTAAAGAAATATATATTTTTTTCTGTTTGACTAAAACAAGAAGTATATTTTCCTTCTTTATATAAGATATATATGTAACAATTCCTTCTTTGTATAATATTTTTAACAAAAAAATAAACTTCCTTATATCATGTAACTATAATTAGGAATTGATACTTTATCTTATTGGCTGGACAAGATTTCTTATCTCTCTCTAAGTATTTAAGATATTTCAGCAATTTATTCTTAAATTATATTATTTATCTCTTCAAAATTTTAAGTTTTATTACTTTATTTTACTTTATTACTTTTATAAAATAAAACCAGTACTGGTAAAACAACAATCTATATCTTGAAGAAATATTTTAATTGGCTAACCATCTATTTCCGGTTAACAAAATAATAACACTGTCATTATTTTCCGGTTTTATGGCCAATACTTCTTCGATTGCTTCGATTGTTACCGCTTTCGTTTGTATGTTGGGCTATATGTGTGGGTTTTTTGTGTGTTGGGCTTTGATAAGTTTCTTGTGTATGACGGTTAACGTCAACCCTAGTCTTGTGTATCGTAACCCTAATGTCGTGTGTATATAAACGATGATATGAACATAATAAAGAGGCTTAAGAATCAACAGAACGATTACTATGGTATCCAATTCTACATGGTATCAGAGCTTAAGAATCAAAATTTCTAAACACTTTTTCTAGTTGTTCTTCTTTTTCTTTCTCGTTTCGAGTTGTTCTCTTTGATCAATAGTTTTGATCTCTTTTTCTTTAGTTGAGATTTCCTTGTGTTAAAAGATGTCTGCTGAACAACCGAAAACAACTGCTTCGGCTCTTGTGTCGAAACCAATGGTGGCGGTGTCACCATATTTTCTGTCTAGCTCCGACAATCTGTGCACAACTATCTCCTCCGTTATCTTGAATGGAGATAACTACAACGAATGGTCCGAAGAGATGCTTAATGCTCTTCAAGCAAAACGAAAGACTGGCTTCATCAACAGAACGATTGGACAGCCTCCTCTTGATGATCCTGACTACAAAAACTGGAAAACAGTTAACTCAATGATTGTCGGCTGGATCCGTTCGTCGGTTGAGGCAAAGGTTAAGTCCACCGTCTCTTTTTTCTCTAACGCACATCAGTTATGGGAAGATTTGAAGCAACGTTTCTCTGTTGGCAACAAAGTTTGTGTCCATCAGATTAAGGCTCAGCTTGCCTCGTGTCGGCAAGATGGGCAGAGTGTTTTGGAGTACTACGGTAAGCTTTGTAAGTTGTGGGATGAGTTGCGTAATTACTGTCCTCTCCTGGTGTGTTCTTGTGGCGGGTGTTCTTGTGGTGTTACCGCAAAATTTGCTACAGAGATTGATAAGGAAAAGCTTCATCAGTTCTTGTTGGGACTCGATGATGCTCGGTTTGGTAAACTCTGTACGAATCTGGTTGGTACAACGCCCTTGCCGTCACTTGGTGAAGCTTATTCGAAAGTTATCTGCGAGGAACAACGGCTATCCTCTGCTCGCGGTCGAGAACAGCTGCGTGATGCTGTAGGATTTGTTGCTCGACATGAAGCAAGCGGGTCGTTCGCTTCATCTATCCAGGACGCAGCAAGCGACTCAGTCGCCTATTTGGGTCGATCCGACCCCCTAGGAAGCAACAAGTTTGGTTCTTTGTCCCTCCTAAAGTCGGGAGGTCGAAAACTCTGTTCTCATTGTGGGAGAACATGGCATGACAAGCGCGACTGCTGGCAGCTTGTTGGGTTTCCTGATTGGTGGGAAGAACGTCCCCAAGGTCGTGGTACTGGAAGGGGACTACACGGAAGGGGAGCAGGAGCAGGTCGTGGTCGAGGAGTGGTCACGGCTCACGCTACAACTTCCAACCATTCGATCTTTCCAGATTTTTCGCAAGATCAGATGAAGCTCTTGCAACAGTTGCTTGATGAGAAAGCAAGCAAAGAAAAACAAGCCGCCGGTGGTGGTGATCGATTGTCTGGTAAGGAAGCTCTCGGTGAGGTCATTCTTGATACATGGGCTTCTCATCATATGACTGGAAACCTTTCTTCTCTTCAAAATATTGCAAAGATTTCTCCTTGTTCTGTTGGTTTTGCGGACGGAAGCAAAACCTTTGGATTATGTGTTGGAAAATTGCCATTATCAAGCACAATCTCTTTGGAAAATGTTCTTTATGTGCCTAGTTTGAATTGCACATTAATTTCAGTTTCCAAAATTTTGAAGCAAACAAAATGTGTTGCGTGGTTTACTGATACATTTTGTGGTTTGCAAGACCGTTTCTCGAAGACTTTGATTGGAAGCGGTGAAGAGCGTGATGGGGTTTACTACTTGAACGAGATTGTTTCAGCCAAGATACATAGTGTGAAAGCTGCTGTTGACGACACATTGTGGCATCGAAGACTTGGACATCCTTCTTTTTATGTGATTTCTGATTTACCTATGATTTCTAGTTCATCTAAGTTAGCTGGCTCTAGTCATTGTGACGTGTGTTTAAGAGCCAAGCAGACAAGAGAAGTTTTTCATGACAGTTTTAATAAAGCAACCGAGTGTTTTAATTTGATTCATTGTGATGTTTGGGGGCCTTATCGTGTTCCTGCTTCTTGTGGTGGAGTTTATTTTTTGACCATCGTTGATGATTTTTCTAGAGCTGTTTGGACGTTTTTGATGCTAGAAAAATCGGAAGTCCGGGGTATTTTAACAAATTTCCTAGCATATGCAGAAGAACAGTTTGAGAAAATAGTTAAAATAGTTCGTAGTGATAATCGTACGGAATCATGTGTCTCTCCTCTTATTTTCGGGAACACGGCATTTTGCATCAGACTTCTTGTGTTGGTACTCCACAGCAGAATGGAAGAGTAGAACACAAGCATAGGCACATTCTTAATGTCGCTAGAGCTTTGTTATTTCAAGCTAATTTGCCGACCAAGTTCTGGGGAGAGGCGGTTCTTACCGCTGCTTACTTAATCAATCGCACGCCTTTCTCGATACACAAAGGTCTGTCTCTCTACGAGATTCTTCATGGTTGTAAACCTGCCTATGATCACTTGCGTGTGTTTGGCTCTGCTTGTTATGTGCATCGTGTTTCTCGTGATAAAGACAAATTTGGGGAGCGTAGTCGTCTTTGTATTTTTGTTGGTTATGCCTTTGGTAAGAAAGGATGGAAGGTCTATGATATTGAAAATAATGCCTTTTTTGTCTCCCGTGATGTAGTTTTCCAAGAGACTGTTTTCCCTTATGCTGAAACTATTGAGTCTTCGTCGTACGTTCCTCTGAACACTAGTGATTGTGATGGAGAGTGGCTGAGTTCACCGGATACTCAAGTGAGGGGGAGTCCGTCTGCTGCTGTTGTTCCGTTATTTCCAGCTGAACCATCACCTCCTTCATCTCCGCCTCTTGGTGCCATTGCACCGCCGGTTGTTGCTCCGGCTGTTTTGTCTCCTGCGCCTGTTCCATTATGCCGCAGTGAACGAATCCGTAAGGAAAATGTTTGTCTCAGTGATTATGTTGTTACCAATCACGTGTTGTCAACACCTGCGGATACCCATCACGCTCCTCCTGACCAGCCATCAAATTCTTCCCACACCGTCCAAGGTATGCCATTTCTCTCCTTGACGGATTATGTTTTTGATGATCAGTTTTCTCCAGGGCATCGGGCTTTCTTATCTACAATTATCAAGTCTAAGGAGCTGAAATTTTTTAAAGAGGCCATACGGATCAAGGTATGGAATGATGCAATGACCATGGAGGTTGTGGCTCTTGAAGACAAAGACACATGGGACGTTACAGACCTCCCCGAGGGTAAAGTCGCGCTTGGGAGCCAACGGGTGTACAAGACAAAATATAATGCGGATGGTACTCCCGAACGGTACAAGGCTCATCTCGTTATTCATGGTAATCATCAGGTTGAAGGGGAAGATTATAACGAGACATTTGCTCCTGTGATTAAGATGACCACAGTTCGCTCCGTTCTCCGGTTAGTTGCCGCCAAAAAATGGGAAGTATATAAGATGGATGTCAATAACGCGTTTCTTCATGGTGATTTGGAAGAGGAGGTTTATATGAAACTCCCTCCTGGCTTTCGTCATTCTCACCCTGATAAAGTCTGTCGTCTTAAAAAGTCTCTCTATGGACTTAAACAAGCTCCTCGGTGTTGGTTTAAGAAGCTGTTTGATGCTTTGCTTCGGTTTGGATTTGTTCAGTCTTATGAGGATTACTCTCTGTTCTCTTACACTCGTGCGAACATTGAACTTCGTGTTTTAATATATGTCGATGATCTCCTCATCTACGGCAATGAAGGCTACTTGCTTCAAAATTTCAAAGATTATTTGTCTCGCTGTTTTGCTATGAAGGATTTGGGCAAGCTCAAATACTTTCTTGGTATTGAAGTTAGCCGTGGCCCAGAAGGTATATTCCTGTCTCAACGAAAGTATGCTTTGGATGTTATTTCTGATTGTGGTGATCTTGGTGCTACACGAGTTGCGACAACGCCGTTACCACAAAATCATCGTCTAGCCACTACTGATGGTCCACTTCTTGATGATCCAAAGCCCTACCGTCTTCTGATTGGACGTCTTATTTATCTCACGCATACGCGTCCTGAATTAAGTTATTCTGTCCATGTTTTGGCTCAATTTATGCAGACTCCTCGTGCAGCTCACTGGGAAGCTGCGCTTCGTGTTGTCAGTTTCTTGAAAGGTTGTCCTGGTCAAGGTATTCTTCTTAAAGCGGATTCTGATCTTACTCTCACAATTTACTGTGACTCGGATTGGTCTTCATGTCCGTTAACTCGTCGCTCGATCAGCGCATTTGTTGTCATGCTTGGTGGTTCTCCCAGTTCTTGGAAGACAAAGAAACAGAAGACTGTTTCGCATTCTTCTGTTGAGGCTGAGTGTTGTGCCATGGCTGCCGGAATTCGCGAGATCAAATGGCTACGCCGGTTGTTGAAAGAATTGGGCATCGAACGAACATCTCCCATACGTTTCTTCTATGACAGTAAAGCAGCTATTCATATTGCTGCAAATCCAGTCTTCCATGAGCGCACCAAACACATCGAGAATGATTGTCATGCAGTGAGGGATGCAGTCACTGATGGAACCATTGCCACGCATCATATTGCTACTTCGGATCAATTGGCTAATATCTTGACGAAAGCGTTGGGTCATGTTCAGTTTGAGGCAATAATGTCCACGTTGAGCATTTCGAATCCACATGCTCCAACGTGAGGGGGAGTGTTGGGCTATATGTGGGTTTTGTGTATGTTGGGGTTTGGTCCATTTCTTGTGTATGACGGTTAACGTCAACCCTAGTCTTGTGTATTGTAACCCTAATGTCGTGTGTATATAAATGATGATATGAACATAATAAAGAGGCAAGTTAGTTCGATATCCAATTCTACATTATACAATATGCTTTGAGCTGAAGTTATAAACATAATTCATTCATAAATTTTCTATTTACCAAAAGTCAAAATATCTCAAAGCATAGTGATTATCTAAACGACAAGTCAACTCCGTGAAGACATCGCCTCTCATTGACATTGTTGTACCACTTTCAGATGGGGATTGACTTCCAGTGAAAGCAGGAGCATTAGGTAAAGGAATAAGTATGGCCTCAATTCTAAGCCAAAATTATCACAGAACTCGTGGCTGGTCCCTTTGCTGCATTCTCTTGAACACACAACAAACCAATCTTGATCAAATTGATGATCTCGATTCTTGAATGCTCTATCAAGAGAGGATCAATTATAATCTCAGCCTCTCAGTTCATTTTTGACATTATCTGCCCAAAAGAAAGACCAAAATTTCTCTAAGTGCTGATCATCCTAAGAAGAAGAGGCCGGAGCTTCTGGACGTTAAGGGAACATCGTCTAGACGCTGAAGAGACGATGTTTGATCCGCGGTGCAGTGAATTCCGACCATTCAATCCTCTGCTAGATCACATTGAGTCTGTGGTAGTTTGTTTTGGGTGCTGCTTGAGCTCTATGGCTCTTGTACGCACCTATTGCTTGCTGCATTTAGACCAGGATTCATGCTAGAATCAGTTAAGTTAAAAGGATGTTGCATGCTTAAACTGGTAGGATTCATGCTAGATTCTTGTTTAATCACATAGAATTGATGCTAGGATTAGCATGCATGTCGAAAATTGAACAGATAGAAATCTCATGTTTACATAAAGAAGGTATGTTTACTTGATGCATTGTTGTTAGCAAATTTGGATTGCTTAAAAACCGAACAAAGGGCTTGCATGCATGATTAATTTGATCATAGTTTACTTGATGAATTAAATTGCAATATTCTGCTTAAATTAGACTTGCATGCATGTAAAACAATCTAAGTTGCTTGAATTTATTTCTTGTTGCTTGCTGACTGTTTGCATGAATTCTTGCTTGCTTTGCTTGATTTCTTTCTTAAGTTGCATGTGGTTTGTTATACCAAATTCTCTGTGTTATTTCTAACTCTTTGAATTGTAGTACTTATTGTAGTACTAAATTGTGTGTTGAGAGGATGTCTCTTGAGCCTAATCCCATGTTGTTACTCACACTAAGAGACAATTCGGTGCCTAGCTAGCTACTAGCCCGACCGCTGCATGACGATGCGGCCTTTGTGGCTCATGCTGCTTACCTTTGTGGTTTCAGTATGAGAAGTTGTTGTGGAACATAACAGATTATCGAGGGCCCATAGGAGAAAAGATTCTAGAGTAATCGATTCATCTTGATTTATTTATAGTCTTCTTTGCTTGTCAAGTGTTTCCATAGGATTGAAGCAATGTTTTTAAAACCGGACCGGAAGCTGAACCTGAAGTCTTTCGGGTCACTGGGTCAACCGGTCGGACCGGTTGAACCACTGGTCAATTAGTTTATTGGTTTGTTTACATTTTATAAATATAACATCTACGTTTTTATAAATATATGAACAAAACATACATAATGAAGTACTAAACAACAAAAATTAAACTTTTAAATGATTAGATAAAATAACTAAGTGATTTTTCTATAAATAACAACATTTAGTATTAATTTGTTTTGAGTTTGAAGTGTGATAAAAATAAACTATTTTAATTTGATACTGACCCGTTGGTCCGACCCGTTGGTCCGACCCGTCGGTTCAACCATTGGTTCACGGGTTTTTAGCAGGTTTTTTCAGTTTTTTGCGGGTTTTTAGTTGTCCAATTTTTAGAGTGACCCAGACCGGAATATCTACCGGATCGCAGTTGGACCGGTCCGACCGGCTGGTCCGGTCCGGGTTTAAAAACATTGGATTGAAGTGTCTATGTTTATCGAGTCAAGTCTTAATTTATCTAAACTTCATTGCTTGTTGTTTGTTTTCTGCTTCCGCCATGTTCTGCTTGCGCAGATTTGTTTACTTGATGCTTGTTGGGGTAGTTGGGGTGGGAAGAATTAGAATGCATGTTAGGAAAAAGGGGTACCCAGATCACTGAGTAATCTTAGATTACTCATGATAATATTTTGTCTTTCAGGAAGCCTAGGATGAGTCTAGAGCTGGAGCAAACATTAGGGTGTCGGATAGAGATTTTTATGTGTTTTTGTAAAACCTATATATTTCCTACTATGTATTCTATGAAAAGGATTCGACTATGTATATATTGCTTTGGTAACTTATTTTCAATATAATAATTTACTATAAGTAATATAAATGATTTTTAGGGGAAACATGACAAGTGAATTTGATACTTGGCCTTGTCCGGGCCAACACAACGCACCAGACCGCAGAGGTTGCAAAGCCTTAGCAGCCTCAGTCGCGGGTGGAATTGCGTCCAGGGAAGACCGGTCGGGAAGCTGCAGCTTCCGTCCTTTGACTGTACCACCTCGGTGTGGTTCCCACTGTACCGTCGCGTGGCTGTCCGATGGCCCGTCGGGCCGTAGGACGGATCTGGAGCTTTACAATTGGTCAGCACCATTCTTCAGCAGCGACTGATCTTTGTTTGTTGCTTAGTTTGATTGTGTTATTTGTTAGTTGTTGATTGGAGATCTCAATTTCTTGAGTGTATAGCTGAGTAGATGGGAGGATTGCCTCACTGAGTATTTGTGATAATACTCATGCATCTCAATTGTTGTTTGTGGTGCAGGTTAAGGCAAAGTGTGACCGCGGAATTAAGGCGATGAAGAGAAAGATGTTCTAACGGCTTGTTGATGTGTTATTTTGTTTCCATTAGGTTTCTAGAGTGGGTAATTATAATGATGTTTGAATGCTGATTTGGTTTCCATTAGGTTTATGTTATTCACCGTGGTTTGATTGGAGTAAGGATGATAGTGAGTATGAGATCGCTAGTTTAATATTATATTAAAAAAAAATGGGTCAGGTTATTTCAAAAAGTTCTAATTAAAATAAATAAATATATATATATATATATGTGTGTGTGTGTTATTTTTTTGGATGGTTTTTAAATTATTAATATCATTTTGTTCAAAATAAGGAAAATAAGCAACAATGCTTATGCCATAAATGAGTTCTGAATATAAAACAATTATTACATAAACATAAATCTATATAATTAGAATATAAAAAAAAGATAAATCTGATAATATTAATTTTGATTTGAAAAATATAAATCCTATCATACATATTATTATTATTAGACAAAAGACAACTCAAAGTTGTCAGAAAATATATCTTTTAAGAAAATATGCATTTTTGTGTTTCCTTGTTTGGAGAAATAATTAAATATGAAATTACAAGTGACAACTAAGAAATAATAAGCATTGAATTTCTTTTCTTATTTTAATTTTGGGAATTATATATGAATATTTTAATCATAACAATATTCTATAAATATACTGTTCATTTTATAAAAAAAACATAAAATTAACGAAGAGTTCAGCCGGAGAAAAAAATCTGATGAGAAACGCGATCGTTAGATCTTACGTTACCTCAACAATGTCGCGTATGCACTGGACTGACGATCGTCATCACCTTTTTGTTGAAGCCGTTGAATTTCTCGGTGGCGAAAGGAGTAAGCGATTTTCTTTAAACTTAAAACAGAGTCGATTCTTCTGTAAGAAAACAGAGTATCTCAAAATTTCGTCATTGAAAGTGACCGTCTCTTTCATTAAGATACCTCCCTTCTCAGTTTTTTCGATGATTATATATTATCCGTGATCAAATTTCTCTTTTTAGATTCTTTATATTTAATATTTTTAATTGCAGCAGCAACACCTAAGAAAATTTTGAACTATATGGGTGAAAGAGACCTTACTTTATCACAAGTTAAAAGCCATCTCCAGGTTCTTATGATTCATACACACATTATTAGCTAGCTATACATGATATGTATCCATATAAAAGCTATATATGCATCAATGTACTTAATCAAATATATGTGTTTACTTCCCGTAGATGTATAGGAACAAGAAGGAAGGAGTATCTGTAAAAGGTAAATAACTGTGGTACACTTACTTAACCTTTTACCAAAAAAAAAAAGAAAACTATCGTACACTTTCATTTGGAGTTAAATAAATATGTTAGTGTTGTAACTTTGCATACGAAAATACATGCATTGATGTTCAACATAGTGCATACAGAGCCGGCCACAAGGCCAAGCAAGGAAAGCACATGTTTGCGGCCGCTGGAAATATTAGCCAATTTTCGGCCGATTTTACAGGAAACATTTTGTGGTCTAGTGGTATAAACTGTAAAAATCGAGTCTTAAACAGTTGTTTTTCTATATTATAAGAAGAAAATAAAACTAAAAATTAAAACTATGAGACCCAATATTCTCCCTCGCTTGTAGTTCAGTACATCTCCACGCCGGCTCTGGTGCATAGTGAGTTTATTATGTTCTGTTTATGCAGAAAGGAGAATGATACGAAAAATGAATCAGAGGCAGTCTCATCAGTACCTTCAGATCTATGAACATCTTCGAGATGCTATCCCAAATCAACAAAAGTAATTAAATTAGGTTATTGCATTATCATTATTTTTTTGTAATTTGTTAGTTATCTATCTTTTTCAATTTCTTATATGCTACAATTGGATAGTACTAGGACGGTAACCCCAATGGAAGTATCTTGCAAGTCTCTCTATCAATCTTCAAGGGTAATTTTTCCTTCTTCTTCGTTTTTTTTTTCCTTTTTCATTTCTTACCTTATAAATTCGATGCATATGAATTAGTTAAATGTATATTATATGGCAGGTGGGAAAAAATGAAAACAAAGACAATGATGTCATTGCTGCTGGGGATGGTGCTAATGGTGAAGAAGACATGTCTCTTGAACTCACTCTTGGTCTCAAGTACTAATAGGACTCTGATTTCTATTTTTTTTCTCTCTATGCTAGCTCCCTATTTATATAATGCTTATATGGGATAAGAAATAAAAATTTAACAATATGTTATAGTAATCTTCATCTCTTATTTGGGTGAAAGATTATTTTATAAAACATTTCTGTTTAATCAATATTTCTATATTGCAAGTCTCAAGGAAATAATATAGTAGTTTCAAACCAATTATTCGTTAACCAGATTCAAACCAATTATTCGTTAACCAGTTTTCAAACCAACTATAAGCTTTTGAATGGTACAAACAAAGTGTTTGCTTAATGATTATGAAGAATATGTGCAAAGGGACAAACTTAAAGCAAACAGAAAAGATTGTTTTAGGTAAATTATTTAAAGAAATATATATTTTTTTTCTGTTTGACTAAAACAAGAAGTATATTTTCCTTCTTTATATAAGATATATATGTAACAATTCCTTCTTCGTATAATATTTTTAACAAAAAAAAAACTTCCCTATATCATGTAACTATAATTAGGAATTGATACTTTATCTTATTGGCTGGACAAGATTTCTTATCTCTCTCTAAGTATTTAAGATATTTCAGCAATTGATTCTTAAATTATATTATTTATCTCTTCAAAATTTTAAGTTTTATTACTTTATTTTACTTTATTACTTTTATAAAATAAAACCAGTATTGGTAAAACAAAAATCTACTAGGATTTAACCCGCGGTACACCGCAGGACAATATTTTTAATTTTAAAATTTCAAATTTTATTTTGTATTTATTTGTTATTTTATTATTGTTTTATTAATTTTAAAAATATAATATTTTACAGGTATTTGATATAAGTATTCAAATTATAGGATTTTTGTAGTGTTTTCAAAATTTTAACCAGTGTGATATATGTATAGTCTAGTAATACATTTATCTCCTGGTACACATCTAAAAGTTTAAAATAAAAACAATTCCACTTACCTCTCTATATGGGATTATTGCCAACCCGTCACCAAAATCAAAATAAATTTTTGCGAAAAAATAATAATCAAAATAAGTTTTTGCGTAAAAAAAGATAATCAAAATAATCAAACATACCGTGTAACCATGTCTTTTTTGACTAATGTGTGGATTTTCATTCCCTAAAATGATTAAAGCAGCATAGCTAGATTCATGTGAATAATAAAAGAGAATAATGGAAATTATGTTTTTGTGTGATTCTTACAGTGCCAAGATCAGCTCCAGGTTTCCGCAGTGCTGCTTGTGTATTGATGCCACAACTGAAGGACTTTCACTTGCACCCTCCACGCCGTCTTGTAAGGGCAGACATCTCTCAAAAAACCAAATGTTTTTTTTTTTTGAATTTAATGTTAAATTATATTCAAAAGAAAATAAACGTTTTACAAAGCTGTTGATCAAACCATTTCAAACAAAATCAACCTATGGAATCATAAGTTCAAGGCTAGTAAAATCTTGCTGCAAACCAGGTTTGGATGTTTATATCCTCTCCAGTTGTAAGAGTGCTTAGCCGATTGCGGACATTTTTGTCAATGAGCTTTAGTAACCTCGCCTCCGTAGTAGGTTGTTCCCCATGACGTCGGACGTTTCTCTCTAACCATATAGAGTGAAGTGTATTCTGAAAAGCATAGCCGATGAGAAGTTGTGTGGTCTTGTCAAGCTCCTCACTTCCGAATAAAGCCATAATCTCTTTCCAATCTGTGTTATACTTGTTCAGCAGGTGCTTCTTCGCCAGCGCCTCCCAGATGCCTTGTGAGAATGTACACTCAAAAAAAATATGTGCAGTAGTTTCCATTGAGTTGCTGCATAGAACACAGTTGGTGTTAGCCCTGAATTCCATCTCTGCATTTTGTCTCCTGTGGTGAGCCTGTTTTTTACTACAAGCCAAGTGAGAAAAGCAAACTTTGGTGTAGCATAAGGTGACCAAATCACTTTGTAGCCCTCCAGAATTGGATGGGGAAGACGTATGAAAGACCAAGTGTCTTTAGTTACAAACTTCGCTCGATAATTATCATTCCTTCCTTTCCAGAGAGCCTTGTCGTGAACTTCCCCATTCCTAGTAAGTTTGTGCTTCAGGATCTCCGCCTCAATTTGGTTGAGCAGAGCTTGCCTATGCCTTCTCTGTCGAGTCATAGCCATAACTTCTGCCATTGCACTCGATAAAGGAATTCTGAGAGCAATAATCCCTCTATCTCCTAGACGCTCATGAATGCATCCTAAGACACTCCAGCTATCAAACCAAAAGGATGTGGACTCCCCGTTGTGAACTTCCACTTGAAAGAACTGCTTAGCTATGCTCCTGTATTTTAGGAGTTTCCTCCAAATCAAAGAACCATTTGCAGTAGTTTCGTGTTCTGTCCATAGGGAGCCACTTCGAATGAGATGTCGTTTCACCCAGTTCACCCATAATGAGTTTTTGGCAGAGAGAATTCGCCAAATCAACTTGAGAACACACACTTTGTTTGCTTCTTCTATTGACCGCAAGCCTAAACCTCCTTCCTTTTTAGGCAAACAGACATCTGACCAAGCAACTTTTGCTTTCTTAGGGTTTAGAGAGGGACAGTCCATAAAAAAGCAGAGCACAACTTGTCAATCTCTCTTACACAAGCCTTTGGCAGTCTAAAAGCTGAGATCCAAAAGTTTGTAAGACTAAAAATCACCAACTGTATAAGTTGAAGCCTCCCCGCAAATGACAGCGACCGAGCAGTCCAAGAGCTAATTTGCGATCTAATCATTTCCAATAAAGGAAGATAGTCTGCAGCAGACATTCTCTTGGTTAGCAAAGGTAACCCGAGATAACAAACAGGGAGTGTACCGTATGCAAAGGAAAACTGGTGTAGAATCTCGTCTTTTAGCTCTGGTGAAACACCAGCCATGTAAAGAGTAGACTTCTCGAGACCGATGTTGAGGCCGGAGTGATTAGCAAAATCAGCAAATACCTCCAAAGCACCCTCAATTGATCGCTTTCTACCATCTGTAAAGACCATCATGTCATCTGCGAAACATAAGTGGGTGAGGTTCATGGTTTTACTGTTAGGATGTAGTCCAAATTTCTTTTGCTGAGCTGCTAAATCCAACTATCGGGAGAGGACGTTCATGCATATCACAAACAAGTAGGGGCTCAACGAAAAGCCTTGACGAAGACCCTTTTGACTATTGAAGTAACCGGCGAGTTCACCATTGAATTGTACAGAGAACGAAGCAGACATGATACAGGTTTGGATCCTCTGAACATATATATCTGGAAAATCTATAGCTCGTAGCGTGTTAAGGAGGAAACCCCACTGCACTGAGTCAAAAGCTTTGGAGATATCTATCTTCATAGCACATCGAGGAGAAACTGAGTCCTTATGATAATCCTTGACCAATTTTGTAGCTAGGAGAATGTTTTCCATCAACAATCTGTCCTTGATGAATTCAGACTGGTTAGAACTTATGAATTTGGGCAGGATAAGCTTGAGTCTATTCGCAAGTGATATGTCTATATTTTGCATCTCCTTAGCATGTATTTGTCATGCATTTAGCTAGGATAACTAGTCGTATTGCATCACTTTAGAACCTCTTTTATACACTTTGCATATTTAGGAAGTTTTTGCATCATCCTTGCATGCATTGTGCATTTCGAAGTATTTCAGGTGTTTAGGAAACGTCAGAGACGCACACGATCGAGCCACTCTCAGCGGCCACAATCGAGCCACTCTCAACCTCCACAATCGAGCCACTCTCAACCTCCACAATCGAGCCACTCTCAACCTACGCAATCGAGCCACTCTCAGCGGCCACAATCAAGCCACTCTCAACCTCCACAATCGAGCCACTCTCAACCTACGCAATCAAGCCACTCTCAGGGCACCAGTCGGACCACTCAATTGAGCCATCACTCGAGCCACCGGTCTAGGGATTCAGCTTTTGACGTCTTCATCAAAGTTATAGA
>NC_025692.1:20074497-20085693 GCF_000633955.1 Camelina sativa | reverse complement strand
TTTAGGAAGTTTTTGCATCATCCTTGCATGCATTGTGCATTTCGAAGTATTTCAGGTGTTTAGGAAACGTCAGAGACGCACACGATCGAGCCACTCTCAGCGGCCACAATCGAGCCACTCTCAACCTCCACAATCGAGCCACTCTCAACCTCCACAATCTAGCCACTCTCAACCTACGCAATCGAGCCACTCTCAGCGGCCACAATCAAGCCACTCTCAACCTCCACAATCGAGCCACTCTCAACCTACGCAATCAAGCCACTCTCAGGGCACCAGTCGGACCACTCAATTGAGCCATCACTCGAGCCACCGGTCTAGGGATTCAGCTTTTGACGTCTTCATCAAAGTTATAGAGAATTGAGTCATCTTTCCAATGCCATTTATTTCAAGCCAATCGGAGGTGTGATTCAAGAGTTATCATCGTTTTAGTATATGCATATACACCCAGCTCGAGCCACTTTCACCGACCATGCTCGAGCCATTTTCACTCGCACCGCTCGACTCACTCCTACTCACACTAATCGAGCCACTGGACGCACACGGACGAAATCACGCATGCCAGGAAGATGCTCCGTCTGACACGCTTCAGGAGACTCCCGAACCGCGCTCTATCTTGTCGTTTTAAGTTTTAGGGATTTACACGTTTTTACTATATATACATTTTGTTCAGTCTTGGTTTAGGACATCTTATCTTTTATCTCGTTTTCTTTTCTAAGGTTTGACCTAGCCACCAAAAAACGTTCTGAGACTTCTAATCCGACATCTCCGAGTTTATTCAGTTTTTGCACTTGATTTCTTCTACAAAGTTGTTCTTCTCATTTATATCTATCTACTATGCTTTGTTCAATTTTTTCTGGATTTGTATCTTTGGTGATGATTTCCGGATCTGANTCACTCCTACTCACACTAATCGAGCCACTGGACGCACACGGACGAAATCACGCATGCCAGGAAGATGCTCCGTCTGACACGCTTCAGGAGACTCCCGAACCGCGCTCTATCTTGTCGTTTTAAGTTTTAGGGATTTACACGTTTTTACTATATATACATTTTGTTCAGTCTTGGTTTAGGACATCTTATCTTTTATCTCGTTTTCTTTTCTAAGGTTTGACCTAGCCACCAAAAAACGTTCTGAGACTTCTAATCCGACATCTCCGAGTTTATTCAGTTTTTGCACTTGATTTCTTCTACAAAGTTGTTCTTCTCATTTATATCTATCTACTATGCTTTGTTCAATTTTTTCTGGATTTGTATCTTTGGTGATGATTTCCGGATCTGAGTAGTGTTAAGGTTCTTGAGGATGGGATAGATTAGGTGGAGGATCTTAGGATGTAGGGTGTTTAAGCTTTGATTTGTATGATCCCTTCTGGAATAGAGTTAGAAATACTAGTTTCTCTCTGATCAATTGGAACTAGGTCTTAGACATTTCCGCACCCAAAAGGTGTTCGATGAAATGTCTGAACAACTAGTGTCAGAGACTTACATTCCTAGCCTAAGAGATTAGTCGTCTAGGATGTTTGTTGACGTGAATGAACTTGTTTGTCATGCCACGCTTGATCATGTTTCTCTAGCGAGAGCTAGGTGTGGAAGTGGTTGAGTCTGAGTAGCTTCTGTCAAGAGATTGGATTAGCTAAGTTGTGATGTTCATTGTTTAGGGATAGTTTGCTTGTGGCATGTTAAACACTCTATAGACTAAGATACTCCACCGACATAAATTACTCCCATCCTTAGGACTTTTATATTCTTGATTGATATTGCATTCATGAGAGTGTTTCTTATCTTGTGGTTTTTTTTCATGCTTAGACTCGTTTTTGTTTTTACTCTTGTTTACTTCTTGTCATACATTTTCGTTTCTAATTTTGTAGTTCATTTCTGTTTTTGCATTTTCATCATTCTAGGATTGTTAGACAAACACTCTTTTTATATTGGCTTGACTTGTGATTTCTTGATTGCATCTTGATTGTTAGCAACATCCGACTTGGATTGACACCTTAAGTACTACAACACATAAGGTTAATTGAACCTGCTAGGACACACAAAAATCTTAGTATCAACAAGTATCTTGGAGATGATTTTATATAAGACATTGCAGCAAGATATAGGTCTATAATCTTTCATAGTTGTTGAATCCTTCTTCTTTGGGATTAGTGCCAGTATGGTGGAGTTAACACCCTTTGGTAAGAAACCTGTCTGGAAAGACTGGATGGCAACAACACAATCTGCTCCCACCACCGACCAGGACTCTTTAAAGAATTCATCATTAAACCCATCAGGCCCTGGGGACTTGTTTGCAGGCATAGCAAATAGGACTCTTTTTATCTCATCCGTTGTGACCTCACGTGTGAGTAGGTTCTTATCATTCTCATCACATTTAAAATCCAATATGTCTGCTAGCTCCTCTATAGACCATTCGACATAGTCTGCAGGTGAGTAAGTGAGAAAGATTTCAAAATATATTTCAGCTTCAAGTTTGATTTGAGCTTGTGTGATGACTCTCCCATCATCACACTGAACCTCCTTAATATTGTTCCTTGACTCCCTATGTTTTGCCGACGCATGGAAAGCTTTGTTGTTCTGATCACCAATCCTGAGCCAGTGTAACTTAGCCCTCTGCTGCAGAAAACGTTCTTCAATATCAGCCAATTTCAGCCAATGTGCATATGTTATAGCCTCGACATCAACAGCTTGCAATGAGGGGAAGGCCATTGTATTCTCTTGAGCTTCACATAAAGCTTTGAAAGCCTGTTTTGTGCGGCTAGTGATATTGCGTACCATTTGTTTGCCTAGACGCCGAAAGAGCTTTAGACCTTTGAGGGATTTGGAAAAACGGTACATTGCAGATGTAGAATGAAATAACTGGGGAGACTGTTGCCAAAGTTCTAGTAGTTGTGCCAGGTAATCTGGATGAGTAGTAACAACATTGACAAATTTAAAGGGTTTCTGCACTCTCTGCTCTTCCTCTGTAATGCAGAACCGACACCGTAGATGGTCTGAGCAACCGCCTGGTTCAAACACAGAATAGGATTGACCATAGCGTTGGAGCCAATACTGATTGACCAACACTCGATCCAGCTTCTTGTAGATGACTCCTTCATGGCGTTTATTACTCCAGGTATAACGTGGTCCCTAGAAAGCCATATCAACAAGTTCACAATCTCGTACCAGTTCTTGAAAATCTCACATACCTGCTGATACAGTTGGCGAGGAATCATGAAGAGAGTGATCGTCAATGTCTAATGTTTCATTGAAATCTCCACAAATAAGCCATGCTTTATGTCGTAAAAGAGGTGAGTTATGATGATGCCTCAAATCACTCTAGAGGAGCTTGCGGTCTGCAACAAGATTAGATGCATATATAAATGAAACAAAAAATTCCTGCTGATTTTCAATACAGACCGAGACTGTAATCAGCTGAAATGATTTGTAGATTTGTGTAACTCTCACATTCTTCTTCCAAACGATCCAGAGCCTACCCAAACGATGTTCCACATAATTAGTGAGCACAGACCAGTCTGCAAAAACTGAGTTAAACACCCGTTTTGCTCTTCGTTCTTTAATTTTTGTTTCGATCAAACAACAAAAATCAAAATTTCCGCGATCCAACCACTCTCGCACCACTCTTTGCTTCTCTTTCTTATTGAAACCTCGGATGTTCCAAAAGAAACCCGACATCAGAGATTTTTTTGAGATTTTCGTGTCTTCAGAGTACTAGGTTGTTGAATCCTAGAGCTCTGCTGGCCAGTCACCGGAATATACTTGTGTCCCTCTTTTGAAGCTCGTGGTAGCGAAGGGCGCAAAGTGTTTCCTTGTTGTTCCAACTCGACAGTTTCATCTATGGGAAGAGATCCCTCCTTAGAGACCCCAATCTCAACATCTGCAGACAAGCTCTCTCGATCACTTTCCCCCTGATCCTCCTCTGAGTTGATGTCCTCACCTTTTTCTCCCTTATCACTAAGACAGGAAAAAGAATTGGACATGATAGAAACTTCTTGGTTCTTTTGAGCCATCAGTTTCCCAGGATTGCAGAGACCCTTAGACGGAGTACGCCATCCCACATCTATGTTCTGGTCCACAATACCAGTAGCCACAACTCCAGTATCTAGCGCTTCCTCAACAACCACTACACCATGTTCTTTATGCGGTACCTCAGCCATGCCAGCCGGAGCCTGCATTTTGTCCACGCTGACCGTAGTAGCTTGCAACTCTACAGACACATTATTTGTTCCCTTAGCAGCAGAGCTAATCACTGTCGGGACAATAGCAGTTCGTTTTGCCAGACATTCTGAGCTAAGATGGCCTCACTTCGAACATTCAACACACTTGGAAGGTAACCAGGGATAAACAAACTCCACAATTGTATCCCCACCTTTGCCTGACTTAAAGGACATGTGTTTTGGCAAACTCTTTGTGAGATCCACCTCCACAAAGACCTTTGCCTCATCAAATGATTTACATGCTTCCGTTTCAGGGTGTAAATGTTTTGGCGTACCCAAAGGACTCGTTATTGCACTGAGCACCTTCCAGGAAAAATATTTAGGAGGAACATTTTTGACAACAACCCACATAGGAACCGTTTGAAGACCCTCTTGCGTTGTGTCAGCAATCGTCGTCCATTTGGTAAGGACCATGGAACACCACAAAGGTTCCACATGCCTCCCCGCAAGACACGTAACCTGGTTTTATCCGAAATCTTACTGTGGTATTATCCACCGCATAAACATCATTTTTCATCGTTTTATCACCCAAGGTCCAAATCTTGTTAACCAAGGCATGGAGGCCTCCCACAAAGGGAGCCTTGGCTAAAAATTTACCAATGAGAAAACCTTCCCATAGGGGCTGTGCTTCCTCAAAGATTTTATCTGGTATCCTCACAGTCGGCAGGCCATCAACCTCTTCAATGGCCAAGTCCACTTTTTCCATCTCCTCCGATTCCTTGACCATCGAAACCCAATAACGTTGTTTCGTAGATATACCCCACCCGGCTTTACCATCTTTTCCACTACTTGCTTTTCCGCCACCTTCTGCTGATCATCTTTTCCAGCTTCATCACACACACCCACACATTTACAACTAGCAAGATCTGACTGCACAGCCGTACCAACACCAGCCTGTCTGATCTCACCTTCTTCTTCCTCCATACCCTCTACCCCGATACTCCAACCCAACGAAACATCAACCCTCGGCGGAATAGCCTCCGGTGGCATCAGAACTTGCGGGGGAAGCAAAAACCCTAGATCGCCTTTTTTTTCACCCTCAGAGCTAAACGCACCGTTTCAAACTTTTATCAAACTAAAATTATATTTACAGTATTCACCTATCCAAAAAAAAAAACAAATGTTGCAGCCATTTCTCTTTTAGATATGAGGTTGTAGGTTTTGGTTGTAGATGTTTTGTATAGTTTTTGAAGTTGATATTTATATATCTAAATATGCTTGATGAGGAAGGAGTCTTTTATCAAGACCAATAAAAACGAAATTTAATTGTATTCTGTTTTTAGTTGTTTATATTATTACCAAACAATATTCAGTTTCTAAATAATATATATACTGAATTAAATGTATGTCTTCTTGCTAAAGTTAAATATTTGTGAATATTGGTTTTCAAATCATTCTAAAATTGGATTTTCGGTTTAAAATTTTTATTAATGTTAATATAATTATGGAGATTGTAAACTTTTGTTATGGAAAATCTGTTGTATATCATTTAAATTTGAGAGATTCTAGCATCCATAAAAATAGTTTTGGAGATTTAATGGATTAAAACTTTAATGGGTAGAGTTGTTTATGGAAAAATCGGAATGTATAAATGTTGTTAAAATTTTATGGCAATAAATGTAACAAATGTTGGTCAATTTAAGAAAGTTTAGTATTTGAGTTTCTCTGCAATGTTATTTATGAAATTGTTTTAGGGGTTAATATTGTAAATAAAATAAATTAAATAACAAAAACTTCAAGGGCATAACACAAAATGTACTTCAAAAATAATAATATAGACTATATTTTAACCCGCGGTATACCGCGGGCCTATATTTTATTTATAAATTAATTTTATTTAAATTGATGTTGTATGTTGTAGATTTTTATGACATTATTTTTCAAAGTTGCTAGAATTCAGTTACAGTTAACTTTTTTTGTCAAAAGAATTCTGTAACTTTTATGGGTGTATATGTAGGTTAATCTGTATATTAAATATAAATTTAGTTAATATATAAATCATCGCGGATGAAAATAAGTATATTGTGTGTAAAGTCTGGCCAACTATACAAATTAGAGGGCCGAGTGTAATAAAATTGAATGAAGATAAAAACACAAAATATAAACTTATTGTAATCAAAGGGATACACTAACACTTATAAAACAAAGTGAAAGATTTTTTTAAGCTAAAATCACTTAACTCTTGAGTTCATCATCTTACCTTTTTTTTTTTGTCCAGTTATGTAAACTTAAAAGATTTAAATTTAGTGTATATACAAAGAAATTAAAAAGGCAACTGTGGTAGCTGTTTTATATTAAAAAATTTTATAACAACGTATGGTACAGATTGTTTGTTTGGAAAATGTGTATGGACGTGTAAACATTAACAATATACAACAGGATAGTTATGTTTAGGCCTATTAGTATATCGTTAGGCCCAAACAAATACCTTAAATTTCTAATGAACAATAAAAGAAAAGAGGGAAAGGATTAAAAAAACAAAAAAAACTGAAGAGGCAAGCGGTTTTTGTTCATCAGTTGTTTATACCCCGGATATCTCATACCGATTCACGATTTGTGATCTAGCAAAATTCAACCCGATGAAATATGAAGGTATGTCGGATTTCAATTAGTTAATTCTCGTCTTTGATCCTTCCTCATCAATGACTTCATCTTATAATATGGATGAATTCATGTATGAGTTTGGGCTAATTTTATTAAAATCGAGATTCCCAATTTCTACAAAACAAATCTGATATAGTGATTCGTAGTATTCGTCTGATTACTTCTTACCATATATGACTCATACCCTTAATTGACGCCTTTTTTTTTTTTGTTTGATTCATAATTGGAGACGATGTTGCTTACTGCTGATAACTCATCTCTCTTAATTGAGAACATTATAGATAAGTCCCAAAGTTCCAGTTCACTCTCTTACTATTCCTTTCAATTTTTTGACTAATAACTTTTAAGTAAAACTAACTAATGGTAGATTCCTTTTGCAGGTTTCTATTCCATACTGAAATGCGTATATCAAACCCTTAGCAGGAATTGGGTATAATATTTGGCTGTTCTTCAAACCATCTTATAAGTTACTACTGTCTTTCTATCTATTTCGAAACTTTAATAGGTGTTAGTATGTTTGTATATGCCGTCTAAATTATTTGTTAGTAAGTTGGTGAATTATACTCCCACAAAAACCATATCATAGACGGAATAGAGTCATTTCGAAATCAAAAACAATAGAAGTAAATAAAACTTGTGAAAGATATAGTATAATCCATGTTTGTTTGGTAGACTTTTAAATCTGGTAAATGAGAACAATCAAACAATTTCCTTCTTTTCCTCCCCTTGCAATAAGTTACGTAGACTGTGATAGATGAAACATGTCATGATTAGAAAATTTCTGTTTGAAATATAGAAAGAATGCATTATAACAAAGTAAAGTAAACATACCTGCCTTGAAGTAAACATATGATGAGATAGTGAACTTCATTTTTAATCCAAATTCTGAAACACCTCTTTGAAAACCACATTAGTAGTTTGTCTTTCGATCTTTCCTTCCTTGTTAACGATCAAAATTTTCAACCCTTTCTTAGAAGTAACCCTAGATAAAGCAACATAGAGCTGACCATGAGAGAACACCGGGTTTGGCAAATAAAGTCCCACCTTCTCTAGTGATTGGCCTTGACTTTTGTTTATAGTCATCGCAAATGCAACAGATAGTAGAAACTGTCTTCTACGCATTTTGAAAGGTAACTTTGTATCCAAAGGTGTTAGATCAATCTTAGGAATCAATACAATATCACCTGCTCTATCTCCTGTGATTACTTTTGCTTCCAAAGCATGATTTGCTTTCTGTGTAATTTGAAGCTTGGTTCCATTACATAGCCCACCTTTAGGATCAATATTCCGAAGCAGCATAACCGGAGCACCAATCTTCAAACGTAAGCTATGATGTGGCAAACCCGATATCTTGATACTGTTTAAAATATCTGGTGTAATCACAGGATTCGACAAAGAATCTAAATTAGTAGGGTCAATGCTATCATCACTTAAATAAATCCTCTCTTCACCTGTCCGTCATTGAAAAAAAAAACATGTGTGACAACTTAATCATTTGACACAAAAATTGATATCATTAAGACCAAAACATATAAAAATCTGTGAATATAACTCGTTTAAAAGAAAACTTATTGTCCAACTTCTCGAGGAGATACTGATTGATAGTGTTGACATCCTCGTTGGTTGGGGCTAAAATGGCCCTGCTTTGAAAAAAATTAGGATCATTCACATCTCATAACAATGCTAGATTCCCATAAATTTCCAAACTAATTGCTCCTATTGGATTATTTGCTTCTGTTATCAGAAATTCCTCTGGAATATCAATGATTGCCTCACCGTCGTTAGGTTCTGAAAGGATTTGTGTTATAAGGGAATATCAATATTATTGAATAAAGAATGCTTGCTTACTGCGGCAAATGGAATAAGTAGCAGCGGAACTTCATATGCAAAGGTTAGCTGCAAACAAAGCAAAGAAGAACTCAAAAACGAAGAGACGAAATTGGTTAAATAATCATCGGGAACTCAAAAACCGATGATGCTAACAACAATGAAATCTCACTTCTACATCACATGATGAAGGTCCTAGCGGGAAAAAGCGGACAGTCCCCCTGTTAAAAAAAAAAGTAAGACCTCTACATCAAGGTTGGTTCAAGAGATGAAGATTCAGAATCACTGATACTTGAATAAATCCTTGCTCAGCAAGGAGTCAAACGATCCTTAGCAATAAACACGAGATTTTTCTGTATGCCTATTTGAGTTGGTAAGAATATTGCAGAATAATACTCAGTTTCTAAAGGAGATATATATAGAAATAAATGTATTTCTTGCTTACAAAGTTATATATTTGCTAAAATTTGATTTTCTTAATTTGGGTTATCGTGTTTATGAACGTTATCTTCGTCATAAGTATAATTGATAATGTAATCTTTTATTTCTTCTCTCGATTTACCATGTATTAAAATAAGTTTTGAGCATTTATTCTCGATCTCTTAAATGATGGTGTCATGCTGTGTATGGCAATAAGCGTAAATAAATTTGATCGATTAATATAGTTCCATAAATTGAGTTAAGTAGAAAAGTTATTTTAGAAAAATTTTTAGAGATTAATTAAGTAGAAATGTTATTTTAAGAAAAGTTGTAGGGGTTAATGTTGCAAAAAAACAAATTAAATAAGATAAACTTCAAGGGCTAAACCAAAATGTACTTCGAAAATGTTAATATAAATACCTCGAAGAAATATTTCAATTGGTAACCATCTATTTCCGGTTAACAAAATAATAACAGAGTCATTATTTTCCGGTTTTATGGCCAAGACTTCTTCGATTGCTTCGATTGTTACTGCTTTCGTTTATACAATATGCTTTGAGCTGAAGTTATAAACATAATTCATTCATAAATTTTCTATTTACCAAAAGGAAAAATATCTCAAGACCACAAGATAAAATGCATAGTGATTATCTCAACGACAAGTCAACTCCGTGAAGACATCGCCTCTCATTGACATTGTTGTACCACTTTCAGATGGGGATTGACTTCCAGTGAAAGCAGGAGCATTAGGTAAAGGAATAAGTATGGGCTCACTTCCAAGCCAAATTATCACAGAACTCATGGTTGGTCTCTTTGCTGCATTCTCTTGAACACACAACAAACCAATCTTGATCAACTTGATGATCTCGTTTCTCGGATGCTCTATCAAGAGAGGATCAATTATAATCTCAGGCTTTCCTTCAACCCATCTCTTCCATGTCTGCACTAACGAGAATATATGTTGTTACTTCTTGTACACAAGAGGTTTGAAGATTGAAAACAAATGGACCAAATAAGACTGATATGTGAAGTAAGCTTACAAAAGCAGCAAGTCCTTCTCCTTCGTAGCTCTTGTTTTTTTCACCACTTATCATTTCTAAAAGCATGACACCGAAGCTATAAACATCAGATTTAGCTGAGATTTCTCCGCGATTCAGATATTCGGGAGCCATATAGCCACTGCATATGCAACCAATAACGTTTATACGTCTGCAAGACTCTGTTTTAAGAACAGAGCATTTAAATATGTTTACAAGACTCTGTTTTAAAAACAGAGCATTGAGCATTTAAATATGTCTACAAATTTGATTGATATATGTCTTACCGGGTTCCAGCTATTCGTTTAGTTTCAGCTCGAGTCTCGTCAGTGTCAAACAACCTCGCTGTTCCAAAATCTGCAACTTTAGGGTTCATCTCAGCGTCTAAAAGTATGTTGCTCAACTTCAAGTCTCTGTGAATGATCTTCAGATGAGAATCTTCATGAAGATAAAGAAGACCTCGAGCAATGCCTTCTATAATTTTGAACCTTACCTCCCATGTAAGAAGCGAACGCTATTCTTCATCTGTAGAGTTTAAAGAAACAATGTTATGCTAAAAGTATCTAGAACTACAATAAATGCCATTGTCTTTTGAAAGCTCACCGAAGATAAAGTTATCAAGACTTGCGTTAGGGACAAACTCGTAGACAAGAATCTCTTACAGAACCCAAGAAGCTTAACCAGATTCCTATGTTGGAGTCTTGTCAAGAGTGAAACCTCATTCTTAAACTCCATATCTCCTTGTACTGAACCTTTTGTTAATCTCTTCACGGCTACCTCTTTCCCGTTTGGAAATGTCCCCTGAAACCAATTCTCAAGATACTTTTAAGTTACCCATAAGTGACTTAAAGTTGATCAAGAACTAGGGAAAATGTTATTATTACCTTATAGACCGTACCAAATCCACCTTGGCCAAGCGTATTTTCAGAAGCGAAGTCATCGGTTGCTATTATAATCATACCAAGATCAAACCGTAACATGAATTGACCATCAGAATCAGAGTACTCCGCACCACCAACTAAAAAAGAAAAAAAAAAAAAAAAAAAAAAAAAAAAAAAAAAAAAAAAAAAAAAAAAAAAAAAAAAAAAAAAAAA
>NC_025692.1:20054241-20073921 GCF_000633955.1 Camelina sativa | reverse complement strand
TTTTTTTTTTTTTTTTTGTTCAAAACTTTTTCTAGTCTAAGAACCTCTTTACAAGTTATGAGGCAATACTCTAATTCATTTTGTTTTACCTTTCTTGTCTGTTTTAGAGCTCTCCTTTTCCTGAACATGAGGTCCAGGAGGAGGCGCAGGAACTCTTGTTACATCATCAAAAGCACCATGGAAAGGATATAAATCCCACCTGAAAAAACAGCTTGGAAAACTAGCCATGCCTCCTTCTCTTCCTAGATACTGTTTTCTAAAATATATCACGCAACCTTCCAAACATGTACTGCAATCTTCAGAAGTTATGTCGGGTGTGCATTGCATCAGCATGTAAACATCTTGAAAATCCGTGAACCCGGCTTTTCCGGCACTATAGTACTTAAGTACCGAGGAAGTTTTAGCCTTCGTGGCAGCCTTGAGGGTCCGATTAACCATAGCTTCCCACTGTGGTACGAAAAGTGTCATCGTTTTAGATGGCTCGATGATATCTTGACTTGGCGATACAAAAGGAGGACTGAGCTTGAGGCTCCTAAAAGTTGAGTGGTTTGAGGAACGAACAAGACAAGAAACAACTTTCTCGCCACCCCACATGAACGAATCCTTGCGGCTTTGGCATTCTTTTTGTGTATCCTGAGACAATGATTGGACGCAACTGAAACAAGCTTCTTGGTCGTAGCCTCTTGCACAGATGGCAAGAGCATAAACTCTGTCGGGGTATTGGCCGAATGAAGCGTTGTAGAATCCGCGGTTAGCAACGACTTTATCAGCAAGATCAGAGAAGAGTTTCTCGCGGTTCTTAGGGTAGCTGCTGTTACGGTTGTATGAGCTTCCGAAACACTCTACGGAGTTAACACCATGGAGTGTTTGAAGGACAAAAAGAATAAAAGACGAGAGGTATATCATCAAAGCAGGGCATTTCCCCATTTTAGTTTGTTAATGGTAACAACTTTTTTTTTCTTTTCTTTCTTTCTAATTCATGTACTACTTCGTTATGATTTTTAAGCTCGTTATATTTATATAGCCAGAGCATGCCGGCTTTGACATCTCAAATGATGCTAAAGCACAAGCAAATGAAATGACCACGTATTGGTTTTGTGAGACGTTAACGTATTAAGAAGTTTTGGCCCCAAAAAAACATTGAGAAAATGCCGTATTAATTGGTTATTTCGAAAGAAGCCAACAACAGTTGCTGTTATGAAGTTTGAAGAAAGCACATAGAGCCAACAAGGATAGCCAATGAAGTCAGGTTTTACGTGTAGCTCAACAAGGACATCCGATGAAGTTAACTGAAGACTCACATAAAGCCTCTATATATAATATTTTTGCTGTCTATTTCATCACATTCAGATGTAATTGTTATTATCCTATTATACATGATAATCAATCAATCGAGCCTAAGCTACATGCATCCCATTCGATCATAATAAAGGTATTTGTAAAATGGTTATATAAATAGAGAAAAAGTCATAGAAAGAGTTAATTATGAGATAAGCATTTTTTTTTTTTTTCCAGAAGTATTGTTCAGTTGGGACTTTCTGTCCGTGCTTATGGATTTAAGCATTTATTTGGCTATAGAATGACATATTTATCCTTCTTTTAATTGATGAATAATTGAGACATTTTTTTTCCTCTTTGACGGAAGAGATGAGACGAAGAAGACAATATTGTAAATGAGATGATGATGAGATCCAGTGATGAAGATGGTTGCGCGGTGGTGAGAAATACAAGATTAATAACGATTAAATCTCGAGTTTCCACTTATGAACGGCGCCAACGACGATGGTGAGCTCCGTCCTAATGAACAGCGGCAACGACAGTGATGAACTCCGCCTTTATGAACGGCGGCAACAACGATGCTGAGCTCCGCCTTAATGAACGGCAGCAACGACAAACGGTGAGCTCCGTCCTAATGAACAGCGGCAATGACGACGGTGAGTTTCGCCTTAATGAACGGCGAGATGGTCGCTTGTCCTTAAACGCTTTCATAGCCTCGTATGGACCGATTGCCGACAGTTCCTTTCACGATTTCTCCAAAATTTGTCAATTTGCAAATATGTAATTTCCAAATTTAGTTTAGATCTGAAATTTGTTTGATTCGACTAAGTTTATTATAGGTTCACTAAACATTATCTTCTTAGGGTTTAGTTATTTTAATTCAAACGAAATTAATTAAAATCATTGAGTTTATCGGAGCATGGCAATGGTAGTGCCGGAGACGTTTCCTGGTTTTGGTCGGAAGAGAAGAAAGCAAAGAGGAGACAGAGAGAATGATAGTTTTGTCTTTGTATGTTAAAAAAAAGCCTAAAAATGAAAGCATGGAAAGAAATGCCTATTTTTTAAAGATTTTGCCAAACAAATTCCTATTTTCACAATAATCCCTATAAAGAAATGAAAAAAAGGAAAACTTATAATAAACGCGAGAAGGACCAAACAGGTATTAAAAACTAAGATCAAATGCTATCTACTTGAGCACTCTTGTTAAATGTCCAAACCTTAAATTGTGCTTCTGCGTATGGTTTACTTTCTATTTGACTAGGCAACCCTTATCGCACGCATACGGCATCCTTTTACATTGAGATATAGAAGTCTTTATTTTTGCTGTTCTTTTCGTTACTCCACCTTCCTCGCTTTCAAAATGGTAAAGCGGATAAACTAGCGCGTCGTGTTCGCTCTATTCCGCACTTAGTTACCTATGTAAACAATGTCCCTTCGCATTGGCTCGTTTGAACCAATCTTATTGTCTGTTGTCAAAAAAAAAAAAAAAAATCTTTATTTTTGCTCATGTGGATGCATAGATACCTTCATAGAACATAAAGTCTTTCCTTGTGAGGACCACGACTAATAAGAAAAATATTGCATATCCTCGATTCTCTATTGGGGGCAATTACAAACTTTAACCAATTTAGCTTAGTCTAGTGACATAGCACATTTAAATCACATAAAACAAGTTTGTGCGTGACTCCGCTTCCTTTTACGTGGATCCGTCTTTGGTGTCATCGGAAAGAGTTGGTGGAAAAAAATAATCCAAGTAATCAACTTTTCACTTAATCATAGTTTCCGAAGTGGTGTCTTTAACAACACTCCAATATTTATAGGTTTTGGGTCATGTTTGTTTTGATGTCCATAAATTTTTTTTTCCATTCATTATTTGTTCTAAAACCATGAAATATTTTGTTGACCTAAAAAAAGTATGCTTTGTGATGAAGCTTAGGAAATGAAGATTACATACAGTAATTTACTATTTATGCTTTGAGATGAAACTTAGGAAAATATCTAAAGACCACAAGATAAAATGAAAGGTTTCTTGATCATGCTAATGACCAGGACCACAAGATACAATGTATAGTTTGCTTTCGAAAAAAAAAATCTGATAATCTGATTTAAACCTCAACGACAACTCAACTCTGTGAAGACATCGCTGCTCATTGACATTGTACCATTTTCAGATTGGGAATGACTTCTAGTGAAAATAGGAGCATTAGGTAATGGAATGATGATAGTTTCACTGCCAAGCCAAATTATCACAGAGCTCATGGTTGGTCTCTTTGCTGCATTCTCTTGAACACACAACAAACCAATCTGGATCAACTTGATGATCTCGTTTCTTGGATGCTCTATCAAGAAAGGATCAATTATAATCTCAGGCTTTCCTTCAACCCATCTCTTCCATGCCTGCACCAAGAAAGAAAATATGTATTATTACATTTTGTACATAAGTGGTTTGAAGAGTAAGAACAAAATGGATCAACCACTGATATGTGAAGAAGCTTACAAAAGCAGCAAGTCCTTCTCCTTCAAAGCTCTTGTTTCTTTCACCACTTATCATCTCTAGAAGCATGACACCAAAGCTATAAACGTCAGATTTAGCTGACATTTGCCCATGATTCAGGTACTCAGGAGCCATATATCCGCTGCATATATGCAAACAATAACATTAGTTCATAATTGTTTAAATGCCTGCAAGACTCTGTTTTAAAAACAGAGCATTTAAAAATGTTTCTTACCGAGTTCCAGCTATTCGTTTAGTTTCAGCTCGAGTCTCATCTGTATCGAACAACCTAGCTGTCCCAAAATCTGCAACTTTGGGGTTCATCTCTGCGTCTAAGAGGATGTTACTCAACTTCAAGTCTCTGTGAATAATCTTTAGCTGAGAATCCTCATGAAGATAAAGAAGACCTCGAGCAATGCCTTCTATAATTCTGCATCTCATCTCCCATGTAAGAAGTGAACGCTTCTCTTCATCTGAAAAGAAACATTTGTATTTTGCTTAAAAGTTCTAAAACTATCCAAATTGGCAGCTGTTTTTCGAAGGCTCACCGAAGATAAAGTGGTCAAGACTTGCGTTGGGGACAAACTCGTAGACAAGAATCTCTTCATCTCCTTCGTTACAGAACCCTAGAAGCTTAACCAGATTCCTATGTTGGAGTCTTGTCAGTAATGAAACTTCATTCTTAAACTCTATATCTCCTTGTCCTGAACCTTTTGTTAATCTCTTTACCGCTATCTCTTGCCCGTTTAACAATGTCCCCTGAAACCGGTTCTCAAGATTTGTTACTCATCCCGTCATCCGAGTCCGAGATCAAGATCAATCAACAACTCATTATTGTGAAAATGTAATTACTACCTTATAGACAGTACCAAATCCACCTTGGCCTAGCGTATTATCAGAAGAGAAGTCATTGGTTGCCATAATGATCATACCAAGATCAAACCGTAACACAAACTGACCATCAGAATCAGAGTACTCTGCACTACCAACTAACAAAAAAAGAAACAAATAACCCTTAATTACTAGATCATAACTCATAAGGTTGACTGAAGCAAGAAACTAAAGGTACACTAACCATTGGTTATGATGTTGTATAATTTTTTCTTCCGTGCATAGACTTTGATGAATCCAATAAACACCAAAATATTAATGAAAGTAAGAAGCACAAATATTACGATTATTACACGATACCCAATGCTTCTTCCTGCAAATCATTTAACCCCTTTTAGCCTGAGAACCTCTTTATCATACTTACAAATTTTATGGCAATGCTCTAACTCATTTGGTGTACCTTTCTTTTCTGTTATAGAGCTCTCCTTCTCCGGAGCCTGAGGTCGAGGAGGCGCAGGAACTCTTGTTACATTATCAAAAGCACCATGGAAAGCATATAGATCCCACCTGAAAAAACAGCTTGGACGATAAACCTCACCTCCTTTTCTTCCCCAAACCTGTTCTTTAAAAAGCGTCACGCATTGTCCCAAACATGTCTTGCAATCTTGGGAAGTTATGTCGGGTGTGCACTGCATCAGCATGTAAACATTTGGAAACTCTGTGAACTCGGCTTTCTCGGCACTATAGTATTTAAGTACCGAGGAAGTTTCAGCTTCCGCGGCAGCCTCCAGGGTCCGGTTAGCCATTGCATTCCATTGTTGCTCGAAAAGAGTCATGTTTTTCCATGGCTCGATACTATCTGGACTTTGGTATCTAACAGGAGGTCTAAGCTCGAGGTTACCAAAAGTTGAGTGGTTTGAGGTACTTACAAGACAAGAAACATTGTCTTCACCGTCTTTGTCCCACGTGAATGAATCCATGCGGTTTGGACAACTCGTTGTCGTAAGTATACCTGAACGGCACTTTCAACACAACTGATACATGCTTGTTGCTCGTAGCCTCTTCCGCATAGACCAACAGCGTGAACTCTGTTGGGACTTTTGCCGAGTGAAGCGTTGTAGAATCCACCGTTGGTGGCGACTTTATTTGCAAGAGTAGAGAAGAGATCGCGGCGATTCTGAGCGTAGCTGCTGTTACTGTTGAATAAGCTTCCAGTACATCCCACGGCGTTAACAACTTCGAGCTTTTGAAGGACAAGAAGAAGAGAAGACGCAAGAAAGAACATCAAAGCAGGTTGATTCCCCATTTTTTTATTTTATTGAACTACTTCGTTATTGTTAAGACTTTAATAGATCAGTGATAGAGCAAACGTTGACTTGATAAAATGTGTATTGGTCAATTTTTATTAATTAGTGTACGAGGAAAGTACGAAACACGCGGATACGCGTAGGTTTTGCCAACGCAATTTTTTTCTCCATGATCAAATTTTAGTATATGTATTTGTGTTTTCTTTGTAGAGCTATAACTAAAATACACCTAACAATATAGTAGTATGATATGTTATGGAGCCATATGAAAAAAAAAATATTTGTACGTTTAAGACAGTTATAGTATAGGTAGGAGCTTGTGGTGAATTGAGAGGATGTTTACTACAAACACAAAGACTTTTTTTAACCCACAAATGAAAACCTAACTTTGGAAAACAATTGCAAAATTTACAATTTATGATTGAGTTTCAAATTAAATTTAGCGATTTTTTAAGTAACTTTTTTGTTTTTATTTATTAGTCAAGTAGCAAATTAGAAATCTTATAAGTCTTTGGTCGTAACTGGCAACGGTGGCCAAGTAAGAAGAGTAGTACAAAGTTCTTAGAATCCATTATTTATAAGAATTAAATATACCTAACTATTGAAGAAAGAAGCGTGAAAGTATCAAATCAAAGACCAAGACTCTTCACTTGAAGTGGACGTAGAAGTAATATTTATTTTGAATTATTGTTATGTTCGTAATCTGTTTTGTTGTGTTCGAATTAACAAATTTTATTTCGTATTCACTTTCTCATTTTTTATGAGTAGAAGACTTTGTGTCCCCAGGCTTGTACATATCCAGGGAGAGGTCCATCCCATATGATTTCAACTCTNCTGCATCAGCATGTAAACATTTGGAAACTCTGTGAACTCGGCTTTCTCGGCACTATAGTATTTAAGTACCGAGGAAGTTTCAGCTTCCGCGGCAGCCTCCAGGGTCCGGTTAGCCATTGCATTCCATTGTTGCTCGAAAAGAGTCATGTTTTTCCATGGCTCGATACTATCTGGACTTTGGTATCTAACAGGAGGTCTAAGCTCGAGGTTACCAAAAGTTGAGTGGTTTGAGGTACTTACAAGACAAGAAACATTGTCTTCACCGTCTTTGTCCCACGTGAATGAATCCATGCGGTTTGGACAACTCGTNTAAATTTATGAGAATCCGTACATTAATTTACTATTTGCCAAAAGAACAAAAATATTTTAACACCACAAGATACAAAGAAAGGTTCCTTGAAGAAAGTTTTTTTGTGAAGTTTGCTTTCGAAAACAATATTTTGATGATCAAATGATTTATAACTCAACGACAACTCAACTCTGTGAAGACATCACCACTCATTGACGTTGTACCACTTTCTGATTGGGACTGACTTCCAGTGAAAGCAGGAGCATTAGGTAAAGGAATGATGGTAGTATCACTGCCAAGCCAAATGATCACAGAGCTCATGGTTGGTCTCTTTGCTGCATTCTCTTGAACACACAACAAACCAATCTGGATCAACTTGATGATCTCGTTTCTTGGATTCTCTATCAAGAAAGGATCAATTATAACCTCAGCCTTGCCGTCAACCCATCTCTTCCATGCCTACACCAACAAAATATGTCTTTTAACTTTTTGTACACAGATATTTGAAGATTAAAAACTGATATGTGAAGTAAGCTTACAAAAGCTGCAAGTCCTTCTCCTTTAGAGGTCTTGTTTCTTTCACCACTTATCATCTCTAGAAGCATGACACCGAAGCTATAAACGTCAGATTTAGCTGAGATTTCTCCGTGATTCAGGTACTCAGGAGCCATATATCCACTGCATAATGCAAACCAGTAACACTATATTCATGACTGTTACAATGTCTGCAAGACTCTGTTTTTAAAACAGAGCATTTAAAAAAATATTCCTTACCGGGTTCCAGCTATTCGTTTTGTTTCAGCTCGAGTCACGTCAGTGTCAAACAACCTCGCTGTTCCAAAATCTGCAACTTTAGGATTCATCTCAGCATCTAAAAGTATGTTGCTCGCCTTCAAGTCTCTGTGAATAATCTTTAGCTGAGAATCCTCATGAAGATAAAGAAGACCTCGAGCAATGCCTTCTATAATTCTAAACCTCATCTCCCATGTAAGAAGTGAACGCTTCTCTTCATCTGCAGAGTTTCAAGAAACAATGTTTTGCTTAAAGTTTCTAAAACTATATAAAAAAAAATGCGACTGTCATTCGAAAACTCACCGAAGATAAAGTTATCAAGACTTGAGTTAGGAACAAACTCGTAGACAAGAATCACTTCATCTCCCTCGTTGCAGAACCCAAGAAGCTTAACCAGATTCTTATGTTGGAGTCTTGTCAAGAGTGAGACCTCATTCTTAAACTCCATATCTCCTTGTCCTGAACCTTTTTTTAATCTCTTCGCGGCTACCTCTTGCCCGTTTGGGAATGTCCCCTGAAACCCATTTTTAAGATCTATTTACACCTATAAGACCTTGATTGATCAAAAACACACATTATTAGGAACAAAAGTTATTACTACCTTATAGACAGTACCAAATCCACCTTGTCCAATAGTATTTTCAGAGGAGAAGTCATTGGTTGCCATTAAGATCATACGAAGATCAAACCGTAACATGAATTGACCATCAGAATCAGAGTACTCTGCACCACCAACTTTACAAAAAAAAAAACAAAACAGAAATAAGCCTTACTCTCTACATCATAAGGTTGATTGAAGCAAGTTAGCCTTACCACTATTATATTTTCCCCTCCTTGCAAAGACTTTAATGAAGCCAATAAACACCAAAAGATTAATGAAAGTAAGAACCACAAATATTGCGATTGTACTTCTTCCTGCAAATTATTAACGCTATTTAGTCTGAGAACCTCTTTATCATACTTACAAAATGTGCAATGCTATAACTCATTTGATTTACCTTTTTTATTTGTTATGCAGCTCTCCTTTGCATGCGTTGGAGGCCGAGGAGGCGCAGGAACTCTTGTTACATTATCAAAAGCATTGTGGTAAGTATATAGATCCCACCTGAAATAACAGCTAGGAAGACTAGCCATGCCTCCTTTTCTCTCGAGATAATCTTTTCTATAATTCATCACGCAATCTCCCAAACATTTTCTGCAGTCTTGAGAAGTTATGTCGGGTGTGCATTGCATCAGCATGTAAACATCTGGAAACTCCGTGAACCCGGCTTTTTCGGCACTGTAGTACTTGAGTACCGAGGAAGTTTCAGCTTTAGTGGTAGCCTCGAGAGTCCGATTAACCATTACTTCCCACTGTCGTTGGAAAAGGGTCATGTTTTTAAACGACTCGATAAGATTTGGATTTGGCCATATAACGGAAGGTCCAAGCTGGAGGTTCCCAAAAGTTGAGTGGTTTGAGGAACGTACAAGACAAGAAACGTCGTCATTGCCTCCCCATATGAAGGAGTCCATGTGGCGTTGACAATATTTTTGTGTATCCTGAGCTAATGATTGGACGCAACTGAAACAAGCTTCTTGGTCGTAGCCTCTAGCGCACATGGCAAGAGCGTAAACTCTGTTGGGAATTTGGCCAAGTGAAGCGTTGTAGAATCCGCCGTTAGTGACGACTTTATCAGCAAGAGTAGAGAAGAGTTTCTGGCGATTCTGAGCGTAGCTGCCGTTGCCGTTGAAGGAGTTTCCGAAACACTTTACGGATTGAACACCATGGAGTGTTTGAAGGACAAGAAGAATAAAAGAAGAGAGGTATATCATCAAAACAGGGCATTTCCCCATTTTTGTTTGTTAATGGTAACAACTTTTTTTTCTTTCCTTTTCTGTATTTTACGTATATACGTTATGTTGTAAGAAGTTAGATGTTGAGCTGTGTTCTATATAGATAGAGGTGAGATGAGAAAACGAGTATTAACTTGACTTGCAAATCGATAAAACGGTGAATTTTCAAAGATGGAAAAATGCCAACAGGATATTTCAATTAAACAAAATGTGGTCAAAATTTATAGTATTTGTTATTAATAATAAGAAGGAAAAGGATAGCTGACTACCTAATGTATAACAAGATACATATTAGTATGAGGAATTTTAAAAATGTCATTTTTTCATACCCCTTTTCAAAATTACCTTATTTCTAAAAATAAAAATAAAAAATGTCTTTAAATTTATACTCAAATAAGTGTGTAATCTGATAAAACACACAAACTACCTTTATATGTATATAAAATCTTACAAACAGCTTATAAAAACTTTATAAAATTTTATTAAATACCTTGTAAGAACTTATAAAACTTTACAAACACTTGGATCAAGTCGCCAAGTAATAGTTATTATCTAGTAGTACCTCTTAAGTCTAAACTTTATAAACTTTTCAATTTTAATAAGAGGTATTTTAAAAATGAACAGCTAGAAACATTTTTGAAAATAGACACACTGAAATGAGAATTTCAAAAATTCTCTATTAACTTTAGAAATGTAACATCATGAATTTCCGAAAGTTGATGTGTTTCCCTAAGATATGTTGAAATTTAAATACAACAATATATTAACTTTAGATATGTGTTTCACTAAGATATTTGTATTATTTCAACTAATTCATAAAATCAAATTTCAAATACGAACTATTAATTTTAATTTAATAAAAGATACATGATATGTATGATTACTTCTGATTTTTTTTTTTTTTTTTTTTTTTTTTTTTTTTNATTGTACTTATTCTAAATCTAGTTCTATATTTATTTTTGATGATATACCAAATACCAGATCTGCGGCTATACTTCTAACTGTATTTATCATAGGTAGATATAGCCCACGGATAAATCTTTTCTTTGAATATTCAAATGGATTGAAAGCAAATGACTCATATCCATGTGGTCTATACTTTATACTTTTATCATATAATATTAGTAGAATTGTATTTTGTAATTTTTAACCGTAAAGTGCTGGATTCTGTTTGATATATAGTATTTTTCTTTTTTTAAGTACTGTAAAGAAAAACGATTATGTTAAATATGAATTTGAAATGTATATTGTAATGAGGAAGAATTATTATTTGTATTTTTTTGGTTTAAGAAGAAATTGTTTTTGTGTTATACAGAAGAATTCTTAATATGTTCCATTTGGTCTAAAGTGTATGTGAGGCATAATTATGAAAACGACTACGATACAGGTTTACTAAGGAAACTACTAAATCTGACCACGTTGCAGTAATAGAAGAATCTCCAAAAGGGTTTTGTAATCTTCGACTGTTTCAAATATCGTCGCATGTAAACCCTTCATTAACAGTTTGTTGCATGTATAAAGTAAAAATCTAAAATGAAGTAATAAACTTAATCACTTCGTATTATTTAAGTTTATATATCTAGAAGCTAAAGCTATTCCAAAACCTTTCAATACGGCTGTGTAAAATATTCTTCTTGTCTTCATGTAACCCGGCCCTTACGGCATACACATTTGACATTTTCATAATGTATATACATTTTTTGTTTTTGGTCGCGGGATAAAAAAGACTTCGCATGCTTGGTCTAATAATGGTGCTTCGGAAATATAATATATCCACTCTTTTTATAAAACTATTTTCGAAATGGTAATAAACAGTACAGAGTGGCGGATTAAGACCGACAAAACTAATGTAATAGGCGGAATCATCCAACGGCCAAAAATTGATGAAATAAACGGCTTCACGACGACAGTTGTTCTGATACGTACAAACAATTTTATCTGCTTCACATCACATTCATGATAATTCAGTTTTTGTTATAAAACATAACGCAAACATAGAATATTATTATATTATATATGTATATGTATGTGTATATGTATAACTATATACACTGTAATATATAAGGGGAAAGAGACGAGAGGCAAGTGAAATAAATTCTTCTCTCTTGTCTTACTTTTACAAGTAAAGAAAAGTACATATATATAGAGGCTTTAGTAAATGGATAAGTATAAGTTACTTGATTACTAAGTAACTTGGAGACCAAGTGATAAGAAGATAAGATCAAAGTGACGAATAATCACTTTCATGATTATCCGTTTATAACACTTCCCCTTGATTATTTATCACCGTTTATTTATCGTGTATTGCCTCGTTAAAAACTTTATCATAGAAAAACCATATAGGATAAAAGCTATGATAAGGGAAAAAGAGTACAGTGACACAATCTTCCCCTGAAATAGACGAGTCTTGTTCTTATTGACATTCTCTTTTAAGGTCGATATTCTGCGTGTTATATGCTGCCTCGTTAAAAACCTTGTCATGGAAAAACCCAGTAGAATAAAAACCATGATAAGGGAAAAAGAGTGCAGCCACGCGAATCATCATATTCTCCCCCTAGAAGTATCATCTTCAAAATATGCATTTTGATCTTTGAAGATGCATTTTGAATGAAGCAGCAGGAAGCACCTTTGTAAGTACATCTGCTATATTGTTAGTTGAGCTGATGTACTGGCTATCAACTTCCTTATTCTTCTCAAATTCTTGACCGTAAGAGAGGAATATATCTTGTCTTGTCGTTCTTGGTGTAGCTTCCTTTGATTTGGGCGACATATGCAATATAGTCTTCAAATAGAGTTGTTGCCTTTCGGTTGCTTCTTGTTAATGGGTCCAAACAAGCATTAACTAGTTGATGCTGATCGAATCCTCAGTTCGAAGTTCTTCGTCAACATGTTACGAGGCTCCAATCTTAGGCAGATAACTATTGGTTGACGTTCAAGCATCATCTGAGCCATTAGGGATTCTCGATATGGCATATGAAGCACAACTATTTTGACATGACTTGAATAAGCGACGGCCAAAGTCTATCACTTTGCAATAGAAGATACGTTTTAACTCATACTCAAAATCTACTCATAGAGAATGAGTTATATGCTGCAAAGAGATTAGTAGAAAAATGCTATGCATAATTCATAAGATATATAAATGCTCGTCAGCATTTATATATGATCTTATATGACTATATATACATATTTGACTTCCTTTAGAAGTGATTAGTATAACATCTATTTCGATAGATGTTTAATTTGGAATATCTAGAGACATATTTGTCTTTCCAAGATCTTTCATTCCATATAACTCTTCAAGAGTTTTGATGATGTTCAAAATCATCACTGTTATGAGTTCTAGAGAACATAATTATGATATCATATATTTTCGGGATAAGCTCTTTAAGCATCCCATAAGGCATATTTCAAGTCATCTATATAGCATTCATTTTGTTTGATAGGGTATTTTAACAAAACATGGCGCGACACACCATCTTGTTATATATCATTATACCCTTTTAGTGCTTGGACCACTAGTCCAAAATTACTCGTTTTTATACGAGTTTATATAGACTTGATTACCTCTTTATTGGCCAATATATATCTCTATATGCTCACAGAGCGGAGATTTATGATCCTCATTAATCACATTGCGCGATATAACATTTTTTTGTCGACATTATGTCTTTGGTTCCATATTTCCCGTAATGACATTGTTAATCGAGATCTCTTTAATCATTATATAAATGATTTAATTCAGGTACCTGATTTCGTTATTAACCATATCAATCGGTTTCTCTACTCCTCTTAAGGAGTATCTTGCTCCTCTTTAGGAGTCTATGTGATCCTCTCTGGGAGTCTATTAGCTCTTCTTAAAGAGTCTATTTACTCTTCTTTAAGAGTTCATTTGCTCCTCTTTTGAGAGTATAATCCTCTTTTTAATTTGCTCTTTTTTATTTTCGAAGATTTTATTTATCTTAGGAACCAAAGTAGTCTATCACGTTTCTTATGTGTCATAGACTTAGTATGTCATCCGCCAGAGACATATTTTTACTGGAGCATTTTTAGCTGGGATGTGAGATTTCTCATAACTACAAGTTCGTATTCATTTATGTGAGGATCAGTAATTATATGAAATCTCATCCATCAGCTTTTTGCATTTGATTTGCAATATATATTTTTAATAGTGATCTGTTAAACTTTTGAACTTTTAAGTTCATATTCATTTGTTTATAAAGATCCAAAACTATTCGATGATTCTCCCATAATGATGGAGAATTTTATCATCCAACATGATGATATGCAAATCTTGCAATACGCACATCTCTCCTAAGATGGTTCTATATTAATAGAGCGGAGACTCATTTCCTGCATCTATATATTTCATCCTCTTTGGATGATATATTTTATGCGGTGTGGAGGAGCATTTAAAATATGTAGCACACACCCATAAGATTTGAAATAAGATATATTTGATCTCCAATCATGAATATATAACATGGGAGAAATATTTATTTCAAATTGTTGGCCTCATATATAATATTTATTACATATAAAACTGCATGTTTCATATAAAAAAAAGAGATTAAATCACCATGAATCATTTTGCAATATCTTGGAGTTGCACTATGAAAGATTCATCATAGCTCATTTCAAGAGTGAACATCATGGATGTTTCACTTTATCACATGCGACATATATATGTGATAAACTATAGGATATGACTTCACCATAGTTATATCGCTATGGGGTGTCAAATTCACCAAATTTTATCGACTTATTCCCGATGTGGGATTCCTTTAATTCTCCCCCTCGAGATGATAACTCTTGGAGTTCATTAATCTCGTACTGAATCCCACTTTAGGATCAAGAACATACCGATTTTGGTTATGTTTATTATCGTAGATCCTTATAAGATGTGAGATTAGTATTACCCCCTCTCAAGATGATGACTTTTATGTCCATTCACCTTTGACCGAATCTTATTTTTAGATCGGTTATATTTGTGGTTTAGTTTGGGGATTTATCAAAGAAATCAAACCATCATATATATATATCCAATGAGCTTTTAATCCAAAATGATGGTGAATGGGCCAACATTATATGATTCTGGAGGCATAGCCTACTACAGAATTAAGGAGGAGGNCTCTATATGTATAACGATCAATCCGGAAAAGACAAAACCTTTTATTTGATCACATAGAAGGCAAAAATGATATTTCGGAAAGGACATAGCCTTTTGTTAGATTGTGATGGAGGGGCGAAGCCTACCATATCAAATGATCAATCCAAATATTANATCCACAGTGATGAATTAGGATCGATGTCATGCAGGGCCAGCTTGGGGTCCGTTGGGACGGCTAGCGGGAGGCTAGCAGGGTCCACGGATGGTCCGTTGGGGCAGCTAGCGGGGGGCTAGTGGGTCCGCGGGACGGGTTGTCACAGGAGGTATATAACCATCTACTCCGAAAATAATAAATAAAAATTTTAAACAAATTTAAATAAACTAATACAATTCAACATAAAATAGATGTTACCTGAATTGAAGTGCAGTGCTTACAACCTCATGAAATGTGAACGGGGACATGCAATACTTTTAAAAGAAATTTTGTTCCTCCAAACAAATTCACAATGATTTTTATTATCATTGATTGACCGGGATGACTTGACCGGTAACGCTATGCTTGAAGAATTAGAAAATTTCATATTTACTATCATTTTGCCATCTTTGTTTTTGCATGATATAATCATATACATGCGTGTCTCCAATATGGTCGATCTTACGATACCATATTTATTTATAGTCTCAACATAATAATTTTATTAAGACAAAATGTCATTAAAACTCCATGAGTTTCTTTGAGACTTTGGAGAACACTAGACATCGATAATTATGAATCTAATGTCTTTGGAAGTCGAGAGACTTGCTCATCTAGACCTTCCAATTACTTTTGCACTGTATAAAATATATGTACACGTGCTTTATATATTTCATAAGAGAAATATATTTTTGATTATAAAGACATTTCATTGTCTTTAAATCTTATATAACACATATAGTTATTCTTTACGAATAAATAAAATTAAATAAACAAGCTATAAATTCAGAAAATAAAATAAGAGCTATAGCAATATATATAAGTATTTAATAGACATAACTTTTCTTTGATCGTAGAGTAGGCAGAGCCTATCATATATAACGATCAATCCGGAAAAGACAAAGCTTTTTATTTGTTCATGAATGAGGCAGAACCTCTATATGTATAACGATCAATCCGGAAAAGACAAAGCTTTTTATTTGTTCATGAATGAGGCAGAACCTCTATATGTATAACGATCAATCCGGAAAAGACAAAGCTTTTTATTTGTTCATGAATGAGGCAGAACCTCTATATGTATAACGATCAATCCGGAAAAGACAAAGCTTTTTATTTGTTCATGAATGAGGCAGAACCTCTATATGTATAACGATCAATCCGGAAAAGACAAAGCTTTTTATTTGTTCATGAATGAGGCAGAACCTCTATATGTATAACGATCAATCCGGAAAAGACAAAGCTTTTTATTTGATCATGAATGAGGCAGAACCTCTATATGTATAACGATCAATCCGGAAAAGACAAAGCTTTTTATTTGTTCATGAATGAGGCAGAACCTCTATATGTATAACGATCAATCCGGAAAAGACAAAGCTTTTTATTTGATCATGAATGAGGCAGAACCTCTATATGTATAACGATCAATCCGGAAAAGAAAAAGCTTTTTATTTGATCATGAATGAGGCAGAACCTCTATATGTATAACGATCAATCCGGAAAAGACAAAACCTTTTATTTGATCACATAGAAGGCAAAAATGATATTTCGGAAAGGACATAGCCTTTTGTTAGATTGTGATGGAGGGGCGAAGCCTACCATATCAAATGATCAATCCAAATATTATATAGCTTTATATATGATCGTAAAGGAGGCAAAGCCTACCATATATAACGATCTATCTATCCGAAAAAGACATAGCTTTTATTTGATCGTGAAGGAGGAAGAGCCTACCATATATCAAACGATCAATTTGGATATAACATAACTATATATTTGATCGCAAAGGAGGTAAAACCTACCACTTATAACGATCAATCCAGAAAATGACATAGCCTTTATATTTGATCATATAGGAGGCATAGCCTGCCATTTTTAACGATCTTTCTGGAAAAGACATAGTCTTTTGTTAGATCTGGAAGCAGGCAAAGCCTACCATATATAACGATCTATATATCCGAAAAAGACATAGCTTTTATTTGATCGTAAAAGAGGCAAAACCTACCATATATCTAACAATCTATCCAGATATGAATTAGCTATAGATTTGAAACGCCTACAACTTATGACGATCAATCCAGAAAAAGACATAATTTCACGATGTCTAAAATATTTCTGTTCTACAAATATAATTAAAACAATATAAACTTATTTACCTCATAAAAGCTCTAGCAGTAGAGCATCGTACTGATAACGTGTTATAAAACATAACGCAAACATAAAATATTATTATATTATATATGTATATGTATGTGTATATGTATAACTATATACACTGTAATATATAAGATGGAAAGAGACGAGAAGCAAGTGAAATAAATTCTTCTCTCTACTTCTTATTATTACATATTTCTTCTCTCTTGTCTTGCTTTTACTAGTGAAGGAAAATACATATATATAGGGGCTTTAGTAAATGGATAAGTATAAGTTACTTGATTACTAAGTAACTTGGGGACTAAGTGATAAAAAGATAAGATCAAAGTGATGGATAATCACTTTCATGATTATCTGTTTATAACAGTTTTGTTAATAAACACTTGATATTACGAACGACGGATAGGATCTACTTACAAAACTTTAGAACCTTGAATAAATTTTATGTCCACTAATATATAAAGAAAGTGCACTTTCCGAAAATCAAATCACATACCTTATAAAAAAAAAATTTATATGAATAATATAGAATATACTTTTTTTTGAAATGAAAATAAAACAATTAATTCTTAAAAACGAAACATAACGAATATGTTGGAAGTTTCCTAGGTCCAGTGATTGATCAAGAATTTATTAACTATTTATACACTAAATGTTTGGGGTTTGAGCTCCAGTAATCACCTTTTTTTAGATTAATGATGCAAATTTTATCAGAACGTCTAGAGTGCTACACGAAGAATTTGTTTGTCGTGTGTTACGGAGAATAAGTCATTTTCTTATTTACTCTACGCCCTACAAACACGCACATCTTTTCTATTTAAGTAAAAGTTATACGTCTTGGTGGCTTGGACTTCATGAAACCTAAAGTCTTCTCTATTGGTATGGAATAGAGAACATCTGCGACTCTATGCACACATTGAGAAACACGATATATGAAATGGCCAAATGGGAAAATGGAACGACAATTTTTAAACTTAAGTTAAGTGGCGTACGTCATTTATTTATTGAGTAATAAAAGGGACAAATATAGAGAAAGTAGAAGTATATAAGGCAAAAGAGGCAAATCTTTGGAGTAAAAGAGACAAACTTACTAAATTAATTTTACTAATTGCCAAATTTGGAACAATTTTGTTTTTGTTGTAATCGTTTCTTGCAAATTTGATGTTCGCAATATTGAGAGAGAATCTGTCCACGCTGTTTTTTTTTTGTTTTTTTAATATAGAGAACCCAATGGCAGACGCAGAATTATAAATCATTTGTTAAGAAAAAACTTTCTATATTATATAAAAATTTAGAGATGTCCATGAATCCATAATCAAATTTTATCATTTGTATTTGTGTTATCTTTGTAGAGCTTAGAATATAATTGTAATGCTCCTAACATAAAGTAGCATGATACGTTATCGAGCCCCATATGACAAATTTTTTAATTGTAAGTCTAACACAATTTATAGTATAATTGCTTGTAGTAAATTGAGGATGTTTATTACTAACAAAAAGACCTATTGGTATGACATCAGTACGAGAACGGCTCGAGGGTTGTGAGGAGTGTCGATCGACACTATATGGAAGTATCAGTCGACACAATTAGGATTTCCAGAAAATGTCGAGTAGGTGTTGGTGTAATCGATACCAGGTGGGTATCGGTCGACACAAACCTTCAGCAGACGGTTGATGTTTGTTTTTCTTGGTTTGATTGTATTGTTTGTTATTTGTTGAACATTGGTTTTCCAATTTCTTGTGTGTATAGCTTAGTAGATGGGACAATTGTCTCACTGAGTATTTGTGATAATACTCATGTGTTTCAATTATTGCTTGTGATGCAGGTAAAGGCAAAGTGTGATCATGAAATCAAGGTAATGAAGAGGAAGATGTTCTAGTGGCTTGTTGATATGTTGTCTGGCTTCTGTTAGGTTACTAGAGTTGAGTCGTTAGAATGTTGCTAGATTGCTGATTCCATGTTTAATGATTTTGTTGGATTGGTTTATTACGGTTTTATATTGGATTGATTGTTGGTTTATGAGTTATTGGAGTATTTTTGGTTATTGTTGTTATTGTATTTCCATTGTTGTGTTTCACAGGGGTTAGGATGTTAGTGAGTATTGGATCACTAGTTTAATTATGTTGTTAAAAAAAAGGGTGATTTACTCAAATGTTATCCAAATTAGGTAATATTACCAGAATCTACAAACAAAGATTTTATTACTAGAATATTTCGGGTATTTTCAAAATACCCAGCGTGTCCTTGTTTTATGTTACCGGAAAAAACGTAATTACAAAAATGCCATTGCCACGTCAGACGCCACGTCAAAAACGCTGACGTGTAACAATAACTCAGCCATAATGCGTTACAAAGGTATGTTGCGGCTGAGTTATAGGTATATTCCGGCTGAGTTATGGAAAAAAACATTTGAGTAAGAACGGACGGCTGAGATAGAGCATAACTCAGCCAAGCGTTACGGCTGACTTATCAAAATCTGGCTGACTTATCAAAATCTCGCTGAGTTAGAGCATAACTCAGCCAAGAGTTACGGCTGACTTATCAAAATCTGGCTGAGTTACGCTCTA
>NC_025692.1:20041118-20052879 GCF_000633955.1 Camelina sativa | reverse complement strand
CAAGCAGTGAATCGAAATTAGAATCTACATACGAAGTGTACGGTGGGGGATTTGAAGGCACTTGTTTTGATTATGGTAAGATCGTTGACAAAGAAAACCAAGAAGAAGAAGAAGCTGTCGAAGTAGCATTTGACGAAGATTTTTTCGATTTGATTTTTTCGACGACTCCGATGGTGAGTCATCTGATGACGAGCAATTTTCTGTATTGGACGAGCCTCAGAGTAAAGAAGAGGAAGACCCACCTACTCCGCCTCCTCCGAAGAAAGCTCATAAAGATGATAACTTTGCCGGATCGAAGATGAATTCGGAGGCTATTAGGTTGGAGGTGTCAACGCTAAAAATTGCTGTAGGACAAAGATACAGGAGCATAAAGGAGTTCAAGAATCACGTGAAACTTATTTCGGTTAGGGATGGATTTGATTTTAATGTACCAGTATCAAATCCGAGATAGGTGGTTTTTAGGTGCTGGGTTGAAGGATGTCTTTGGAGAGTTCGTGCATCTGTACAAGGGGATGACCCGGATTTTCATGTTCGTCTATATGATTCGGAACACACATGTTCTGTGACGGAACGTTCTATTAGATCCCGCCAATAAACAGCTGATGTATTGGCAGTTCTATACAAGGACTATCTTGGTGATCTTGGTCCGGATGTTAAACCTAAAAGTGTCGGAGTCATTTTCAATAAGCAATTTAGTTTAAAGGTAATAACTAAGTTTCGACTGACTTATTGATAATAATGGCTGACTTATATGTATGTATAGGCTGAGTTATTTACATGTTACGGCTGATTTATTGATTATTTACGGCTGACTTATTCGAATGTATCGGCTGAGGTATCTATTTTTTATGGCTGATTTATTAATTTGTTTGGTGTCAACAGATGGGTTATTGGAAGACATATCGAACGCTGCTGAATGCAAGGCTTATCGATCAGGGAACTCCTGAGGATAGTTTTAGCGAGTTGCCTTCTCACATATACAAGTTAAGAAGGGAAAATCCAGGTACAGTCACACATCTTCAAATAGATGATGAAGACAGATTCAAATATGTTTTTATTGCTTTTGGTGTGAGTATTGCTGGGTTTGCTTCCATGCGCAAAGTTGTTGTTGTTGACGGAACGTTTCTCCATGGTAGTTACAAAGGGACGCTTCTAACAGCCCTAGCTCAGGATGGTAACTTTCAAATTTTCCCATTAGCTTTCGCTGTTGTTGACACTGAAAATGATGAGTCTTGGCGTTGGTTTTTTACACAACTCAAAGTTGCCATTCCTGACGAAAAGGATCTTGCGATAATCTCCGACAGACATAAGTCAATAGGGAAAGCGATTGGTCAAGTGTATCCGTTGGCTTCGCGTGGAATTTGCACTTACCATTTGTATAAGAACATTTTGGTGAAGTTCAAAGGAAAACATTTGTTCCCTCTGGTGAAAAAAGCGGCAAGGTGTTTTAGGCTGTCTGATTTTAATGAGGCTTTCAATGAGATTGAAGCACGTCATCCTGAACTACATGGATACCTCCAACGAGCTGGTGTCCGAATGTGGGCGCATGTTCATTTCTCGGGTGAAAGGTACAATCTAATGACAACGAATATTGCAGAATCAATGAACCATGCACTGTCAAATGCTAGAAGTCTTCCCATAGTTCGACTGCTAGAATCGATACGAAATATGATGACCAGATGGTTTTCTGAACGGAGAGAGGATGCGAAATCGCAGCTAACAACGCTCACTCGAGGTGTTGAGAAACTGTTACAGGTAAGTTTACATAACTCAGCCATAACAACTTTCATATATCAGCCGTAACTGTTTCCATATATCAGCCAATACCATTATAGTTTCCATAAATCAACCATAGTTGTTTTAATAACTCAGTCGTCATTGTTTTCATAATTCAACCTAAAACGTTTTTTTTTTTTTTGTTCTACTCCCTACTAGGACCGTGTCACCGCAGCAAGACTTATGGAGGTACTAACGATTGATGCTGTACGTGTGCAAGTGAGATATGGATCATCTTTGCATGTTGTAAATTTGGAACTAAAAAAATGCACATGCCGTCGTTTTGACCACGAGAAAATACCATGCATCCATGCAATCGCAGCTGCAGAGCATATGGATGTGTCTCGTATATCCATGTGCGATCCGAAATTTAGGAGTGTCGATTTGGTTAACGGATGGGCTGGTTCAATCATGCCTCCAGATGAATCATTCCCTGCTCCTGAAGCTGTGGATAATCAGAAGTGCTTGCCTCCGATTGTTGTGAACCAGCCAGGAAGGCCCAAGAAGCGTAGGATTAAATCATCTTTGGAAGTTGCCATTGAAAATAAATGCCCTAGGAAGCAACCAGCATGTTCGCGATGTAAGCAAGTTGGGCACAATGTGAAAACTTGTTGGATGTAGTTAGGGAGATTTGTTTTATTTTGTGTAATAACTCACCGTCAAGTCGTATAAACCAGTTGTTTGCTCTCAGATTGTTGATAACTCAACCGTCAAGTCATATATATCAGTTATCTACATTCAGATTGTTTCGTGTGATAACTCAGCTATTACTTACTATAACTCAGCCATCAACGAGACCTTTTGTTTTTCCGTAAAACTATAACTCAGCTGTTAAGCAATATTTTTGCGGGAAACCGTAAGTTAACCTATTAAACACGACCTTTCTTTTGATAACTCAGCCGTTATTCACTACTCAGCCGTCACATGAATCGACGTGACCTTTCGTTTTCCCGTAAAACTATAACTCAGCCGTTACTTTATTATAATTCTGCCTCAAAGTGAGAGTAGATACTAAAATGTGGAAGCATAAAAGGTGGATACATAGAACATATTAAGGTAAAACTGAAAATCACTGCTGGAAACCCTAAAGGATCTCAGAGACTTTGAGGGACAACCACAAAAGGTAACAGTTTTTGCACATGATTTCATAGTCTCCATAGCGGAGAGAATGGAAACCATAATCCAAACAACACATCACAGCACAAGCGGGTGAAGGGAGTAACGGACTGTCAGGATAGCGATGGGAGGCTGCGTATGAGTTTTTCCGAGCCGTCTTATAACGAGATAACTCAAACAGAAAATCATCACCGGTTACCATGGCACCCGAAGACATCAAAGGATAATGATGTGCATCAAACAGCTGGAGGTAATGGACGACCATAACCTCATTCCCTTGACAAATACTTAGTATCCCACATGCTAAGGTGGCATCAGCATCGGCCGGTACAATACGACTGAGAATATCAATCCCACGCTGGATATCTCTATCCTCAGCCACAACCCTTAGCCCTTCGTAGTAACTGGCAATGGGGTTGCCGCCGTTAAAGCATCTGACGAAGAAAGGCCTGTACCGTCCTTCAATTTGGAGGCCACCATCAGGGGCATTTGATGTGTTGATTTCTGATGGATCAGTACAAAGGCAATAGATAGCAGCTGTCTTTAGAACTTCTTTATTGTATACTGCATTTTTTCCCCTACGACCAGCCCTTAGAATAGAACCAAGTGACCACCATCGATCTTCTGCAGCAAGGGAAACGATTTCTATGAAAACATCGTCGGGGAGATCCGGCATCTTGGGTGCTCGAGCGGACATAGTGTCGTAAAAAATAATTTTATTCTAGTTTGTAGTTGAGAGGTAATAGACTAAAGAAACGGGAATATTATAACTCAGTCACTTGGTTCTATTTGTTAGTTGAGAGGTAATAAATAGATTAATAATTTTATTGTTAAGCAATATTTTGGCTGGAAACCATAAGTTAATCCTTTCGTTTTCCCGTAAATTTTATAACTCAGCCGTGAAGTCATATATATCAGCCATCTACTTCCAGATTATTCCTAGTGATAAATCAGCCATTACTTAATATAAATCAGCCATGACATGAATCGACGAGACCTTTCGTTTTCCCGTAAAACTATAACTCAGCCGGTAAGCAATATTTTGGCGGGAAACCATAAGTTACCCTAATAATAGACGCGACCTTTCGTTTTCCCGTAAAACTATAACTCAGCCGGTAAGCAATATTTTGGCGGGAAACCATAAGTTACCCTAATAATAGACGCGACCTTTCGTTTTCCTATTGTTTTCTCTTTATATTCATATAATTCATTGTATCGTTTCAGTTTCTTCTTCTCCGCTCATTGCACCTATAAATATTGCATCTTCGTCGAACAGTTCACCTTCAAATCTCATCTATCATTATATTGTATTTCCTTCGATCGTTGCACATGTAAGTCTCCTCTCCTTTCCCTCTCAATCTATTGCATATTTTCCGATCATTGCACCTATCAGTTGGTGACGGTTGTTTTTATTTTGATAGCCGAGCTATGGACGGAGAGGGTTCCAGCAGACGTGAAAAACGCAAGGCAGAGTGCGTAGACGAAGACAATCAGCCATCCATCCGCATGGCCGGAGCAAGTTCCAGTAAACGTCAAAGAAATGCAGATTTCGAGTGGGAAGAGGAAGCACTATTGGCCGTGTCCGAAGCTTTTACTCAGACGAGAGTCGCGGCCGAGGCGGAGACAAAAGATCGCTATGCAGCAATTCTGCATTTGATGGATGATCATATGCAGAAAAAGGAAGAGAAGACCGCCCTCGAGCATCAAGTGGAACTAATCGACGCTCAAATATCCCAACTGAATCAAATCTTGGGTGGAGAACTTGTCGACTTAGAGACAGAGCATAAGAGGTTAGAGGTTATGAGAGAGATTGCGGAGGTTGATGTCGAACAGTGTTTGGTTCCTCCTCCTCTTGATTGGGAGAAACTAAAAGTTCCTGGTTCCTCCTCCTCTTAATCGGTTTTAAAAACCATCTTCCATTGTACTGTCGTCTCGTCTTCTTTATGAACTCTGAACTTAACTTTTTTTCTTTTGATTTCTTTTTGTAATGTTTAATATTAATATAATATAACCGGTATTACAATATCTCAGCCATTACGGATTTATAAATCACTATAACTCAGTCGTGACATGAATCACTATAACCGTTTTCCCGTAAGTTTTATAACTCAGCCATCAAGTCATATATATCAGCCATAACTCACAATAACTCAGCCGTCAAGTGACCTTTAGTTTTCCCCGTAAATATTATAACTCAGCCGTAAAGTCATATTTATCAGCCGTAAATGTTTCTTGTGATAACTCAGCCATAACTCACTATAACTCAGCCGTCACATGACCTTTCGTTTTCCCGTAAATATGTCTGACTCTCGTTCATCTAACATATGTCTGACTCTCTTTACATCTCACATCGACTTTGCTGAAGAATTGCCATTAAATTGCCATTAAATTTCCATTAAATTTCAATTAAATTCGAATTGATTACATTCAGTTCGGCAATTCGCCAAAATGAAAAAAAAATAAAAATAAAAAGCGACAAGCGTCCTATCAGCGAACTAGTTCCCATGTGAAGGCTAATCACGAGTCTTCTGATCTCGGCACAAACTGATTCCCATCACTAGCATTCTGGACGGTCCTGTAGTCTCAGAATGGGAGCCGGACCGGATAGATCGGACTCCAACGGTTCTTCCACCACCAGCTTGCTCAGATCAGATCGCAAGATCTGACGATCCCGCCTTAAGGCTTCAAGTCTTTCCATCGGCACTTCGGAGCCCTTTGGACACCATCTCCTCCAGGAAGGCACATGGACCTTCTATGGCATGGCTTTCGCGGAAGAAATGGTCTGTTGACTCCAAGTAGTTGACGTACCGCCTCAGCTTCTCCACGCTAGCTCGGTAGGCCCAGACGTCCGTGATGCGCGGGAAGTCAGACTCTCCCAAAGGTTCGTAATCACCTTTGGGTAAGTTGGGCACCACCATACGGGAGACCTGTTCTTCGCACGAGGCATGCTCAGCAAGTAGACGAGTCATGCGCCACTTCGCCAGAAAGAAACCTTCGGCGATGAGCTCATCCAGGACTCGGATAGTCCCTTCCAATCGGCAGAGCCGATAGACTNTAATATAACCGGTATTACAATATCTCAGCCATTACGGATTTATAAATCACTATAACTCAGTCGTGACATGAATCACTATAACCGTTTTCCCGTAAGTTTTATAACTCAGCCATCAAGTCATATATATCAGCCATAACTCACAATAACTCAGCCGTCAAGTGACCTTTAGTTTTCCCCGTAAATATTATAACTCAGCCGTAAAGTCATATTTATCAGCCGTAAATGTTTCTTGTGATAACTCAGCCATAACTCACTATAACTCAGCCGTCACATGACCTTTCGTTTTCCCGGAAATATGTCTGACTCTCGTTCATCTAACATATGTCTGACTCTCTTTACATCTCACATCGACTTTGCTGAAGAATTGCCATTAAATTGCCATTAAATTTCCATTAAATTTCAATTAAATTCGAATTGATTACATTCAGTTCGGCAATTCGCCAAAATGAAAAAAAAATAAAAATAAAAAGCGACAAGCGTCCTATCAGCGAACTAGTTCCCATGTGAAGGCTAATCACGAGTCTTCTGATCTCGGCACAAACTGATTCCCATCACTAGCATTCTGGACGGTCCTGTAGTCTCAGAATGGGAGCCGGACCGGATAGATCGGACTCCAACGGTTCTTCCACCACCAGCTTGCTCAGATCAGATCGCAAGATCTGACGATCCCGCCTTAAGGCTTCAAGTCTTTCCATCGGCACTTCGGAGCCCTTTGGACACCATCTCCTCCAGGAAGGCACATGGACCTTCTATGGCATGGCTTTCGCGGAAGAAATGGTCTGTTGACTCCAAGTAGTTGACGTACCGCCTCAGCTTCTCCACGCTAGCTCGGTAGGCCCAGACGTCCGTGATGCGCGGGAAGTCAGACTCTCCCAAAGGTTCGTAATCACCTTTGGGTAAGTTGGGCACCACCATACGGGAGACCTGTTCTTCGCACGAGGCATGCTCAGCAAGTAGACGAGTCATGCGCCACTTCGCCAGAAAGAAACCTTCGGCGATGAGCTCATCCAGGACTCGGATAGTCCCTTCCAATCGGTAGAGCCGATAGACTTGCTCGAGTTTAAGACGAAGTGCTTTGATATACGCGCCTAGNTCAATTAAATTCGAATTGATTACATTCAGTTCGGCAATTCGCCAAAATGAAAAAAAAATAAAAATAAAAAGCGACAAGCGTCCTATCAGCGAACTAGTTCCCATGTGAAGGCTAATCACGAGTCTTCTGATCTCGGCACAAACTGATTCCCATCACTAGCATTCTGGACGGTCCTGTAGTCTCAGAATGGGAGCCGGACCGGATAGATCGGACTCCAATGGTTCTTCCACCACCAGCTTGCTCAGATCAGATCGCAAGATCTGACGATCCCGCCTTAAGGCTTCAAGCCTTTCCATCGGCACTTCGGAGCCCTTGGACACCATCTCCTCCAGGAAGGCACATGGACCTTCTATGGCATGGCTTTCGCGGAAGAAATGGTCTGTTGACTCCAAGTAGTTGACGTACCGCCTCAGCTTCTCCACGCTAGCTCGGTAGGCCCAGACGTCCGTGATGCGCGGGAAGTCAGACTCTCCCAAAGGTTCGTAATCACCTTTGGGTAAGTTGGGCACCACCATACGGGAGACCTGTTCTTCGCACGAGGCATGCTCAGCAAGTAGACGAGTCATGCGCCACTTCGCCAGAAAGAAACCTTCGGCGATGAGCTCATCCAGGACTCGGATAGTCCCTTCCAATCGGTAGAGCCGATAGACTTGCTCGAGTTTAAGACGAAGTGCTTTGATATACGCGCCTAGTCTCTTGCGGCGAGCTCGGTAAATCCGGAGTTCCGTTTGCAAAGGATCCCCGGATGGCTCGACGACATTGAAACTCGGAACGAGTTCACGGGATCGAGATGTCTCCGTCTCCTCTTGAGGGGGGAGGGCATTATCCGACTCCTTCGGATCGAAACCGCTAGCTCCAGCGGCTGTCCGTTCTCGGGCTCGTTTCAACCATGAAGATCGGGTAGTCACTGGCATCTTTGCTAGTTTCGTTCGAGTTAGGAATGCTATGAACATTTCCAACCCTTCCCCTATTTATACTAAAACTTGGAACGCAACTGCGATCCTCTTCCACCAACCAGATTGCGGCAAGACTTTTGCTGTGTCCCGAGAATCACTCTAAAAGACCGTACAAACATTCAAACTCAGCCGTAGAGTCATATATCATCCATTTACTTGCTGCTTTTTTATTGTGATAACTCAGCCATTACTCACTATAACTCAGTCGTTACATTTACATGACCTTTCGTTTTCCCGTAAATATTATAACTCAGCCGTAAAGCGATATTTTGGCAGGTCACCATAAGTTAACCTAATAATAGACGAGACCTTTCGTTTTCCTATAAATATTATAACTCACTCGTGACATTGAAATAAATCAGCCATTTATTTTCAGATTGTTTCTTGTGATAACTAAGCGATCACTCATCCGTCACATAATCTATCCGATTACAACAAAAAAAGGTCTTACTTAACAATCATCTTCTACATTTTTTTACTATTCTCTTGACCATATTAAAGCTTACTCTCTCCATTTCCCACTCCTTTCGTATCTTTTCTTTCAGCTTCATCTTTATCCAAACAAGCTCTTTCGTAGTTTGAGTAGAAAGGTATAAGATGATAACTGAGTGGGTGGCCGGACGAGAACAAATTATCCCTAATCAAATATCGATAGTTGTTGCTATTCATGTTGTAGAGACCGAGCCGATCACTAGCCGCCACTGATACGACGTCGCTACTTGGGAACCAAAAGGGTTGTGCATATTCATCTTTCAACGCTGTAATTTTAGCGTCTTCCACTTTAACCAAAGACTTTCTCAAATTGTTCTCCAAAACCCATAACTCAGCTCCGTTTCTTGGTTCCGAATGTTGAGTAACACCTAGCTTTCCTTCGTAGCTGACCAAGATGAGACTGCTATCGCATAATAGTACGCCCGGAACAGAGAAAATAGACCAAGTTTCGGTTTGCATACAGAACCGGATCACGTTGTTCTTCCTTGTTAACCAATGCAAGAAACCGTATGCTAATACCGGTATAGCTTCTCTCAGGAAAAACTCTGATAACTCGAAATCATTCAGTCGCTTCCATGTGAAGGAATCGGAATCGAAGACCTCACAGTTGTGAATATAGAAACCTTCCTTGGTCATCCATGTCCTTGGTACAGAAACCCTAATAATCTTATACCGAAACAGATTCAAAGAAATCACCATTAAACCGGTTACGATCGTCAGATATCGAGTTTTAGTGTTTGGTATGATCCGGAACTGCTTTGTGGCAGGTTTACAAACGATGTACTCTGGTATCGTTTTCGCTCTTTTAAACCTATCACCGATACAGATTAAAATCCCATGATGTGTATCACAAGCTTTGATCTTTGTGTTGTTCTGAGGAAGAAACTGAAGCGAGATTTGGGTTTTATCTCCTTTTTCTTCTTGTTCTGCTTCAACGCCGGGGACAAAACGGGGCCGATACCTAAACCATTTGTCCTCGTAATGAACAAAATAGCCGAAAACAGAGTTGGCTCTATGGAGATGATGATCGATAAATCTCAACTCGTAACTTCGTTTGTTGTACTCTTTGTTTTGTATACAGAATCTTGCAATCTTCGTCGCTGAACAATGAGAGAGGATCTCTTAAATCACGTCTTGGTTCAACATCGCGCGTGGCCAGATAAAACCTTTGAGAGGATTGTTTCTTGTGATAACACAGCCATAACATATTTATAAATCACTATAACTCATCCGTCACATGCATCGACGCGACCTTTCGTTTTCCCGTAAAACTATTACAAGTCGTATAAATCAATCGTATGCTTTCAGATTGTTTCTTGTAATAACTCAGCCATATCTTACAATAACTCAGCCGTCAAGTAATATAAATGAGCCATTTACTTCCAGATTGTTTCTTTTGATAACTCAGCCATTATTCAATATAACTCAGCTGTAACATGAATCGACGTGACCTTTCGTTTTCCCGTAAAACTATATCTCAGCCGTCAAGTAATATTTTGGCTGGAAAACATAAGTTAACCTAATAATAGACGCGTTGTATCGTTTCGGTTAATTCATTGTATCGTTTCAGTTTCTTCTTCTCCGCTCATTACACCTATAAATATTGCATCTTCGTCGATCAGTCCACCTTCAAATGTCATCTATCATTATATTGCATTTCTTTCGATCATTTCCTTCAAATCTCAGCTATGGACAGAGAGGGTTCCAGTAGACGTCAAAAACGCAAGGCAGAGTGGGGAGACAAAGACAATCAGCCGTCCATCCGCATGGCTGGAGCAAGTTCCAGTAAACGTCAAAGAAATGCAGATTTCGAGTGGGAAGAGGAAGCACTATTGGCCGTGTCTGAAGCTTTTACTCAGACGAGAGTCGAGGCCGAGGCGGAGACAGCTGATCGTTACAAAGCAGTTCTGCATATGATGAATGATCATATGAAGAAGAAGGAAGAGAAGACCGCCCTCGAGCATCAAGTGGAACTAATCAACGCTCAAATATCCCAACTGAATCAAATCTTGGGTGGAGAACTTGTCGACTTAGAGACAGAGCACCAGAGGTTAGAGGTTATGAGAGAGATTGCGGAGGCTGATGTCAGACAGTGTGTGGTTCCTCCTCCTCTTGATTGGGAGAAACTAAAAGTTCCTGGTTCCTCCTCCTCTTAATCGGTTTTAAAAACTATCTTCCATTGTACTGTCGTCTCGTCTTCTTTATGAACTCTGAACTTTTTTTCTTTGTTTATTTTTGTAATGTTTAATATTAATATAATTTAGCCGGTATTACTATATCTCAGCCATTACGTGTTTTTCCGTCAAGTCATATATATCAGCCATTTACTTTCAGATTGTTTCTTGCGATAACTCAGCCATAACTTACACTAACTCAGCCGTGACATGACCTTTCGTTTTCTCGCAAATTTTATAACTCAGCCGTAAATTCGTATAAATCAGTCGTTTGCTTCCAGATTGTTTCTTGTGATAACTCAGCCATAACGTTACTATAACTCAGCCATTAAATGAGAGGAAAATGTGGAAGCATAAAAAGGTGGATAACAGGGACCTTTAATACATGAAAAAGATACTCGCCTAAGGAATGGAAAATAATGATTTTAAATTAAACAGACTGGAAATTACTGCTTAAAATCACTGCTGGAAACCCTAAAGGATCTCAGATACTTTAAGGGACAACCACCAAAGGTAACAGTTTTTGCACATGATTCTATAACGGTCTCCATAGCCGGGAGAATGGCGACCATTATCCAAATAACACATCACAGCACAAGCGGGTGAAGAGAGTAACGGGCTGTCAGGATAGCGATGGGAGGCTGTGTATGAGTATTTTCGGGCCGTCTTATAACGAGATAACACAAACAGAAAATAATCACCGGTTGCCCTGACACCCGCAGACAGCAGAGGATAATGATGTCCATCAAACAGCTGGAGGTAATGGACAGCCATAACCTCATTCCCTTGACATATACTTAGTACCCCACATGCTAAGGTGGCATCAGCATCGGCCGGTACAATACGACTGAGAATATCAATCCCACGCTGGATATCTCTATCCTCAGCCACAACCCTTAGCCCTTCGTAGTAAATGGCAATGGGGTTGCCGGCGTCAAAGCATCTGACGAAGAAAGGCCTGTACCGCCCTTCAATTTGGAGGCCACCATCAGGGGCATTTGATGTGTTGATTTCTGATGGATCAGTACAAAGGCAATAGATAGCAGCTGTCTTTAGAACTTCTTTACTGTATACTGCATTTTTTCCCCTACGACCAGCC
>NC_025692.1:20037580-20040139 GCF_000633955.1 Camelina sativa | reverse complement strand
TGACGAAGAAAGGCCTGTACCGCCCTTCAATTTGGAGGCCACCATCAGGGGCATTTGATGTGTTGATTTCTGATGGATCAGTACAAAGGCAATAGATAACAGCTGTCTTTAGAACTTCTTTATTGTATACTGCATTTTTTCCCCTACGACCAGCCCTTAAAATAGAACCAAGTGACCACCATCGATCTTCTGCAGCAAGGGAAACGATTTCTATGAAAACATCGTCGGGGAGATCCGGCATCTTGGGTGCTCGAGCGGACATAGAGCTCGAGCGGAGCTTCTTGGGTGCTCGAGCGGACATATTATTTGGTTGGGCAGAATACAAGAAAGTTATTTGGAAGATGAATTTAACGAGTTAATACATATAGCAGCCAGAGAATGAGTCAGTAGGTACAGACAGATTGTTTCTTGTGATAACTCAGCCATAACTTTACTTTAAATCAACCGTGACATGACTCGACGAGACCTTTCGTTTTCCCTTAAATACCATAACTCAGCCATCACATGATTTGACTTTACTTTTCGTTTTTCCAACTGTAACTCAGCCGTTAAGCAATATTTTGGCGGGAAACCATAAGTTAACCTAATAATAGACGTGACCTTTCGTTTTCCTATTGTTTAAATTTTAAGTTATAATAATTGTAATATTCAATTGTTGGAATAATACTTTTACAAAAAAAAAAAAATTCTAAATTCAAATCCAAGTACAATTCCTACCAAAAGAAATCCAAATGTTTTACATATCATAGTACAATTCCTACCAAAAGAAACGAAACGAAGGACGTAATTCTTTCTTATTTAACCTTACTCATAAAATCAGATACCTCATCGTAGATTTCTTCTGCCATTTTTTCCCGTATAGCCTGGATATTTTGATCACATATGCCATCGAAAGTCGAACCAAGCGCTAGACATTCTACAAACTTTAGAGCGTACACGCCACAGTCACCAACCTGTACGTTTTGAGGGACCTTGGAGACACTCTTCCTCCTGAAACTGAACTGACTGAAAGTAGGTGTACGCCATTTGTCAGGAACATTCTCGTTCATCATTGCTGGAATCATCCGCGCAAACGCCCTACAAGCATTCATCATTCTAATATCACTGTCTTTGTTTGCTTGACCCACGATGCTATCATAGCAATCAATATGCCTTCTGATGAGATCCACGTGCAGCGCAACCCAGTGATTGCCTCCAGTTTGTGGAGCAATATACAGGTGATCCACATCTTCTATCCACTTCAAATTAGTCGGTTGATCTGAAGGTATCAAACCTTTAACTAACTCTTCGTAACAGTTGCCATTGAATTTAAACAGTTTGGGTTTCATCTCGAACTGAGCATAGTCACGAACCATCGTTCTGGTGAACCATCGTTCTGGTGAACCACGGGTCTACAACTCCAATGCGTTTGTTGTGATATGGAATGGATCTCGGTTGTACCTAATACTGAGGAGTCTCATAAACGCGCCCATGTGCTGTAAAACAGAAAACTGAGTAAAGAACAGCAACTCAACCATAATGTAATATAAGTCAGTCGTAAACAATAACAAATCAGCTATTATGTATTATAACTCCGCCGCCAACACTAACAACTCAGTCATTATGTATTATATCTCAGCCGTAAACATTATTACTCAGCCGTCAAGTCATTATATCTCAGCCGTAAACATAATAACTCAGACATCAAGTTAAACTTACTTCATCAGACAGCCACCCAAATGTATCATGCTTCACTGGCCAGTTCTTTCTTTTGGTGATGAGAGTCCTATAGAATTCAATATTTGGTGTTGACTTGCCTAATGGAGTATCCCTAAGAAACAAATAAGGACAGGTTAATATAATGTTAACAAGCTGTGATTAACAAGGGTCTAAAGGGTCATACTCGGCTGTCTTTAGGTACTCCAAAAGTTTTTTCAACTTGATCGGATCAACCGGTGCCAGAGGATCATATATTCCAGCTCCAGGTACAGAGTTCTTCCTCATGCACGTCAGTCCGTTGTCTCCAATATAAGGAAAAATTCTCGCTTGTGTAGCTTGTTGTGTATTCAATGCACTTCCATCCAGGGACAGCTTAACACTCTCCAGCCTTAAAGCTTTAATTCTATCAAGCCTAATCATTTCCTCCTCATCATCCTCAGATTCAGGTTCAAGGACATCGTTTTCAGCCATTAACTCGGCTGTCATATCACATATACTGCTGTCAGCAGCGTTGGCACCAACGTTTGCATCAGCTTTTGCACCAGCTTCGGCTTCTCCCTCATTCAAAACAGGTTCTACAAATTGCAACGGCTTCACGGCAGTAGGCTTAGTAGCCTTTCTACCTCTTCTCTTTTGCGGATTATCTCCCACTTTCTTTTCTGCCAACTCTTTGAACTTCTTTGCCGTCAACTCTTTGGCCTTCTTTGCAGCCGCCGCCTCATCTTTGGCCTTCTTTGCCGCAACCTCTTTGGCCTTCTTTGCATCTAATTCTTTGCCCTTCTTTGCACCTTTGGCATTTTTCCACGTGTTCAGTCGTTGATTTGGTTTCGTAGCAGTTGGAGACTTCTCAACAAAATTAAG
>NC_025692.1:20035242-20037520 GCF_000633955.1 Camelina sativa | reverse complement strand
ATGAGAGTCCTATAGAATTCAATATTTGGTGTTGACTTGCCTAATGGAGTATCCCTAAGAAACAAATAAGGATAGGTTAATATAATGTTAACAAGCTGTGATTAACAAGGGTCTAAATGGTCATACTCGGCTGTCTTTAGGTACTCCAAAAGTTTTTTCAACTTGATCGGATCAACCGGTGCCAAAGGATCATATATTCCAACTCCAGGTACAGAGTTCTTCCTCATGCACGTCAGTCCGTTGTCTCCAATATAAGGAAAAATTCTCGCTTGTGTAGCTTGTTGTGTATTCAATGCACTTCCATCCAGGGACAGCTTAACACTCTCCAGCCTTAAAGCTTTAATTCTATCAAGCCTAATCTTTTCCTCCTCATCATCCTCAGATTCAGGTTCAAGGACATCGTTTTCAGCCATTAACTCGGTTGTCATATCACATATACTGCTGTCAGCAGCGTTGGCACCAACGTTTGCATCAGCTTTTGCACCAGCTTCGGCTTCTCCCTCATTCAAAACAGGTTCTACAAATTGCAACGGCTTCACGGCAGTAGGCTTAGTAGCCTTTCTACCTCTTCTCTTTTGCGGATTATCTCCCACTTTCTTTTCTGCCAACTCTTTGAACTTCTTTGCCGTCAACTCTTTGGCCTTCTTTGCAGCCGCCGCCTCATCTTTGGCCTTCTTTGCCGCAACCTCTTTGGCCTTCTTTGCATCTAATTCTTTGCCCTTCTTTGCACCTTTGGCATTTTTCCACGTGTTCAGTCGTTGATTTGGTTTCGTAGCAGTTGGAGACTTCTCAACAAAATTAAGAGGATCATCTTTATCAAACTCTTTATTCAGATTCCTACTGATCCCAGCCAAACCACTGCCATCTACCTGTATGACATAGCGAACATAATTCAGACATAATTCAGATAATGATAACTCAACCTAAACATTCTGGAAAATCAGCCATAAAATTAAGATAAATCAGACATTACCGGAGGACTGTTGACAGAGTAGTTTTCTTGCTTTTTTCCTGGAATGACTGGTGGACCTTTTGGTGTCTGTAGATTTTCCCGAAGGTATTCTGGTAATAGGCTCGTTATTTTGAAATTTGAACACGCATCATAAGTGTTTTGGTCAGTTTGCCCAACACCCATGGAAAGCACGTGCTCTTTCATCTGTTTGAGTTCACTCTCAAAAGGTCCAAACCTGGTATCAATCCTTTCCTTCATCCTATGTTCTGTTCTATCTCCAATCTTCTTCTCCAGATCCAGAGCAATGTTTTTTTCAAAAGTGTCAAACCTTGAGGTTAAATTAGACACCAACTCAACGATAGTTGCAACCGACCCATCTTCTCCAGCATCTTCCTCCTCACTAGCACACTGAAACAAATACATAAACCGTCGTAAACAAGCTAACGAAAGATTACATATAATATAAACACACTATACACCATATCACTTACCTTTATTCCTTTCTTCTTCTTCTTCCTCTTCTGTGCAGCTCCTTCACCAGATTCACCACCCTGACTGTTTGAAACGTCCACCTTCTGGACTGTCTGCTTTTTTGCGGGAGGAGATTCAGACTCAACATCTGTTTTAGCTTCTCGCTTTTTCTTCTTATCACCCCCCTTAACATCCCAAGAACCTTTTACAAACTTACCCTCATGTATGTCTTGGATAAGGCGATCAAGTGCAGGGTCATCTTCTTGACCTGGCCACGTATGAAATAGCTCGCTTACATCATCCTTCATAACCATTTTAGTCAAACGCAGCTGTTACATAAGAGATTATGAAACCCATCAATAAGTTTTAACTCAGTCATCACTAAAACATAACTCAGTCAACACAAAACATTAACTCAGCCATCACTAAACCATAACTCAGCCATCACTAAGTCATAACTCAGTCGTGACTTAAAAACCTTACCTCACCAAGCACTTTGATCTCTTCAGCAATTACGGTTTCCAGCATTGAACGTGTACGGTTTCCACCCCATTGAAGCAATGGTATGCCACCATTTTTTTCTTTTGTTGCATTCCCAAACCGATCTCCAAAGCATTTGATGGACTCATACGCCCAAGCCTGTAACACGAGTGTAAAACCAGGCACTTGCAAAAGTCTGAAGAATGCTTTGTGTTCCTCTTCAAGTTCAAACCGTTATGTCGGCATTGGGTCTATGTTTAACCCCGTGACATGAGCAAATTCATTCAACCCAAACCTGATAGGTTGACCACCGACCACAAACCAAAGCTCCTTCTTATGTACCCTTAACTGGTTACATAGTAGGAAATGTACAAC
>NC_025692.1:19961304-20033117 GCF_000633955.1 Camelina sativa | reverse complement strand
TTTCGTTTATGTTGTACCTTCATATTAATATAAATCAGTCGTTATTTCGATATCTCAGTCATTACGGAATGATAACTCAACCATAAAGTTCGATAAGTCAACCACAATATTTGATAACTCAGTCATCACTTTATCTAAATTTTTTACATAACTCAGTCGTGAATATCTCATAACTCAGCCAACCCTCAAATTAGAATGTGTAAAAATCACTCTAAGTCTATAAATATACCTTTTTATTTGTTTTAATGATAGTAATATTCATATAAAAAATTTAATATTCAATGGTTGGAGAAATACGTTTTCAAAAATAAAATTCTATATTTTGAAAAAAGCTCACTCTATGAATTTATTATGCGTGTGGACTTGAGCAGGCACATAATTAGTGATTTTTCGCGTTTCTCTAACAACACTTTTTGTGACATCGATAGACGTTTTAATATTTATTAGTAGAACGAAAGATCAAGGAAAGAAAGAAGAATACGTTTTCATATTAATGAGAAGACCCTAACCGATAATTTAGCCGTCATAAAATATAACTCAGCCATGACTCCAATTATAAGACTAAATAACCGAAACAAACCGAACCAAACCGAAAAACTAATTTTCCCACATTTGGTATTTTTTTGTATTTGTATTTTCGATTAATTACGGTTATATGCAGGTTAATATAGGTTATATTAAGTTAATCTACCTAATTTGGATAACATTTGGGTTATTTATGGTTATATATTAATCTAACCGACCCATAACCGGAGCTAACCGAATAGTAATTTCAAAAAAAAATTAAATTTGAAATGGTTATCATATTAGTAAACCCAAATTACCACCTTAAATCAAACACATTAGAACCAAAACTAAACTGTTAAATTAAAACCCATAATGTTGGAAATATGAACCCTACACCCCAAATCCTAACCCTAACCCTCACCCTAACCTCTAAATATCATGTTTTGACTGTTTGACACATTTTGATCAGAATATGTAAAAATCACTATTTGTCTATAATTATTACTTTTTATTGGTTATAATAATAGTAATATACATATTTCCATTGTAAATTTAAATTTTAAGTTATAAAAATTTTAATTTACAAATATCTCATAAGTCAGCCGTTTATTTCGATAACTCAGCCATGTAGTCAAATTTTATTAAATAAATTTCGAAAATTTGAATTCAAATTTTGAATTCCTTTTTAATAATAAATCTTTAAAAATGTATTTATTACGCGTGTGGATGATAACAAGAAACATTATTATAGTTTGTGTCTCCCCAACAACACTTTTTGTATTCTCGAGAATGTATATAATAAATTAATATGGTCGTTGCATAACTCAGTCGTAACACAATTAATATGGCTGCTACATAACTCGGCCGTAACATCAATGTTAATTTAATATACCACCCTAAGTCAGTCGTGTAAAGTACATAACTCAGCCGTAACGTATAGTATTGTTAAACGACGTCGTTCAATTTATTGTTTTAGTATAAATGATGGGCTCTAATGTGTTTTATCAGTCTATTTTTATAACTCAGCCATTAATTTGTTTTAACTCAGCCATCATAAACTATAACTCAGCTAACCCTCCAATTGGAGGACTAAATAACCGAACCGACCAAACCGAACCGAACCGAAAAAATAATTTTTCCCAATTTGGTATTTTTGTATTGGTATGTTTGCTTAATTTCGGTTATATTCGGCTTACTTTCGGTTATATTAGGCTAATCTTCTTAATTACAATATATTTTGGGTTATTTATGGTTCTATATTAATCTAACCGACCCATAACCGGAAATAACCAAAAAAAATTTAAAATTTTTTAAAAAATATTCATATTACCACCTTAAACCAAACACATTAAAACACATTAGAACCAAAAACAAAAAAACAAATAATGTTACTCATCTGAACCCTACATCTCAAACCCTAATCCCTAAACCCCAACCCTAACCCTAACCCCTAAACGTCATGTGTTGTATGTTTTACACATTCTGATGAAAATGTGTAAAAATCAATCTTTCTCTATAATTATTACTTTTTATTGGTTATAATAATTGTAATATTCATATTTCAATTGTACATTTAAATTTTGAGTTATAATAATGTAAATTTACAAATATTTCATAACTCAACCGTGTAAGTCAATAACTCAGTCATCACTTAGTCACTTTGTCGGAATTATTTTATTTTTTATTCGAATTTTGAGTTCAGTTTTTTTATTATTTTGTATAATATATTGTGAAAAAGCTAACTTTATGAATTTATTACGCGTGTGGATCTGAGCAGACACAGAATTATTGAGGAGACACTTTTTGTAATATCTGAGCAGACACTTTTTGTAATATCGAGGCACGGCACGAAAGACCAAACGAAGCCGTACCATGTACATAAGCCATAACTCAGCCGTACGAAATACATAACTCAGCCATAACATATATGTTTATTTAATATTTACTTATAACCCAGCCGTGTGAAGTACATAACTCAGCCGTGTGAAGTACATAACTCAGCCGTAACATTGAAAAGATACTATAATATCCAAATGTTTTCAATATCCAAGTACAATTCCTACCAAAAGAAATCCAAATGTTTTCAATATACAATTCCTACCACAAGAAATCCAAATGTTTTCAATATACAAGTCCTACCAAAGGAAATACAAAATTACGTAAACTGACTCATAAAATCAGGTGCCTCATTGTAGATTTCTGCTGCCATTTTAACACGTATACTCTAGATATTTTGATCACAGATTACATCGAAAGACACAGCAAGCGCTAGACATTCTATAAACTTTAAAGAGTACACGCCACAGTCACCAACCTGTACGTTTTGCGGGACCTTGGAGACTCTCCTCCTCCTGAAGGTGACCTGTTTGAAAGTAGGTTCACGATATTCGTGAGGAACGTGCTCGTTCATCATTGCTGGAATCATCCGCGTAAACGCCCTACAAACATTCAGTATTTTACCCTCACTTTCTTTGGTTACTTGTCCGACGATGCTATCATAGCAATCAATATGTCCCCTAAGCAGATCCAAGTGCAGCGCCACCCAGTGATTGCCTCTAGTTTGTGGAGCAATATACAGGTGATCCACATCTTCTATCCACTTCAAATTAGTCGGTTGATCTGAAGGTATCAAACCTTTAACTAACTCTTCGTAACAATTGCCATTGAATTTAAACAGTTTGGGTTTCATCTCGAACTGAGCATAGTCACGAACCATCGTCATGGTGAACCACGGGTCTACAAACGCAATGCGTTTGTTGTGATATGGGAAGGGATCTCGTTTGTACCTAATAGTGAGGAGTCTCATATACACGCCCATGTGCTGTAAAAAAGGAAACTGAGTAAAGAACAACAACTCAGCCATAATGTTTTAAATAACTCAGACAACGACAACAATAAATAAGACATTAAGATAAACTTACTTCATTAGTAAGCCACCCATAGGTACCATAATTTTCTGGTTACACTGGCCAGTCCTTTCGTTCGGTGATTAGCTACCTATAGAATTCAATTTCGATTTCGCCCTTGCCTAACGGAATATTCCTAACAAACAAAATAAACACAAGTTAATATAATGTTAACAAGCTGTGATTAACTTGTTAAGAAAAAGGGTCTAAAGGGTTATACTCGGCTTTCTTTAGAAAATCCATAAGTTTCTGCAACGTGACCGGATCAATAGGTGTCAGAGGATCATATATTCCACGTCCAGGTGAACAGTTCTTCCTCATACACGTCAGTCCGTTGTCTCCAATATAAGGGAAAATCCTGCTTGGATGAGCTTGTTGTGTATTCCATGCACTCCCATCCGGGGACAGCTTAACACTCTCCAGCCTAAAAGCTTTAATTCTATCAAGCCTAATCTTTTCCTCCTCAGCATCCTCAGATTCAGGTTCAAGTGTGTTGGCTTCAGCAATAAACTGGTCTGTAATATCTTCTGTACCAGCTTCTGCACCAGCTTCTCCCTTATTCAAACCTCCATGTAGTACAATAGACAATGGCATAACAGTAGTAGGAATTTTAGGCTTTCTACCTCTACCTCTTTTCTTTTCCTAAATGTCTCCAGCCGCTAATTCTTTGGCCTTCTTTGCCGCAGCTACTTCTTTGGCCTTCTTTGCCGCCTGTAACTCTTTGGCCTTCTCTTTCGCCTCTAACTCTTTGGCATTTCTCCTCGTGTAAGGCCGTGTTTTCGTATCAGCTGGTTTCTTAGCAGCTGGAGACTTCTTAGCAGCTGGAGACTTCTGAAGGAAATCAATATGATTATCAAACTTATCCATCAGATTCTTACTGATCTCATCCAAACCACTGCCATCAACAAAATTATTTTCCCGTATAACATAGCGAAGACAATTAACGATAATGATAACTCAACCTAAACATCCTGGAAAATCAGCCATAAAATTAAGATAAATCAGACATTACCGGAGGACTGTTGACAGAGTAGTTTTCTTGCTTTTTTCCTGGAATGACTGGTGGACCTGTTGTTCTCTGTAGTTTTGCCTGAAGGTCCGGTGATATCAGGTTCTTTATCGGTACATCCGTAAACGCAGATGTCGTGTTTTGGCCAGTTTCCCCAACACTCATGGAAAGCACGTGATCTTTCATCTGTTTGAGATCACGCTCAAAAGGTCTAAACTTGGTATCAATCCTTTCCTTCATCCTCTGTTCTATTCTATCTCCAATCTTCTTCTCCAGATCCAGAGGCATATTTGCAATGTTTGTATCAAGGGTGTCAAACCTAGAGTTTAACCTGCACACCAAGTCAAAGAGAGTTCTAACCGACACATCTTCCCCCACATCTTCCTCCTCACTAGCCAACTGAAAAAATACACAAACTGTCGTAAACAGGCTAACGAAAGGTTACATAAAATATAAACTCACTATACACCATATCATTTACCTTTTTTCCTTTCTTCTTCTTCTCCTGTGCAGCTCCTGCTCCTTCACCAGATTCACCACCCTGAATGGTGGTCACTTGGTTATGGACTTTCCGCTTCTTTGCGGGAGGAGATTCAGACTCAACAGCTGCTTTAGCTTTCTTTTTCTTTTTCTTCTTTTCAATCTCCTTCACATCCCAAAACCCTTTAACAAACTTATCCATATGTATGTCTTCGATCTGGCGATTAATTGCTGGGTCGTCTTCTTGATCTTCCCACGTATGAAATAGATCGTAGCCATTTTCCTCCATAACCATTTTACAGACACGCAGCTGTAACATAAGAGATTATGAAACCTATTAGTAAGTTTTAACTCAGCCATCTAAAACCATAAATCAGCCATCAAAGAACCATAACTCAGCCATAACAAAACCATAACTCATCCATAACTAAACCATAACTCAGCCATATGATATCATAAATCAGCCATCATTAAACCATAACTCAGCCATAAAAGAACAATAACTCAACCATAACTCAGCATTTACTATACTAAATAATAACTCAGTCATAACAGCCGCTAATCACTCAACCACTGCTAAACCATATATAAGCCATCATTTAAACAATTAATCAGCCATTAACTATCAGTCTATCATAACACAATCAAAACCTTACCTCACCAAGCGCTTTGATCTCTTCAGCAATAACCGTTTCCATCGTTGAACGTGTACGGTTTCCACACCATCGAAGTAACAGTATGGCATCATCTTCAGCTGATGCATTCCCAAACCGATCTCCAAAGCATTTGATGGACTCATACGCCCAAGCCTGTAACACGGGTGTAAACCCACTAAGGGTGTACGATTTCCCCGTAGGCCTCAACATCTTTATGCCATCAACAAGGGCTTCAAATGCTGACCGACCCCATGGATAAGTCTTCATTGCTTCATCATCAAAAACTCTTTTGGCACTTTCATATGGAATTCTAGAGTTATGATGCAAACCATAAAGTCCAATGTGTTGAAGAAGCAACAGCCCCAACCATTTACGATGATTAGGGATTTTCCATCCCCGACACACTTTTAATGCTTCCCTGAGTTCATTTAATGATGGACCTTCTCCACCAGGCACTTGCAAAAGTATGAAGAACGCTTTGTGTTCCTCTTCAAGTTCAAACCGTTCTGTCGGCATTGGGTATATGTTTAACCCCGTGACATGAGCAATTCATTCAACCCAAACCTTATAGGTTGACCACCGAACACAAACCAAAGCTCCTTCTTATGTACCCTTAACTGGTTACATAGTAGAAAATGTACAATCTTACCAGACCAGACGAATTGGCTATCAACTAGCTTAGAGATTATTCCAATAGGTACTTTCTTCGTTTCATCCCACGCATCCTGTCCTATTGATTCTCTAATCATAGGGAAATCTCCCATCCTGAAATTGGTATTAATTTCTCTAAACTCTAGATTAGAGTTTCCTTCAGCGTATAGTCTTGGGGGGTAATCCCTTGCTTGTTCTTCAGAAATAATCACCATCGACATCTGATAAATAATATAATTCATAAGTAAATCATAAAATAAATCAGCCATAACATAAAACAAACTCATACACAAAGCATAACATAACTCAGCCACAAATACATAACTCAGATCTAAAGCACGAAATAACTCAGTCACCAATACAAAACTCAGCCATAACTCAGCCACATCAACAAACAAGTCAGCCATCGAATCGAATAGATCTAACAAATCAGCCGTAAACCCTAAAAGTAAATCAGCCATCGAATCGAATAGATCTAACAACCCAGCCGTCATTAGAGACGGCGACAATCAGCCGTAAATCATCGATAAAAACCCACATTCAGCCGGTAAACTCGAAACTAAACATTTGATACATACCGGAACGTTTAAACGAAGACGAAGACGACGAAGAGAGAGAGAGCGACAACGAAGAAAGAGAGTGCGACGACGAAGAAAGAGAGTGCGACGACGAAGAGAGTGAGTGCGACGACGAATAGAGAGAGAGCGAGCAAATACGGCGAGAGATGACGGCGAGAGATTGACGGCGACAGAGTGGACAATGACAGGTGTGACCGGCGACGAGAGACGACGAAGAAGAGTTTTTTTTTATTTTTAGTATTGGCGGTTTGTAAACAGTGAAAACTGTTCACTTTCCCTCTCTTTGATATAAACAAGAAAAAATAAATGTTGATCTGAAAAAAAACTGCTTAATGACATGTTAAATCATATCTGATGTGTATTTTAATTTGCTGATGTGTATTTTTTTTTTTCTGACCGAAATCGAAAAACAAAACCCAAGGGGTAAATTGTAATTACACCCAAGGCACTAAATATTTGAGTAATTTTCAAAATATTTATAGATATGAGTAATAAACCAACTTTTGGATAACATTTGAGTAATTCTTTCTAAAAAACAAAAAAAATGGATCGGGTCATTTTAGTCGTGGGTGCATAGACTCCTCGGCGTCGTCATCGCCACCGCTCTGACCAAGGAGGATGTTGTAGTTTGGCGGGAAAAAATGACGTTTTCAGACTGCGGTTTTCTACTAAAGATACGTGGAATCATGTTCGAATTACTGCCAACAGGGTGACTTGGCATAAGGGTGTGTGGTTTACTCATGCTACTCCAAATTTCTTCTTATGCGCATTGTTGGCGGTACACGATAGGCTTTCCACCGGGGCTCGAATGACTCAGTGCTCGGATGCCTCGTCGAGAATCTGTGGTCACTGCAACGCACACCTTGAAACACGTGATCATCTATTTTTTGCATGTGATTACGTCTCTGATATATGGGACGCTCTTGCAAGAGGTCTTCTCACTTCAAATTTTTCAAGTGATCGGTCAGTCATCATTGCCTATATCTCGCAGCACAACTATGATCGAGTCGATATGTTCTTGCTTCGGTATGTTTTCCAAGCTGTCATTCATACAGTTTGGAGGAAGCAGAATGGAAGACGACATGGTGAAGCTCAGAACTCTGCAGCCCATCTCGTGGGGTGGATTGACAAGCAACTCAAGGATCAGCTTACAATTATTCAACGTCTAGTGAATCACCGGTACGCGGATGGTTATCAATGCTGGTTTCACTCTCGAATGCAGCATTTGTTTCTTTTTGATTGTAGAGCTTTATTCTTTTTCCATTCTAAAACACCAGTTGTAACAATGTTATTTTTTAATATAATTTAATATTAATTTTGAAGAAAAAGAGTAACAAATCTAGTAATTTTTTAAGTGGTTTTTTTTTTTTTTTTTTTTTAAATTTGTTTTTAAGTCAAGTAGCAAATTAGAAATTTTATAAATCGTATCGTAAGTGGCAACGGTGGCCAAGGCCTAACAAAGAACAAGACTCTTCACCCTGAAGTGGACGTAGAAGAAATATTTTAAATTATTGTTATGTTCGTAATCTGTTTTGTTGTGTTCGAATAAACAAATTTATTTTGTTCAACTATTTTTTTTTAATGAATAAAAGTTTATACGTCCGTAGGCCAATACAATATGATTTAACTCTCTTTCAGAGCACATCTCTTGAAAAACGAATTGAACCCGTGACTTCCAAAGTCTCTACTCTAGAATCAATAACCAACTCTCAAGAACACAGACAAGAATTTATAAACACAAGAATAAAGAATCACTCTCTTTACTAGCCTTAGAAAACTCTCTCAAAAACTAAAATTCTTTTGTTCTCCAAACTTATAAGTTATGCCACAACCTTAATATCTCCTTATATATGAAAGACCTAAACATGTTCCCCTAATATTTAAAGGAAAACTTATTTTTTCTCTTAATTTCCTTTTCTATTATATTTAGACAACTTCTAAATACAATCTCTAATTTTTCTTAAACTATAACTTGTTTAGCTTGATCTCCAAACTTCTGTCAAGCTTACTCCAACATTCTCCCACTTAAGCTTGACTTTATCCTCTTCCAAATCTTGAACACCTATAGACTCCCTCATTTTTCTGAACTTGATCCTTCCCAAAGCTTTCGTAAGGATGTCGGCCTTTTGTTATATTCCATGAATATACTCTACCTCTATTTGTCTATTCTCAACACAAACCCTTATAAAATGATATTTCTGGTGTATGTGTTTGCTTCTACCAAGAAACATTGGATTCTTTGTGAGAGGTATTGCTGATTTGTTATCTAGTAAGATTGTGACTTTCTCATTAGATGACCCGGTGACTTCAATAAGCAAATCTTGTAGCCAAATCGCTTGTCTCGCCGCTTCAGTCCCTGCCATGAATTCTGCATCACAAGAGGATAGCGCCACTGTAGTGACCCGCTCTTTGTGGTACGGGCCGGACGGACGTGAGAGTACGGACAGGCCAAACCGGGAAGAAGTACCATGAAGTGGTTGAGGAATTATCAATCGATCAGCAATCGGTCATGGGATCGATCAGCTGCCTTAACGAGGAAAAACCAACCAACGGTAGATCGTACCAAGTATTCGTAGCATGCACGGGATCATGCATGGGACGAACACGGTACATGCCAAGTACTTGTGGGACGTACAAGCCAAATGGAGGAAAGCGGACGGGACCCGAACGAGGACACCGTACGTGAGGTACGAGTGGGTCGGAAACGGGACAAGGAACCATGTATTGCGGACAAGTGCGGGATGTACTTGGGACGCAAGAGAGATGCGGGAAGGGAGAAGGAAGTGGAAGAGTCTCTACGTGAGAGCTCAACGCCACGTGTTGCAAGATTAAGTGGCTTCCGCCATCACCTGAGATGCACGCGCGCGTGAGTGAGAGTGTGTGTGTTTTACATGCAAAGAATATGACTCTTGTCAATTGAAGCTTGCCACATGCCCAGCCAAGAAGTCGACCAAAGAGCTTATAAATAGCCCCTTTTTCTCTTCATTTTCGACCAAAGCCTCTCAAAACAACCAAACTTTGCCCAAATTTTCTCCCACCTCTTTTGGAGAGAAAATCTCTTGGATCCGAGCAAGAGGAAGAAGGAAGAGAAGATTTTGAAGAAGCTTAAGAGCTAGGAGCAAGGGGAAGTGCTATCAGATCGGCGTGGTGTGGTGAATTCAAAGCTAAGGTGAGTTGTGGATCTTGCTTATGGGAGGTGCATTAGCTCTCTAGCTCTTGCATCGGCCCTTTGAGTGTTGCATTGTTCCTTGTTGCATGTAGATCTAGAGGATTGCATGTATTCAAGAGTGATTTTTTGGGGGTTTTATGCATTCTTGGGGGGGAGAAGTGCATTTTTAAAGGCCTTGGGTGTGAAATGCATTGCATGCTAGATCTAGAGGCTTATGGGTCATTTGATGGGAGGAAAATATTTTTAAAAATTAGCTGCAAGTGTGAAATGTCTTGCATGCTAGATTTTGGGTGTTTTGGGATTATTTGAGGGTTGGAAAATATTTTTAAAAATCAACTGCAAGTGTGAAATGCCTTGCTTGTTTGATTTTGCAGATTTTGGGTTCATTTTGGTCGTAGGAAAAATTCTCACTAATTTTTCCTAACTTTAAAATGAACTTGGGGATCATGCATGTTGATAAAAAGTTATAAATAAATTTTTGCATGATTTTTGGGAGAGGTTAAACCCATGGACTTGATGAGAGATCAGTCTAAGAGATGGGTTATTTTTGGTGAGGCCATGCGAGAATCTCTGAGATGGAAAGAGCCGCATGAGTGCCCAAAAATTAAAAGAAAGTTTAGCCTCATAGTTGTGTTGGTTCGTTTTTGGTGAGGCCATGCGAGAATCTCCGGAAGGGAAAGAGCCGCATGTGTACCCAAAACCAGAGAAATGTAACCTCATGGTTCTGATGGGAGATCAAACCATTGGAGTGTTAATTTTTGTGAATCATGCGAGAATCTCCAGGATGGAAAGAGCCGCATGCATATGAGGAATTTGGGTGGAAATGCATGAAGATAGTTATAATGAGAAATTAACCCTAGTTTTAGTTTTGAATTGGGAAAAAATTAACTTGGGGTTAAAAGAATTTGGGAAGAGTTTATTAACAACAATGCCGTGAACAGTGAAAAAACTTATACAAAATGCCACATTCTTATTTCCTTTTTCCCAATGCCACAGCTGTAGTATTAAATGACTAAACTATCCTTTTTTTCTTTTTTTCTCATGTGTGTATCGAGGGATCCTAATTATATTTTCTAACTTCATCTTTTACTTCTCTCTCCTCCCTCTCACTATTGTACTTTCGAGAAATTTAATCTCAACCTCTCACAACAATACAAAGATTAAGAAAAAAAAACTTTAAATACTCTCCACTATTGCGTAAATGGTTAACAATGTTTTGAACTGTGATAAAAAACATCTTACAAGAACTCAATCTAAAGAAGAATAGCAGTTGTGGACAAGTATTTCAAGAATAATAGTTGTAAATTAGTTGTCCACAAATAATAATTGTGGACAAGTTTGCCATGAATAGTTGTTGTAGACAAATTGTTCATGACAACTTGTCCACGATAAATTTGTTGTGGACAAGTTGTGAATTTGTTGTCCACAAGAAGTAGTTGTGGACAAGTTTTCTGCGAGCAGTAGTTGTAAAGAACTTGTCTACGCTGTATAATTTGTGTGAATGGGTTGGAGACAAGTTTTTCACGGGTAGCTGTTCAAGACGATTAGTTTTACATCAATTGTATATGAGTAATAGTGATAGACAAGTTTCTTATTAATTGTAGACAAGTTTATGGGTTAGTAGACAACAATATATAGTTGTAAACAAGTTGTCTACGAGTAATGTTGTATGAATTTTAATCGAGTAAAATAAATAAAAATATAAATATTTTTATACAAAATAACAAGAAATTAAGTGAAATAGTGTAGACCCAAGAAAAAAAAATCTGACATAAAGTAAATGTGTGAGGAAAGAGAAAAATACAAGGCTATTTTGGTCATAATTATTTATGTATCTCAAAAGGTATGACATTTTAGAAAAGACTTTTGCATTGTGGCATTTAGGAAAAGTTTTTTTCCAAAATGTGGCATTCTGAACAAAATTCCCATTTGGGAATGGGTGCATATAGGTTGCATGCATAAGTAGAGATTCTTAAGTTGGATGAATGTTTCTTGCTACTTAAGTTTTGTATGTGATGCTTGATTGATTGGTTACATGTGACGCTTATTTATCTTTCGTGTTATGTGGTTGTACTTAATTCTTGGAGTCATTAGACTTAGAGTTAAGTGCTTGTCCTAGCTAGTCTGCGAGTTGAATGTCTCGGTTCATAGCTAGAGATCGATCTCTGTTCCCTACATGTGATGTGGATGTCCGGTGAGTTAATCCAAAGGGATCTCATGGCTGGATCAATCGGTGTCTAGCTAGCTACTAGCCCGACTGCTGCATGACGATATATGCGGCCATAAATACTCGGTTGTTTACGTGGAGGTAACAATGCGGAGGATTTGGGGTGTGTCAGGTTGGTTGTCTTTGTGGTATCAATGCAGAAGAGTGTTGGGACGGAACAGAGGATCGAAGGGCCCTAGGTTTTGCGGTGTTTCCCTAAGTTGATTGAGTCCCTAGGATGTGGTTGGTGTGTAAGTCATGGCGTGGATGCCTGACTGTTTGAAGTCTAGGGTGGTCAAGTTATCTTGATGCACCGCTAGCAGAACCACCCTGACAGTGTTACGGGTGAGGTTAGCCCTGGGCATTCGGGTTTGGTTTTTGGATTTTTGGATTTAGACATATAAAACCCGTTCGGGTTTTCATACTATCGGGTCGGGTTCGGGTATTACCCGTTCGGGTTTGGGTAATTCGGGTATACCCGAACTCAAATAAACCATGAACAAAAAAAAACAATAACTAATTTTCACTTTTTTATAAATTTTAGAACACTTGTATATATATATATATATATGTATTTAACGTTTCACATTATGACAAAGAAACTAAGGTGGCAAAATGGTTAAAGATACATCCTTAAATGCTCAAGGTACTGGGTTCAAATCCCTCTAAATACATATTTTTACATTTAATTCGGATTAGTTCGGGTGGGCATTCGGGTTCGGGTTTTACACACTACCCAAATCCGACCCGAACCCCATACTTCGGGTCAGGTTCGGGTTCGGGTTCGGGTCCGGGTTCAGGGTAATATGCCCAGGCGTAGGTAAGGTGGCGTGTATGCCAAATTAGAGTCAAGGTCTAGATGAGTCAAGTGTCTTGTTTTTTCCTAGACTTGACTGTGTGTGTATGTTTGCCTGCTTGTTTACGCTTATGCATTGCGTGCTTTGATTGTTTGCTTGCTTGGAGGTAGTTGGATGGGATAAGATAGCATGTTAGAGGGTTGCCCAACTCACTGAGTAATCTTAGATTACTCCCCTTCTCCACAATTGTTTTTCTTGCAGGGAAAGTTAAGTGGGTAGAGTTGGACCTAAAAAACCGGATAGGATGTTTTCGTGCTGTGTTGCAAATCCTATGTTTCTTTTACATGCTGTTTTATTCGAATTGATCCAACTGTTTTACTTGAGTTCTATTGTTTGTTTGTAAACATTTTACTTAAGTAATAAATCGAGATATTTTCATATATATATATATATATATATTCGGACAAGTGGAAATGGTACGGTCTAATCCGGACCAACACAAAGCCGCGTGCGTTCCAAGGGTTGAAAAGCCTGAGGTGCGTACGTAGCGGATAGGCGGCTGCCGGTGGACTGGCTGGGGAACCTAATTCGTTGATGAAACCTCGGCCAGATCGCGGGTAGTTATCCTCTGTTGCGACCTCCGGGCCGGGACGTATGGTTCGGGGGCGTGACAGCCACGTTATCCTGCTTCTGCGAACACCAAGATATTGGACTTCCTCCAAGAAAAAATATGTGACCAGTTGTACTCTTGCCGTCATCTGGATCAACATTGTAGCTTCTGTCGCTATAGCCTAATAGTCTTGGTACTCTTGAGACTGAGCGTGTGAATATTAACCCAAGAGTAGTTGTACCTCGTAAATATCTTAGACATTTTTTCATTGCAGCTCCATGTGACACTTTAGGGCTCTGCATATACCGGCTCAATACTCCTACACAAAATGTTAAATCTGGTCTTTTATGAAGAAGATATCGTAGAAATCTAACATTCTTTCTGTACCATGTAGCATCAATCTCTTTTTCGTTTTCCAACTTTAACAGCTTCAATCCTTCTTCCATCGGTGTGTGAACAGGATTACAAATCTTCATCCCTGCTTCTTCCAAGATCTTTTATGCATAACCATTACGTCTTAACGTTATTTCTCCTTTAAATTGACACACTTCAATTCCAAGGTAATATGTTAGCTTCCCAAGATCACTCATCTCGAATATGGATGCCATCTCTTTCTTGAACTCGCTGATGACTTGTGTTTTAGTTCCTGAGACGAATAAATCATCTACATACACCGCCACAATAAGAAGACTTCCCCTTTCCTTCTTTCGATATACAAACGGTTCTTTAAAGCATTTTTCAAACCGTAACTCCACAAGTATTTGATTCAGGTTATTATTCCAGGCTCTTGGAGCTTGTTTCTACACATCCCCTTTTGACAAACCCTTTTGGTTGCGTAATATACACGATTTCTTGTAACTCGCCATGTAGAAAAGCTGTCTTCACATCAAGATGATGTATTTCCCATCCTTTATAAGCTGCTAAGTTAACAAGAAGCTGTATTGTCTTAATCCGAGACATTGGAGCAAAAACTTCTTCGAAATCGACTCCATATTGTTGAACATAACCCTTTGCAACTAATCGAGCCTTGTACTTGTTGATACTGCCATCAGAGTTTCTCTTGAGTTTGAACATCCACTTTAAGCCAATCGGCTTTACTCCCATCGGTAACTCAACAAGATCCCAAGTATGATTCTTATTAATGGAACAAATTTCATCTTCACATCTTCACAAGCGAGCATCCATTCTTTCGTTTCTTTTGCTTCCATGAAATCTTTCGGTTCATTGTTCAAACATAGAAGCAACATCTCTCCTTCTTCTTGGGAAAGTAAAACATAACCTTCAAGGTATTTTGGTATGTTGATCTGTCTTGTTGTTCTTTTTAAAGTAGGTTGAGATTCTTGTTGAACTTCCACAACATTATCTGTATCATACTTGTGTGTATCACCAACATCTGAAATGTCACTGTCTTCTTCATTGATTTGCGGCTCATGATCTGTATTGTCACTAACTTGTATTGAGTCATCACCACTCTCTTCTTTTTGAATTCCAAGATTACCAAAATCTCGAAAGATAATACTAAAACCTCCACCATGATCTTAATTTTTTTGATTCCAGTTCAAACCCTTAATTTCATCAAATACTACATCTCGACTCACTACTATTTTCTGTGTTTACGGGTCAAGTAATCGATACGCCTTCGAACCTGGTTAAGTTCCTAGGTGAATAAGCATGCGTGAACGATCATCCAGCTTCTTCAACTCTGGTCTTGCTACCTTTGCATACCCAATGCAACCAAAAATTCGGAGATGATCGATGCTAGGTTTCTTATTGCGGAAGACCTCATATGATTTTTGTCTTTGAGTTCTCTAGTAGCTATCCTGTTCAACAAGTATGTTGAATGCCTCACAGCTTCTCCCCATAAGTAGTTTGGTACATGCATATGCTTCAGAATGCTCCTTGACATTTCCATTAATGTCCTATTGCATCTCTCGACAACACCATTTTGATGCGGAGTGTATGGAGCAGTAAGTTGACGCTTAATACCAGAGATTTCACAAGAAGAGTTAAATTCTTGAGATACAAACTCTCCTCCTCTATCTGTTCTGAAGGTTTGTATATTCGCTCATGAGTCTTGTTCCACCACTTGTTTAGATTTCTTGAATTTCTCAAAAGCCTCACCTTTTTCTCTCAACAAAGCTGTCCACATGTATCGAGAGTAGTCATCAATGAGAACGAAGATATACTTATTACCAGCAATTGTGTGTGGTGAAATCGGACCACAAAGATCTCCGTGTATGAGCTCAGCATTGATGTGACTGCATTTATAGGATTTTAACCTTAGTTTTTACACTTTTTTTTGAGTCTTTTATTAGGTCCAAGTGTGTTTTTAGAGTCTTTTTAGTCTTTTGTGAGTCTGTACAGGTTCTAGGTCACTTTGAAAAGAAACTGAGTGTTTTGGGGATGAAAACAAGCATCTGGAGCTAAAGTTGGTTGAAGACCGATCGGACTAGCAAGCAGATGGAGCAAACAGAGAAAAGCATCAAGGATCGGCTGATCCTCATTCGGGATCGACCAGTCCCGTACCCGAAGCAACTTTTCCTTTTATGTTATAAACCGACTTTTAGGGTTTTATTTTACTATTTAAGCACGAGGATTGACCTCTAGAAAGACAACTATTATTCTACGCAGCTTTTGAGTACTTGTAAGCTTCGGGAGAAGATTTCTTATCCTCTCTAACCCTTTGGAGAAGAATTCTGAACCCTTTTATCTCCCTTTGCAATTCCATCATGTTTTCTTCATCTTTGATTTGCTGTTCTTTTACTTCTATATCTGAGTAGTTTTACTATTGGGTTTCGGGTTTCAAACAGGGGTTTATGATTTTCTAAACTTAGGTTGTTAGATTTGGGGTTGATCTTAGCAGCTCGATACGAAGTGGCTTGAGGAAAAACTTTTCGGGTTTGTTTTCCTAACAAACAAGATGAGCATACTTCCTTTTCAAACTCAATAGTTGGTATCCCTTGAACAAGTTCCTTTTGCACCATCGATCATATTGTCTCCATGTTGACATGTCCTAGTCTCACATGCCATCGATTTGACTCTTTCCTTGTTGTCAAGTGTAGAGAAGCAGCGTCTTTTATTCCAATACAAACTTTCTATAAGCGATTTCTCGATCTATCAGCTTTAACAAGTAGCTTTCCATCACGATCGTGCATTGTTAAACATTCTCACTTCATTCGGATATCACACCTAACTTATGTTGCTTGTCCTAGACTTATGATGTTACTCGTTAAATCGGGAATGAAATACACATCAGCCATCCTCCTTGTTTACCATTCATGTCTACAAATGAGATTGATCCTTTTCCTTTGATATCAATCTGAGAGTCATCACCGAATCTCACCTTACGTGTAACAGAGTCGTCGAGAGTTTCAAAGTATCGTCGATCGCCGGTCATATGATTGATATCCTCGTTATCAAGGTACCAAAAATTCTCTTCTCCAGTGTTTGTTTTATATTGACTTGGGATGTGATAAATCATGGTTTTTACGGTTTTTAACCATGATATAAGAGTGCTTTTTGATTCTTTTGATTTGTTTTCTAGGATGCTTTTGAGTCTTTACAGGTTTTCTAGGATTTTGGCATGAAAGGAGCAAAATGGAGCAATTAGAGGGGTTTTGGTGCAATTCAGCTAAGGAAGAGAACTTGGAGCCGATCAGAAGTGATGGTGTCGATCGACACCCCTGTTAGCTGCAAGAAGACCCAAGTTTTGGAAGTTTTACAAATCTGCCCCAAAGTTTTTCATATTTGCATCATTAGTCCCTGATGTGTTTTAGGACATATATATAGTATTTTTAGGATTTAGAAACCCTTAAGATTTATTCTAGCAAGTTTTATTTTTTCTACAACCCTGCGAGATTTTTGAGAGCTTTTGGGAGAGAGAGATCTGAACTCCTTGTAGAGAGAAGAATTTCTAAACTCCTTCTTACCCTTTTAATATCTATTGCTTATTATTCAGAATTATGTTTTGTTCTTCATTGAATATTGTTAGGTTCATGGTTTTTCACAGGGATTTTATGATTTATTAGATCTGTTTATTTAGGATTCATTATCTTTCTAGATCTTCATCATAAGTTGTTTTTTCATATTAATCCTTGATTGGCCATCTAGAATTAATAACTTAGGAAAATAAATTGATATGAGAATGTAATTGATTTTCCTGATAAAACCTTTTGATGAGAAAAATTACTTCTTGCAAAGAGATTTGATTTAGTACTTTTATGAACAATCTAAACCTGTTTTCAAAGCTGATTTTTAACCTAGAATTTTACAAAGAGATTTGGATTTTCTGGTTCTAAATTTAGATAATATTTGCATTGAGAACTGACTTATTTTACAAAAGAGTTTAGAGTTCTAGATCTGATTTTAATTGCATGAATTCTATTTAATTATTGATTTAATATTCTGTAATTTCCTTAGAAATTCCCTATGCCTAGCTTTTTAATCCTCTAAATTTACAACACTTTTATTTAATTTTACATTGCTTTTCAATAATTAAATTAACTTGTTTAGCTTAATTATAAAACTCTATAATTTATTGTGTAGACTTGACTCCTTGTGGAATTCGACCCTTAAGTATTACAGTGACCTCTTAATTTGAGAGAGTAGCTCTATAGTTTAATTTGAGCATATCAGGATGCAAGTGTTTTCCTTTAGCTACACCACCTCATGTATCATAAGCTCATCAGCACCTTGTGTATCATTATTGTCATTATCTTGTACTTCTTGCAGTTTTAGCAAACGATCAGGACAACTTGAAACAAAGTGACCTGTTTTGTCACATCGAAAACACATTACTTTCGATAAGTCTCTTCCACCTCCTCCTCCATTAAAACGTTCGTGAGATCGTCCTCTGTAGTAGGAGCGCCCTCCACGGCCTCTGCCCCTAAAATCAGTGTTGTAGTCACAAGAAGGCTGGTTGGTGTATGGTTCCATGTTGGCATACATCAATTTACTTTGATCTTCTTGAATTTCTTCGTCCTCAGAGATATGTCCTCATAGGCTTTGAGACGCCCTATGATTACTTCAAAACTTGTTTTATTAAGATCCAAGACTTGTTCGAGAGAAGCCACAATGTGTATATATTTCTTACGAGAAAGACTCTTAAGAAACTTTTTAATCAGCTTGGATTCTTCAAAAATCACACCTAAAGCAGCCAATATCGATGAGATCTCAGATAACTTGCTGCCAAAGTCATCAATTGTCTCAGATTCTTTCATCTTAAGACGGTCGAACTCAGCTGTTAATGTTTGTAGTCGGGCTTCTCTAACTCTCTCAGCTCCCACATGTACTTTGATAGCTTCCCATACTTTCTTGGCTGTATCAAGATCTCCAACGTGCAAAATCAGCGACTCGGGTATGGACTGAAATAACATAGCCATCGCCATGTCGTTCTTCTCACCGCTAGTCCGAGTTGTGTCTTGTTCTGTTGAATCATCCTCCATTATCTCCCAAACCTTATGAACCATGAGTGCTATCTTCATCTGCATAGCCCAAATTGTAAAGTTTGATGAATTAAGCATAGGGCATTGGATTGAAGAAGACTCTCTTCCTTCTTTTGGTTGACCGTCGTTGGAATAAGATCCCCCATTCTTTCTTCAAGACCTCCCAAGCCTCTGATACCAAATCTAGAATCAAGAACCAACTCTCAAGAACACAAACAAGAATGGGAAAAAAGCTTAAAAATACTTCATCTATTTTTTATTTGGAAGTTTAAAACCTCATATTATTTTATTAGAATAAAAAGACCTCATTTAATTATTGTTGGACAAAGAATACTTAATCTTTGTATTATTGGTAGATTCATACCTCTTGTTTAACATCTGTTAACGGGCGTGACGAAATCATCGACGGTGTTAATTTTTAATTATAGTTTTTAATAGATATATAGGTGATATTTTAGTTACAATGTAAATTATGTTAGTGTAGTCTGATGGTAGACCGGTAATGGTTGTGTTAAAAACACCAGAGGCGGGTTCGATCCACACAAAAGGCAAAATAAAATTTGTTTTTTTTTTGGGTTTTGTCTTTTGTGTTTCGCCGGTGACGACGAATCAGAAGAAAATGTATGAACAACGAAGAAACGCCATTCATAACACAATCTTCAACAACAACAACACCAGATTCGTTCAAATTCTTCTCAGCCTCAACAACGTTTACCTTATCCTTCTCACCCTCACCAACTCCGTTTACAGAAACCCCAACACCGTTCTCTTGAACAACAACAACAACACCATCGTCCTTTAGCGTATTCTCACCTGAATCGTGTTCCTTAACCGATTCAATCTCCGTATTCTCTTAGGTAAATCAAATTTGATTTTACATAAGATTTTAACCTAATTTATACTTTGGTTTTTTTTTTTTTTGGAGAAATCGTTGGTGTTTATGTGTAAATTGACTAGTTAGGTTTGTTTTTTTTTTTTGTCGTTTTCTGAATTTTTTTTTTTTAATCTACAGTCGGCGAGGAAGTTAGGAGAATAAAAAAATGGAAATGGAAGTTGTTTTGGGAATCGGAGAAGAGGAGAAACCTAAAGCTAGCTGTGCTTCGGAGATTGAATCGGTTAAGGAACACGATTCAGGTGAGAATACGCTAAAGGACGATGGTGTTGTTGTTGTTGTTCAAGAGAACGGTGTTAGGGTTTCTGTAAACGGAGTTGGTGAGGGTGAGAAGGATAAGGTAAACGTTGTTGAGGCTGAGAAGAATTTGAACGAATCTGGTGTTGTTGTTGTTGAAAATGTATGAAAATCTTCATTCACCGAATCTTTCTGGGTTAGATTTGTTCCTTTGTTTCAAAATTAGAAGAAAAAGAAGTCAAAGACGATACCGCAACAATGGCATCTTCTTACCTCCTCCTTGCTATCTCCGTTGCAATTTTCCTCTCAATCACCACCTAACCTCGAATCGTCACCATCTTCACCATCCTTCGTCTTAATCCTCACCACGTTGTTCCTTTCTTCGTCAATCGCCGCCATAGATCCAACGATGGCATAAGGATTGTTCCCAATTATTTCTCCCTTTGGTCTCTGATAACATCAATTCGTTGACAGATCGAACCAAAGAAATTTTCAGCATCGTCGTGGCTGTCTTATTTTCGTTCACCGCCGTTTATTGGCCTCAGTCTCCACCGTTTTTACCTCCGTGTGGGTTTAAAAAGGAAAAAAAAATCAGTTTTTAATACGCATCGAACCTGATACCATGTGATGACTAAAATCCAACAATTACCAGCAGACCACGGCACCATAATAGATAGTATAACTAAATATATCAGATATATAACTATTAAAGACTTTAATTAAAAATTTAAAACCGTTGAATGATTTCGTCATGCCCGTTAACAGATGTTAAGCAAGAAATATGAATATACCAATAATACAAAGATTAAGTATTCTTTGTCCAACGATAATTAAATGAAGTATTTTTATTTCAATAAAATAATATAAAGTATTAAACTTCCAAATAAAAATTAGATGGAGTATTTTTAAACTTTTTTTCCAAACAAGAATTTACGAACACAAGAATAAAGAATCACTCTCTTTATTAGTCTTAGAAAATTCTCTCAAAAACTAAAGCTCTCTTGTTCTCCAAACTCATAAGTTATGCCCAACCTTAGCATCTCTGTATATATGAAAAACTTAAACATGTTTCCTTAATTCTTAAAGGAAAACTTTTTTTTTTCTAAATTTCTTTTTCTATTATATTTAGACAACTTCTAAATATAATCTCTAATTTTCCTTAAACCATAACTTGGTTAGCTTGATCTCCAAGGAAAGATGTTCATTATTGTCAAAGAGATATCATAATACTGTATGGCAAAGTTAGTTATCACTATAAAATAGGTAAATTAAAACAGAAGCAAAAGATGAAGATATTGTGGTTTGAGCTGAAATTTAGGAAATAAAGATACAATGGACGGTTCCTTGAAGAAGGATTATTGTGTAGTTTGTTTTCGAAAACAGTATTTTAATTAAATTATTTATAACTCAACGACAACTCAACTCCGTGAAGACATCTTCGTTCATTGCTATTGTAGCACTTTCGAATTGGGATAGGCTTCCACTGAAAGCAGGAGCATTAGGTAGAGGAACGATGATGGTCTCACTGCCAAGCCAAGTTATCACAGAGCTCATAGTTGGTCTCTTTGTTGCATTCTCTTGAACACACAACAAACCAATTTGTATCAACTTGATGATCTCGTTTCTTGGGTGCTCCATCAAGAAAGGATCAATTATAATCTCAGGCTTTCCTTCAACCCATCTCTTCCATGTCTGCACCAAGAAAATGTAAATGTTTTTACTTTCTCTACAGAAGTTTGAATAGCGATATATAAATGGAACAAAGACTGATATGTGAAGAAGCGCTTACAAAAGCTGCAAGGCCTTCTCCTTCGAATCTTTTGTTTCTTTCACCACTTATTATCTCTAGAAGCATAACACCGAAACCATAAACGTCAGATTTAGCTGAGATTTGTCCGTGGTTCAGGTACTCAGGAGCCATATATCCACTGCATATATGCAAACCAATAACACTAATTAAGTCATGATGACTGTTTGATTCATTTAAATGTGTCTTCAAACTTGATTAATATATTTCTTACCGGGTTCCAGCTATTCGTTTTGTTTCAGCTCGAGTCACGTCAGTGTCAAACAACCTAGCTGTCCCAAAATCTGCAACTTTAGGGTTCATCTCAGCGTCTAAAAGGATGTTACTCAACTTCAAGTCTCTGTGAATAATCTTCAGCTGAGAATCTTCATGAAGATAAACAAGACCTCGGGCAATGCCTTCTATAATTCTGGATCTCAACTCCCATGTAAGAAGTGAACGCTTCTCGTCATCTGCAGTGTTCACAGAAACATTTTCATACTAAAAGTTTCCAAAAATATACGAAAAATGAAAGCTTCTTTACCAAGGCTCACCGAATATAAAGCTGTCAAGACTTGAGTTGGGGACAAACTCGTAGACAAGAATCACTTCATCTCCTTCATTACAGAACCCAAGAAGCTTAACAAGATTCCTATGTTGGAGTCTTGTCAAGAGTGAAACCTCATTCTTGAACTCTATATCTCCTTGTCCTGAACCTTTTGTCAATCTCTTCACTGCTATCTCTTTATCGTTAAATAATGTCCCCTGAAACCGGTTTTAAAGATTGGTTACTTACCCAAGACAAAGATCAACCAACAACTCATTACCGCGAAAAATGTAATTACTACCTTATAGACTGTACCAAATCCACCTTGACCAAGCTTATTTTCAGGCGAAAACTCATTAGTTGCCGTTAAGAGCATACCAAGATCAAACCGTAACATATGGTTACCATCAGAATCAGAGTACCCTGCACCTCCATTGATGATGTTGTTTGATTTTCTCCTTCGTGCATGGACTATGATGAAGCCAACAAACACCAAAAGAATAATGAAAGTAAAAACAACAACTATTGCAATAATTCCGCTATCTCCTATCCTTCTTCCTGCAAATCATTAACTCCTTTTAGTCTAAGAACCTCTATATATCATACGTACAAATTTTGGCAGTGCTCTAGCTCATATGTTTTACCTTTCTCGTCAGTTATAGAGCTCTTCTTTTCCTGAGCCGGAGGTCTAGGAGGCGCAGGAACTCTTGTTACATTATCAAAAGCACCATGGAAATCATGTGTATCCCACCTGAAAAAACAGCTTGGACGATAAACCTCACCTCCTTGTCTTCCCCAAACCTCTTTTCTAAAAAGTGTCACGCATTCTCTCAAACACGTCTTGCAATCTTGGGAAGTTATGTCGGGTGTGCATTGCATCAGCATGTAAACATTTGGAAACTCTGTGAACTCGGCTTTCCCGGCACTATAGTATTTAAGTACCAAGGAAGTTTCAGCTTCCGCGGCAGCCTCGAGGGTCCGATTAGCCATTGCATTCCATTCTTGCTCGAAAAGAGTCATGTTTTTCCATGGGTCGATGCTATTTGGACTTTCGTATCTAACAGCAGGTCTAAGCTCGAGGTTACCAAAAGTTGAGTGGTTTGAGGTACTTACAAGACAAGAAACATTGTCTTCTTCGTCTTTGTCCCATGTGAACGAATCTATGCGGTTTTGACATTTATTTTCATGTAGTATACCCTGAGTTGCACTTTCGACACAACTGATACAAGCTTGTCGTTCATAGCCTCTTGCGCAGAGGGCAAGAGCGTGAACTCTGTTGGGACTTTTGCCGAGTGAAGCGTTGTAAAATCCACCATTGGCGACGACTTTTTTAGCAAGAGTGGAGAAAAGATTCTGACGATTGTGACCGTAGCTGCTGCTGTTACCGTTGAAGTAGCTTCCGGCACACCCGACGGCGTTAATGACTTCGAGGTTTGGAAGGACAAGAAAAAGAGAAGAAGCAAGGATGATCATCAAAGTAGGGCATGCCCCCATGTTGATATAACAAGTTTTTTTAAATGTACTATTTCGTTATTGTTTAGAAGTAATCGATCTTAGAGCTTTGTTATTATATTTATATAGGTGAGATGAGAAAGAGGTAATATCTGACTTCACAAAATGTGTATTGGTCAATTTTGTTTGGAATACTAACATGTGATCCCCAAGCATTACGTACTTCTCTAGCTCCAAACTTACGTTGAAGTTGTCAAGTCTATGGCTTTCGTATGTTTTGCGAGGACACTGCAACTTATAATATGGTTAATTGAAATATTAGTTATATAACGTATATTAAGTGCAGAAAAAACTTTTCGTCAATAGAAGGAAAAGTTTAGAACAAAATAAAATTTCGGTAAATTCTCTACAAATTAATAATGTACTTCCTCCTTTTTTGTTTATACGTGATCTTTTAAAATTGTGCCCAAAAATTAAGAATTCATTTAATTTTTGATTATTTTATAAACAAAAGCATCATTTAATATTCATTTAAACACAATAGGCAGAATATAAATCCTAAAACCATTAAAAACCAATTAATTTTTCATTAAAATATGAAAACATCATCTATTTCAAAACAGAAGTATAAGTCCAAAAGATCACTAAAAAAACACACAAGGAGTAGGACGAGAACCATTGTTTAGAACTTTTGATAGCATCGTCAAATGATTAGTTCAACACTTCAACTGTTTTACCATAATTCGACTATTCTTTCTATAAATTTAGTAAATTTTCAGCTTGATCTTTTAGGTAACTTCGACAAATTTTAAAATTATAATCGAGATTAATACCATTTTTTGTGGAAATGGAAAAATATTCTAAAATGAAAGTTAATCAATAACTAAAATTTTCAAACAAAACATTTTAACACAAGTTATATGTACTAGATGCCGACAAATCTTCTACAATACAGTAGAACCTCCATAAATTAATACTCTTTAAATTAATACTCGCTATAAATTAATAAATTCTTCTGGTCCCGAGTTGGGCCGGTTTTACACATTTCGATAAAATAATAAGATAATAATTTTTTTGGAAATCCTATGTAAAAATATGGTCCAATCAATATCATAAATTAATAATTATATAAACTGATATATATATATATATATATATATATCTAAGAAAATCTAGTGAAAATATGATTCTATTGTTGTTTGCCTATTCTTGAATTTGTATTCTTGTTGGAGCTCATCCCTAATTTTTTTATTGTTGTATTTTCAAATTGCATCCATAAATTGTGAAGAGTCATAGATACGATAATTGTTTCTTTAGTAATTGGTTTTAAAGGTACCTCAATATCTTCTGCGACTTCATCATTACCATGAAGGATAGTAGTAACAATTTTTTCAAAACTCTAAACTTTTAACATTTCTCATTTTTACCTAGATAATCTATTAAACAATTAACATTCATCCTATTACGATAACCAAGATTATAAATTAAGGATTTTTTTAAAAATGTGAATAATAACAAAAGTATCTTATTTTGTAATAGAAAATTTTCAATATGAAAATAAGAAAATCTCTTCATAAATTAATAAAATATTAATTTATCGATAAATTAATAATTATTAATTTATCGATAAATTAAAACCTCTATAAATTAATAAAATTTCAAGGTCCCGACCTTATTAATTTATAGAGGTTTTACTGTATTTAAAACTTTTAAGATTTCAGTATTTCGCTGAGAGAACATGGAAAGCATCTACCCCTTATGCTTTTTTTTTACATTGATAGGTTTTATAGTATATAAATGGTTGAGTATGCTTGAACGTTTCTTGTGTTTGTTTTAATAAAATTTATTAGAAATATTTTTTTTTAGATATTTTTTTCAAAAATATCCTTTTTCGAATATTTTCTCTGGTACCATATTTTACATAATTACCATACGTTAAATTAATTTTTAGAATTTTTTTTTAGGTCTGGGTTCTCTGTTTTCATTTAGGGTATAGTTTTTAAGAGGTAGGGTTTTAGTATTTGGGTTTAAGGTTTAGAATTGGAGTATTTTCAAAAATAGTCATTTTTTCATGCCCCTTTTTTAAAATACCCTCTTTGTTGACCATTTTTAAAACTACCCCTCTTTATGTACAAATGATCAAATTTCTCTTTCTTTGAGTGACAGCAAGAATGTACAGTCATCAAAATCGAAAAAATTTCCAGCCAAAAAATAAAAAAATTTCCCGCAAAATTTTTTTTTCCCGCGAAATAAAAGAAAAAAATTCTCGCCAAAATTACAAATTTGGATTTTTCTGCCAAAATTTTTGAATTTTGATATCTTTTAAAAGGTTTTAAAAAGATTTTAAGAGATTTGTTTTTTTATAAAAACCTTGTAAACGCTTTTAAAAACCTTTTAATTAATTTTAGCATACATGAGAAGATTAAAATTCCTAAAAATTGTTTAATTAGGATTGAGAAATATGAAATTTAGATATGTAATATTTTGCTGCCACAAAAAACATGTTTTTGTAAATAAGAGAAAATTAATAACTTTAATAAACAAAAAAAAAGAGATAAAAATATTATTATTGAAGAATATATGCATACTTACTATTATATATTTTAAATATTAGTTAAATATTTAAATAGTTTTTAATATTAATAGTAAATACTTTCACCCCATACCAAACAATAAAACTATATATATATAGATCTGCCCCATAATAAAAATAAAATTTTACTTGAACTATCTAATACCCCCTCCAATTCATATTATTTGTCATTCTAGGTAGTTTCACACAAATTAAAAAATCAATTATTTTTTTGTTTTATCCTTCATTAATATTCTATTTTATTTTATATAAATGATTAAGAAGCTAAAAATTAGGGACAAAACTGGAAATTTTATTCATAAATTGGCATCATAAATACAAAACGACAAATACTATGAAAAAAATATACTCTACAACGACAACAAAAAAAACAGAGAAAGTATATTGGTATTCAATTCATGTTTCACATCACTTTTAAAATTAGGGTGAACATTTCTCTAAGCTACTTACTCTTTTAGAGTGATGATTGTAGGCATGTTTAGAGCCATCAAATTTGTTAATTATTTATTAAAAAATTTTGTTCTTTTATAAAGACTAAAATTATTTTAGGTTTTAAAACTATCAATGGGAAGATTCCAAAAGAAAAAGACTAATACAGTATTGAGGTTTTAAAATTGTCAATGGAAACTTGAGGTTTATAAAATTTAAGGTGTTGTAATTATCAATGGAAGATTCCCAAATAAATAAAATACAATTTTAGACATTTTAAAAAGAGTAATATTATTTGAGGTTTTAAAATTATCAATGAGAAACTTCCATATTTGAATAGTATCACCAATTTGCATTGGATTATTTGACCATCTTAGAATTTTTTGAAACCTCGTAGGCTTCCACGTACTTGCTACAGCCTACATGAAATTCCTTTTCTTTACTTCAATTTACTAATGAAATAATTAATACCGGAAACAATGTCGTTGTTTCCATTGTCGAAGTCTTACCATTCATTTAATTAACTGATGAATTTTTTGACGAGCCGCGTACGTTATGACTTAAGAAGCCAAAGGGATATTAGTTGACTTAAAAACTGACAAAATAGATATTAATGAGTTGACTTCCAAACTGAGAAAATGTGTATTGGTTAATTGGACTTTAACCAAAAAAAAGTGAAAATGGCAAAGCTGTGACTAGAGCTTTCCTAAGCCGTGGGCGAAAAAAAAACAAAAAGTGATAGTCTTTTATAACATGTTATATTATAAATTTATAACTGAAATAGAAATTGAAATTTTGTATGTTATTCAAGTTGAAAAAAAGATAATAAAATATAGACAAATTTACAATTATATCATGTTCAATATACAAAATATATATTGCAATATATAGTGGTGTTTATAGCAATTTCTTTATACTACTTCCATCCAATCTATAAATTATTTCCAGTTAACTAAATTCAGTTAATTGCTACTTAAACTCGTAAAATCGTAAATTCAATTAATGGCCACCTAAAATTTTCTTACATATAGTCTTTTCTATATTTTCAAATAAATAAATAAGTATATTCGTTGACTTCCTCCCAACTGAGAAGATGTGTATTGGTTGATGTTTAAAGATGCAAAAATGGCTAGCCAAAATTTTAGAGATAACTGCAAAACAAAGATTTAATTCATAGCAGCTTCAAATAAAATAACAATGATCTCCGGTGGGAGTATTAATTGAAATTCAATTTTATAAACGCAAATAATGTATGTATTTGGTTTCGGTTAATTCTTGTTTAATGTATGTATTTTGTGCAACTCTTTATTAGTCTTGGTTTAGTAAGTTTTTTTTTATATATAAAAACCGTGTAACAAATCTTTTCTCGAAAAAGATAGTACACACATCTTTGATTATGTTACACTAATATGTGCTGTAAAAGTTTTTTTCGTGACTGTGATTTTTCTTATCTTTACAACAAATTAAGGTGGATGAGGAAAAGTAAATCTTTATAGAGTTAAAGCAAATGAGTACAATTTATTTAGATGTAAATGAAAGAAGTTAAACGCAAAGAAGGATTACAAGGATTGTCCTGCAAATATGCAATTGTAATTGAAGTAGTATAAAAGTAAACACTATTCTTCATCCAATTAGTTAATTGGTGAACACTTGGGTCCTGCGTGAGTCTAGATTCGATATCAGAGCTTTTATAACTCTATATCGTCTCTTCTAACGAACTTTGGTAAGATCAATAAAGATTCCTGTTTGTTCTTAATAAAACCGGGGCAGTGAGCGTGGATTGAACCCAACCTTCAGACCTCAGTTTCAACGAGGACTTAACTCGGTGATTGTGAGCTTATTCATTGACGATGTGCCAGCTCCACCTTCGGCTTGATTCGATGCATCGGTTCTATGCAACTCGACAGGAAGATGTGTGGTGAAACCAGCAGCTGTAGGTAAAGGAATCAAGATAGTGTCACTTCCAAGCCATTGGATAACCAAACTCATGGTTGGTCTTTTTGCAACATTCTCTTGAACGCACAACAAACCAATGTGGATGAACCTCATGATTTCGGTTGTCGAGCTCCTATTCAGTACATAATCGATGATACTCGTAGCCTCGCCCGCAACCCAACACTTCCACGCCTACATGTTATCATCATAACTTAGTTATAATCTATAACGTAAGAAACAAGGCTCTGATAGTTATATGCTTACATATGCAGGGAGCCCTAAGGCTTCGAAATAGTTCTTGTTACTTCGACCCGTTATCATCTCGAGAAGCACGACTCCGAAACTGTAAACGTCTGTCTTGACTGAAAATCTTCTGTGCTTAACGTACTCAGGAGCCATATACCCCCTACGAATATGCAACAATAACATTACAGATGGCCCCAACTTCTAAAAAAAACAGAGGAGCTATGTGTTGTCTAACAGATTCTGTAAAAACAGAGCAAACTTACAAGGTTCCAACTACTTTTCTTGTCACTGCTCGAGTCTGGTCCATGTTGAACAACCTTGCCATCCCAAAGTCTGATATTTTAGGATTCATATCTGCATCTAAAAGGACATTGCTTGCCTTCAAGTCTCGGTGTATAATCCTCAGCTGAGAATCTTCATGTAGATAAAGAAGACCTCGTGCAACGCCTTCTATGATTCTGAACCTCATGTTCCACGTTAGAAGCAAACGCTTCTCCTCATCTGAAGATTTTAAAGAAGCGTCAATAATACTAAACATTTAAAAACGCACAAAACATAAGTGAAAAGGCTCACCAAATATGAAGTGGTCGAGGCTTGAATTGGGGACAAACTCGTAAACAAGAATCTCTTCATCTCCTTCATTACAAAACCCAAGAAGCTTAACTAGATTCCTATGTTGGAGTCTTGTCAAGAGTAATACTTCATTCTTGAACTCTACATCTCCTTGTCCTGAACCTCCAGCTAATCTCTTTACCGCTATCTCTTGCCCGCCCGGTAATTTCCCCTGCAAACCCGATTCTCATGCTATAAGGTTTCTGACCATTGATAGAACATTTTTACAAGTTTATTTACCTTGTAGACAGATCCAAATCCACCTTGGCCAATCTTATTTTCAGAGGAGAAATCATTTGTTGCGACTAGTATCATGCCAAAATCAAACCGTAGCATAGATTGACCACCAGAATCACACTGTTGCTCTGTACATATCAAAGAGAAACAACAACTTATGAGCAATGATGCATCAAAAAGTTTTATTGAGAAAGCATGACAAAACATACCACTGGTTCTGTTGTTCGATTTTCTTATCCGACTATAGGCTTTGATCAAACCGATAAACACGAGAAGATTAATGGCTATAGGAACCACGAATATTGCAATAATTCCTCCTGCAAGTTAGGTTTTTTTTAATGAGAATTTCAGATTATTTCACTGGTAACAATGTTTATCATTCACACCTTTCAAGCGAGTGACCGAGATTGCTTGTGCTCGAGGAACCAAAGCTCGAGGAGGCGCAGGAACTCTTGTTACATTAGCAAAAGCGCCGTAAAAGGCAAAAATTTCCCACCGGAAAACACAGCTCGGTCGACAAACCCCGCCTCCTTGTCTTCCCCAGTACTGGGTTCTAAAATAGGTAACGGACTCTTGCAAACATTTCTTGCACTCGTCTGAAGTTATGTCCGGTGTGCATTGCATCATCATGTAAACATTTGGAAACTCAGTGAACTCTGCTCTGACAACACCGTAATACTTAAGAACCGCTGTGGAAGTATCAACGGTTGCAGCCTCGAGCGTCCGGTCAACCATTGCATCCCATTCTTGGCGGAACAGGGTCATGTTCTTGGTGGATGTGTCGATAGGAACAGGGCTCGGGTCATTCGTAGCCGGTCCAAGCTCGAGTAGCCCATAAGTTGAGTGATTCGTGGTACGTACAAAACAAGAAACACGGTCTCTATCGTCACCGTCGCAGTTGAACGAATCAACACGGTTAGAACAACTTGTTTTAATCTGTCGAATGGATCTTTCGACGCAGTCGATACAACCTTGCCTCTCGTAGTCTCTTCTACAGAAGGCAAGAACGTGAACTCCGTCGAGTGAAGCATTGTAGAATCCACCGTTTGAGGTGACGTTATCAGAAAGAGTAGAGAAGAGAGAGTCACGGTTTCTTTGGTAGCTGCTATTGGTAGGGAAGGAACTTCCGATGCAGTTGAAACCAGCTTTAACGCCGTGGAGGGTTTGAAGGAGAAGAATAAAGGAAGAAGTGAGCAAGATCGCAGTAGAGTTCTTCATTATTATTGTTAAGAAACGGTGTTTAGGGATTTGTTCATTGTTTATTTTTTATTTTATTTTTTGTAATGAGGGAATAAATGTTAAGATGTTATATTTGTATAATTAGGTGACATGAGTGAGAATGGGTTTTTGTTGACTACACAAGTAAGAAATCTGAGCAGTGGTTGACTTCTAAGATGGCCATTCAAATTAAGAAATTGACAAAATTTTAGCTCAATTTAATCCACATTTTGATTAGCCTTTTCTATTAAATTAAAGGCGTATGTATAAAATTTGTATACAATATTACGACGTATAAATGCAATTTACATGCACATCTCTGTGTGAATGAGGGAATAACGAATTATGCTATTTGATGATGACCAAAACAAAGTTTAGAACCGTAAAAGGGGTTTGGTCATCTTCCAATGTCTCACATATGTCGCATGTATATAAACTGAAATAGAAAGGGTAAAACGCTTGACGTTTTAATCACTTCGTGTGATCTAACCCTACAATATGCCACATGCACATCTTTTTCGTCAAATTCCAGTTTTTGTTTTTGGTCGCGTGACCAAAAAGTCTCCCTTTGCTAGGTCTACAATTGGTACGGAATAAAGTATATAGAACAATTCAAAAAACAAAATAAGAGTGAATTTTTTTTGTATATTGTATATAGGAATTTCTGAGAAACTCGTAAGTCGTAATAGTAAGTCTTCTAAAAAATCTTAATGCAATTAGCAAATAATTTTGGACTGTTATAAACGGATAATCATAACAGTGATTATCTATCACTTCAATTTTATCCATATTTTTCTTAGTCTCAAGTTACTTGTATATATATATTGTATGTATGTACTTTAGCTTAGTCACTAAGTTACTGTACTACATATATGTAGACTATGTAGTCGATGGAAACAAGTAAGACAATAAGAAGAAGAGAAGAGAGAGTAAAGTAATAGCACTAGTGTTTCATTGGTATATCTCTCTCCCTCTACTCTCCATCGCTCTCTCCTTTTATTGCTATATTATGTAAATATTATACATACATATATACACATATATACATATACATATATAATAATATTTTATATTTTTGCGTTATGTTTTATAATATGTTATCAGCATGATGTTTTTACCGCTGAAGCTTTTACGAGATAAGTAAATTCATATTGTTTTGGTTTATATTTATAGAACATAAATATTATAGACATGGTAAAATTATGCCTTTTTCTAGATTGATCATCATAAGTTGTAGGCGTTGCCTTTTTTACGATCAAATAAAAGCTATGTCTTTTTCGGATATATAGATCGTTATATATGGTAGGCTCTGCCTCCTTCACGATCAAATAAAAGCTATGTCTTTTCTGGACAGAAAAATCGTTAAAAATAGAAGGCTATACCTCCTATATGATCAAATATAAAGATTATGTCATTTTCTAGATTGATCTTTATAAGTGGTAGACTTTATCTCCTTTGCGATCAAATATATAGCTATGTTATATCCGAATTGATTGTTTGAATATGGTAGGCTCTACCTCCATCACGATCTAACAAAAGACTATGTCCTTTCCGGAAAGATCGGTTTTGCCTTCTATACTATCAAATATAAGGCTATGTCTTATCCGGATTGATCATTATATATGATAGGCTCTACCTACTTTATGATCAAAGAAAAGTTAAGCCTATTAAATTCTTATATATAAAGCTGTAGCTCTTATTTTATTTTCTGCATTTATATGTTTGTTTATTTAATTTTTTTTATTTTTTAATTTTTTTTATTCGTAACAAGCAACTATATGTGTTATATGAGATTTAAAGACAATGAAATGTCTTTAAAATCAAAAATATATTTCTCTTATGAGAATATATGAAGCACATGTCAGTATATCCTAGACAGTGCAAACATAATTGGAAGATCTAGATGAGTTAGTCTCTCGACTTTCAAAGACATCAGATTCATAATTATCGATGTCTAGTGTTCTCCAAAGTCTCAAAGAAACTCATGGAGTTTTAAAGACATTTTTTTTCTTAATGAAATTATTATGTTGAGACTATAAATAGATTTGGTATCGCAAGATCGGCCATATTGGACACACATATATATGATTATATCATACAAAAAGAAAGATGGCAAAATAATAGTAAATATGAAATTCTTTTATGCTTTAAGTATATCATTACCGGTCAAGCCATCCCGGTCAATCAATGATATTAAAAATCATTGAGAATTTGTTCAAAGGAACAAAAGTTCTTTCAAAAAGTATTGCATGTCCCAGTTCACATTTCATGAAGTTGTAAGCACTGCACTTCATTCATATTTCAGGTAACATCTAATTTATGTTGAATTTATTTAAGTTTATTTAAATTCATTTAAATTTCTATTTATTGTTTATGGAGTCGATGGTTATATACCTCCTCCTTAATTCTGTAGTAGGCTATGCCTCCAGAATCATATAGTGTTGGCCCATTCACCATCTCTTTGGATTAACAAGCTCATTGTATACATATGATGGTTTGATTTCCTTAATAAATCCCCAAATTAAACCCCAAATATAACCGATCTAACAATAAGATTTGGTCAAAGGTGAATGGACATAAAAGTCATCATCTTGAGAGGGGGTAATACTAATCTCACATCTTATAAGGATCTAAGATAATAGACATAACCGAAATCGGTATGTTGTTGATCCTAAAGTGGGATTCAGTACGAGATGAATGAACTCCAAGAGTTATCATCTCGAGGGGGAGAATTAAAGGAATCACACATCGGCAATAAGTTGATAAACTTTGGTGAATTTGACAACCCATAGCGATATAACTATGGTGAAGTCATATCCTATAGTTTATCACATAGATATGTCGCATGTGATAAAGTGAAACATCCATGATGTTCATCTTGAAATGAGCTATGATGAATCGTTCATAGTGCAACTCCAAGATATTGCAAAACGATTCATGGTAATTTAATCTCTTTGTTTTTACATGGAACATGAAACTTTGCATGTAATAAATATTATATATGAGGCCAACAGTTTGAAAAATTTTTTTGCTCCCATGTTATATATTCATGGTTGGAGATTAAATATTTCTCATTTTGAATCTTATGGGTGTGTGATATATATCGTAAATGCTCCTCCACACCGCATAAAAATATCATCTAAAGAGGATGAAATATATATATGCGTGAGATGAGTCTCCGCTCTAATAATAAAAAGCCATTTTATGAGAGATGCGCCTATTGCAAGATTTGCATATCATCATGTTGGATGATAAAATTCTCCATCATTATGGGAGAATCATAAAATAGTTTTGGATCTTTGAACAAATGAATATAATGAATATGAACTTGAAAGTTCAAAAGATCACTATTCAAAATATATTGCAAATCAAATGCAAAAAGCTGATGGATAAGATTTCATATAATTATTGATCCTCACATAAATGAATATGAACTTGTAGTTCTAAGAAATCTCATATCCCAGCTAAAAATGCTCTAATAAAAATATGTCTCTAGCAGATGATAGACTACTTTGGTTCCTAAGATAAATAAAATCCTCGAAAAGAAAAAAGAGCAAATTAAAAAGAAGATTATACTCTCAGAAGAGGAGCAAATGAACTCTTAAAGAGGAGTAGATAGAGTCTTTTAAAAGAGCTAATAGACTCCCAGAGAGGAGCACAAAGACTCATAAAGAGGAGCAAGATACTTCTCAAGATGAGTAGAGAAACCAATTGATATGGTTAATAACGAAATCAGGTACCTGTATAAAATCGTTTATAGAATGATTAAAGAGATCTCGATTAACCATGTCATTACGGGAAATATGGAACCAAAGGCATACATGTCGACAATAAAATGATATAGCGCAAATGTGATTAATGAGGATCATAACTCTCTGCTCTGTGAGCATATAGAGATATATATTGGCCAATAAAAGAGGTAATCAAGTCTATATTTAACTCGTATGAAAGACGAGTAATTTTTGGACTAGTGGTCCAAGCATCAAAAGGGTATAATGATATATAACAAAATGGTGTGTCGCGCCATGTTTTGTTAAAATACCCTATCAAACAAAATGGATGCTATATGAATGACTTGAAATATGCTTTATGGGATGCTTGAAGAGCTTATCCTGAAAAATATATGATATCATAATTATGTTTTCGAAAACTCATAACAGTGATGATTTTAAACATCATCAAAACTCTTAAAGATTTATTTGGAAGAAAAGATCTTGGAAAGACAAATATGTCTCCAGATATTCCAAACTAAACATCTATCAAAATAGATGTTATACTAATCACTTCTAAAGGAAGTCAAATATTTATATATATATATATATAGTTATATAAGATCATCTATAAATGCGGACGAGCATTTATATATTTTATGAATTGTGTATAGCATTTTTTACTAATCCCTTTGCAGCATATAACTCATTCTCTATAAGTAGATTTTGAGTATGAGTTAAAACGTATCTTCTATTGCAAAGGTATGATTAACTTGGGCTTAATATATTTTGGAACCCCCAAGTTTGGTTTAGTTGATTTTACAAATGGAAGATCTATATCGGATCAATATAAAGATAAATCGCAAAACAACGACTTCACGACGTTTCAGTGATAGACTTTGGCCATCGCTTATTCAAGTTATGCCAAAATAATTGTGCTTCATATGCCTTATCGAGAATCCCTAATGGCTCGGATGATGCCTGAACGTCAACCAATAGTTCTCTACCTAAGATAGGAGCCTCGTAACATGTTGGCGAAGAACTTCAAACAGTGGGTTCGATCAGCATCAACTAGTTAATTCTTGTTGAAGACTATAGCATATGTCACCAAAATCAAAGGAAGCTACACCAAGAGTGACAAAACAAGACATATTCCTCTCTTACACTCAAGAATTCGAGAAAAATAAAGAAGTTGATAGCCAGTTCATCAACTCAAGTAACAATGTAGCAGAGTTACTTACAAAGGTGCTTCCGACTACCTCATTCAGTATGCATCTTCAAAGATCAAAATGCATATTTTGAAGATGATACTTCCAGGGGGATGATATGATGATTCGCGTGGCTGCACTCTTTTTCCCTTATCATGGTTTTTATCCCACTGGGTTTTTTATGACAAAGTTTTTAACAAGGCAGCAAATAACACGCAGAAGATCAACCTCAAAGAAGAATGTCAATGGGGAATGCCTATTTCTCTTCAAAATCTTTGTCATATATCGACTAGATCAGAAGAATGAAGAGAATGATCGATATGGATCATCAACGAAAGATACGAAGAAAAGTAGACTCTTATGTTGAAAGCAAAAAGTGGACAATATAAGTCATCTATGAAATCTATGAAGAGAACAAGACTCGTCTATTCTAGCGGGACATTGCGTTACTGTACTTTTTTTCCGAATCATGGCTTTTATCTTAAATGGTTTTTCCATGATAAGATTTTTAACGAGATAATACGTAAAATGTAGATGGTGATAGATAATCAAGAAGGAGTATTATAAACGGATAATCATAACAGTGATTATCCGTCACTTCAATCTTATCCATATTTTTCTTGGTCTCCAAGTTACTTGTATATATATTGTATATATGTATTTTAGCTTAGTCACTAAGTTACTGTGCAATATATATGTAGTCGATGGAAACAAGTAAGACAATAAGAAGAAGAGAAGAGAGAGTAAAGTAATAGCACTAGTGTTTCATTGTTATATCTCTCTCCCTCTACTCTCCATCGCTCTCTCCTTTTATTGCTATATTATGTAAATATCATACATATATAATAATATTTTATACATATATACATATATAATAATATTTTATATTTTTGCGTTATGTTTTATAAACATGGACAGTTTTGTTATCCTCCAATTTGCAGAAAAAGTTTCATATGATGGAAAAATATTTATCAATTCCATGGCTTGACCGCTCCATGATATTTGTTTCCTATAATTTGTTTCAAATTTTTTAATTTTAATAAAAATAAATTACATGACGTTATTAGTTTGATTTAAGGATTATTGTGACTATTTTTTTCAAAAGTCTATTGAATATACTATAATTTAAATATAATATAAGATGCTCATTTATTTTATTTTTTTGCTATTGATTTTTAAGAACAATAGCCACAATAGTCCTCAAATAAAACAAATGAATTCCTAGTATATTTCTTGAAGCTCAATGATTTGAACAAGGAAAACAAATGTAATAAAAAACAGAATAAAATTAATTTAAAATAATACAATAAAATTTCAGTTTATTTTTTTCCTAATATTTTAAGTAATTCAGAAGCTGACCAATATATTAAAAAATTTAAAGTGAAATGAACTTCCACCATTGTTACTATTTTTAAGAAGTTAGTGCTAAAGTGGAAAAGAGTAAGATTTTGTTTCTTCTTTATTATATGCCCATTCAATCTAAAAACTAAAATACTAGTTAATAAATGATGAGGACATCAAGTCATCATCAACCAAGGATCATTCAGAAGACACATCTAACCATACAGATGAGTTAGCTAAGACTTTCCCATGCTCGAGCACTCAGAGAATTAGGCGAATTTATATTTCCCTCAACTTCCTTATTTGGTACTAAATGCACTTAAGGAGTTCACACTGCAACAAATCATTTTCTGTTCGTTTATCCACACATTTGAGACCCTCCAGCTGAAGAAGAGACACACTAGAAGCCCTTGGTTCGCATCAAAGTATTAAGTATAGAGGAGATCTTACTTTCCATCTTTGGCCAAAACTACATTTCTCTTTTGATCTCCAACGGCTAGGAAAGTCAATGCACGTGATTATCATTTATTTTCCCCTATTAGAAGACCATAATTAGCTCACTACCCATCACCAACGGCCATATTCAATGTTGCACACAAAATCTCTCATTTATGTTGATTTTTAAGTTTCCTTTCTTTACACTTTTAGACCGTTTGTATTGACTATTCAGCCTTATATAAGCTCTTCCATCATCATTGTATTATGGACCTTTCAATCATTTTTAAGAAATATACAAAGTTTATTTTTGTTTTATTCAAAGAGTGTCTTTGTTTAAGCAAGTTTGTCTTTTAGTTTCATTTGAGAGATTCATTTGATTCTTGAGATTATAGGATTATGATTGTTTTTTGTGATTCAAACAAGTCTAGTTCTCCACCGATTGAGAGAGTCAATCAAGCTCACAGATTGAGAGAGTCAATCAAAGCATCACCACCACCTCTACCGTCGTTTCTCTTGCATTTTGCAAGATTATTCCCCAAGGCAAAAACAGAGGAAATGCCATGGGAGCTTATTCTGAAGATGAAGAGGATGAAAGGAGTGAGTCTAACACCTCTGAGATCGATTGGGGTTAAGAACCAGACCAATCATGGAATGGAGACGAAGATTACCATAACAGCTCTTGGGGAGAAGGTACTGAATCTGAAATCAGTCCATGAGAGGTCTATGAACGTGATGAAGGGCCTTGGGATGACGAGAAGAATTCAAAAGGTGTTTATGCAGTTGTAGAATTTCAAGATGAGGAGGAGATCGAACCAGAGTCTCCAAATCATTCCCGAAACACCACAAGCTTTGGAATTGAATCAGATTGTGAAGATGATCAACATGACGAAGTTTATTCAGAACCAGGAGCGTTCAGTCAACAAGAAGAAAAATGCTAAAATTTGCAAATAATTGCCTCGAACTCGAGACTTTGAACAAATTGTAAAATAACTTTTACCACTGTACCATTAAAAATTTACAAAAGTGATGCCCCAATAACCTTTAATAAATATTGCTGCCTAAAGCCCTTGCTTTACGAGCTTTAGCTCTGGGCCAGGCCTGGTGTGAGATACCGTACTCCGACCATGAGGAAGAACACCAATGAGAAACTGAATCACAAACAAGTTAAGAAGAACCTGAAGCAAGTTTTGGTGCTGAAACAGAACGTGAAGGAGACTTTGCTGAGGAGAGTGAAGTCAAAGGTGAGGCTGGAAGAGATGATTTCGAAGGAAACATCATCGAAGAGGAAGAAGCCATAAGTGAGGCTGGAAGAGATGACGATGATGATGCATATTTAAGTGACGCTGAAAGTGACTCCGTGGAAGATCAATCCATGGAATACCATCAAGACTATGAAACAATGAGTGAGTTTGCAGTAGAAGAGTCTTTTCTAGAAGATCCATACAACATTTGTTATTCAGGTCGTGATCAAGGACCAGAGGCTTACATAAAATGGGAGAGAGACATGGATGCATGGTTTCAAGAAAACCAAGTTCCAGAGGAGGAAAGAGCGATCATTGCTGAGGAGAAATTAATTGAAGAAGCCTATCTGAAGTGGGATGATGATGCTTATATTCGTCTTGATTGTGATCTACCAGACCACACGTGGGAAGAAATGAAGCAACTTTTGCACAAAACTTTTGTGAAAGAGATAGAGACTGACCCATACTACACAAGGTGTAGAATTCCTCAAGAGCAAGAATATGGATCATAGTTACACCATCAAAGAAGAGGTCCAACCCTAAACCAAGAAAGAAAACTTCAAACATTTCTAAAGAGAAATTCGGAGGTAAACCAATGGAGCCTACCAAGAAGAAGCCACAAGTTCCCAAGGTTAAGGAGAAACAGCTAAAAGCAGCTCCAGCCTAGCAAGTACAGACTGCAAAGAAACCGCAAGAAGAAAGCAATGTTTCTATGCCAAAACCACCAGAAGCACCACGTCAAGGTAAGTGTTCCAACTCAATTAAATTTAAGATTCTTACATGTTATAGATGTTATAAGAGGGGAAATTTTGCCACCACTTGTCCATCTCGGAACCTGTTAAAAGATCATTCGTTAAAAGATCATTCATCACCAGAACTAAAATCAGAGACGTCTAAAAGAAGTGATAGCTTATCTCGTTATGATCTTTTAAATTCCAATTCTAGAATCATACATTTGTCTTTGCCAAAGAGTTTTGATCGAGGAATAAGACAAGAAGATGGAAATAGAAGCAGATATGAAGCACTACTAGAAGAACAAATAACAACTCCAACAAGGAAAGAGAAAATAATGTTCCATCTCGCTAATGCTATCAATGTGAGTTTAAGTTTAACATGAACTATTCCTATAATTTTAAATTCAGATGTAATGCACTTGTTTCTTTTCCAAAATGTTGAGATTTATACAGTAATTAAGGAGATAAAACATGAAGATACTCTGATGTGCGTGGTTTTTGTCACTTCAATCTTTTACCTCAAAAAGACCACACGACTACAGCAAGTGCACAGTTAATCAGTAGTAGTATTTAAGGATTGATGCCACAGAGAGAAAGTTGTTGTTTAGAGAATCCGTCGGATGAGATGTAAGTTTAGGACTCAATAAAATGGGATTTTGTTTGTCACAGTCGTAATTAGGCAAATAAACAAAAATAAAGCAAGTAAAATAAATGAGACAAGCGTTAGGCATCAAGGGAAATTGCAGGGGATCGATGATCTATCTATCTAGGAAAGTTTAGTATTAGTTTGTTTATCTAAGACTTGGACTACAAAACACAAAAGAACCATTAACTTATAGGTCACAAGCTAACAGTCTAAGATCCCTATACTCTATTACTCAATTATCGCAGGCAACGACGCATAGATCAAAGCATTTAAAACAGGTTCGATTATAATCCATGAAGTTCCATAGCTAAGTGGTATGTGTTTCCTATGACACGACACACATCTAAGCTAGGTCAAGCACACATGTAAGTTTTTAGCGACCCACACACACTTTAGGTCATAGTTAGTTCATGAGGCTAACTTAAAGCATTAAGCAAAGACTTAGAATTAAAGTATAGAATAAACAGAATATAAATCTAATAAACCCTAAAAATTGCCACCTAAACTAAGATCATCTCCCCCTTTGATTATCCCTTTAAACTCAACTAGAAAACTACTCTAACATGTTTAAAGGAATCATAAAAGCAAGGTTTAAACAATTCATAAACATAAAATAATAAATAGAGAAAAGGGTTTTAGATATTACTTCAATGGTTGTAAACAAAGTTGTAAAGATCTTCTTCATTTGAAAAACTAGAACAAAGCAAATAGAAAACTTAAGAGTTTGGTGATCTGCAAGGGCGACGAACCGCTATCGGCGAGAGAGGTTGTGTAGCTTCTCTGGTCGTCTTAGGGCTGCTCCCTTAGGGTATGAATGAGGCACAATGAATGCACACACTAAACCCTAGGTTTAAATGAGTAGAGTTTAGAAGGCTTAGAGTTTTGTAAGGATAAAACGTCTTTTCATGTTAAGTGCAGGACAAGGGGCGGTGAAAGAAGGTTCTGGACCGTCGTGACTCCTCTAGACCGGGCCTCCGTGAAGGTTGCTAAACGGCTGTCATTAAAGCCCACTTGCTTCAAACTTATCTTCTCGTCGGTTTATGACACGTTTTGGTAAATCGTGTATATCTTCCAAACAGCTGAACGAAATAAATTGATTCCACTTCGAGGAGAAAGATGACTATTCCATATTTCCATAGACACCAAGTTCGTCAAAATGTGAGTTCTGTAAGGTTTTCAAAAGTATCTTGTCGTACTGTAAAGCTCTGAATCTGTACTGAAATGTATTTTCCTTGTATTTTGGTCATTTTTACTATAAAACCTATAAAACCTTGTTGAAACCTGAAATACTTGATAATAGACCTTTAATACCTGAAATCTTATCAAACTCTTCCTAAATGCATATAATAAATATAGCTAATATGGGTAAAATAATGATGTTATCAACTCTCCTAGACTTAGACTTTGCTTGACCTCAAATAAACAATTAAAATAAAGTCATGGAAAAAAGGTTTTGAAAATAATGGGAAATTCACTTATCTTTGTGGATATCATCTTTGCACTCTTCGTCGCCTTGACATTAGGAACTTACGTTTGCAATCGCCCATGAGAATCATCAACGCTCCTTAATCCCATGATTCTTTGGAGTTTCTGGAATCTCCATTGTCATCTCTTTACATAAATTAAAACAATAAAATGTGAAATCTTACCAAGGGAAGATCGATCAAGGGCTTGTCGACTCTCTTCAAGCCAATACTTTCTTCGTATGATTCCTTTCCTCTCTCTTTTCTCACTTCCAAGGAATCAATTTTCTCCATAATTTTCTATGGTATCATTTTATTTTGTTTATCGATCCATTGATCTTTTTCTTTTGACCGGTTTCAATGAAATCCAAAGTATGCACGGGTCTACGCGACATCCTTCGGCTCACTTCTTTGCTACCTATATCCTTATTCTTTCCTTTTTTTTTTCTTTTTTTTTTCTCTTTTATTTTTTAGAGTTTCGAAGGAAAGAGAGAGGGAAACATACTTTTGAAGAAGTGCAATGTCTTGTGTGGCTTGAATGTAGAGATCTAGTCTAATATATACCAAATCCCATGGATTGAAATTTAAGTCTGGGTTAGGTCCTACAAAATTTAGAGACAACGTTAAATCATCCGAATATCCATCGAATATGGACTTTGGGGATTGTTGAGTCAGCTCACAGTCTTTTCAAACTTCGTGTTAATCCAAATCAAATAAACTGTTAGAATAAGATTATAATCCCATACTAGTTTTGACACAATAAAAAAATGTGACTCGATAAAAATGTAAGAAAAATGTCTCAAGTCAACAAAATAAAAAGTAACATTAGTATTGGATAGAATATCCTTACCCTCAGACTTAATTCATGTCGTCCTCGGTAGAGAAAGAAAGAGTTAAGGATTAAAAATCATAAACTACTTGTAATCCTTTCATGGTTAGCATAAGTCCTTTATCAGTAGATCCCACAACAATACCAAAACTTTTACATACCAAAACTTTTACGATTATAAACGTTTAATACATCTTGTATTGGATAAAACAAAACGTCGTCATTTGGACTTTGGGAAAACAAAAATTTCGAGACTATGGGTTTCATTTAGGTTTCTCTTTCTTTGTTATACCCCTGATTTTTTTTTGTTTTTTCTTTATTTTTTTTTTGTTTTTTTCTAGGAGACTATAATAATACTTTTCTCTCTTTTTTTTTTTTTTTTTTTTTTTAACACTTTAAATGGTTATCATAAAATAAATTGTCTATTTATTTATATAAAATATGTTATGATTATATATTTTTTACATTTTAAGATACATATTGCTATATTTTTATGATTTTTTAGATTATACAGTATCCATTTGTCGTTGAACATTTGTTCAATGATAAGTGGATAATCAATTGCAGTATTGTTAATAGATAGTTACTTGTGTTTATTCATACAAAATATACATACATAAATTTGGTTAGATCATGAAGTGACCTTAGTGCAGTGGCAGGAAGTAAGTCCATTTGTAGAAGGCACCATCACACCCGGGATCGAGTCCCGGTTCCTACGTGAAAAGNTTTTTTTTTTTTACTTAGAGACTTAAAACTAATTAAACTAAATAATTTCTCTTGTGATCCTCAATCCAACCCCAAATAAACATGCTAACCACCTATCTTTCATAACCGATTCTATTAGCTAGTTCAAATGGTTCTAAACTTAGCTAAAACAAGAGCGAGTTCTCTATCGTTCTCAATACTCTCAAGTTTTCACAACCAAAAGCATTATCAAAACTGAAAAGGTCACTCAACAAATCACAACAAGGCTTGAAAGAAAAGGTTGGTGTTCAAGGGTACGAAAAAACAATTCGGGTTAAATGAAAATATTGGCGAAAATGGAGTGTTAACCCGAGTTTAGAATTACCATGAGCAAGCATTCAAGTTTCATAAGCAAGATAATTAAAGTTCAGGTTAAGTCCAATAATATAGAGATGCTACAATGTTCAAGCAATTTCACACAAGTGGAAGAAGCTTTCAAAAGACACAAGGCTTTAAACAAAGATTATTCATTTTTTTCAGAGATTAATCAAGCTACAGTGAACTGTGATTAAAGGTTATAACTTCAATAATGGCCTGAATCTTCTCTGTATCCACTGGAACTCCCTCTGATGAAAAAATATGACCCAAGAACCCTATCTTCCGCTGTCAGAAACTGCACTTACTCAGCTTATCAAACAACTTCTGCTCCCACAGCTTCTTTGCTCTCAAATGCATTGCATGCTCCTCAGGACTCTTGGAATATATCAGGATATCGTCGATAAAAATGATGACAGACACGTCCAGAAACTCCTGAAACACGTTGTTCATCAATCTCATAAATGCTGCTGGCGCGTTCGTCAGACCTAACGGCATCACCACGAACTCATAATGCCCATATCTCGTTTTAAAGGCAGTCTTCCTCACATTTGCATCATGTATCATGATATGATGGTAGCCCGATGCCAAGTCAATCTTGGAGAACCAAGTAGCACCTCTCAAATGATCCAACAACTGATCAGTTCTTGGGAGAGGGTACTTGTTCTTCACAGTGACCCGGTTCAGACCCGATAGTCGATACACAAGCGGAAACTACTGTCCTACTTCTTGACAAACAACACTGGTGCTCCCCACGGTGAACAACTAGGACGAATGAAACCCTTTCTCAACAAATCCTCCAGCTGCTTCTTCAGCTCTGCCATCTCTGCAGGAGCCATCCTGTAGGGCTCCTTGGACAATGGCGTCGTCCTTGGTTCCAAGTCAATGATGAAGGGATCAGACCGAGATGGTGGTAACCCTTGCAACGACTAGAACACATCCTCAAACTCCTCAACCACCCGAATACCTCCAACAGAAGACTGACTCCGACATCGAAATCTTAACCAGGTAGACCTCACGCCCCTTCTCGATTATCTGCACGGCCGAGATCACAAGAATCCCCGAAGTCGGTCTCATCCCCTCGAAATTCAACTTCTCTTCTGAACGCTCAAAGACCACTCTACCCCTGTAACAGACCAGATGTACCCCTGTGATGATGCAACAAATCCATCCTCAGGATGACATCATATAACTCCATGAAATTGATAAGCAGATCCGCTGGCCTCGACTCCCCCGTGATCTGAATATCCACATCCCTCGCCTGGCCAAGGACTCCCAGATGCTTGCCTCCCGCAACTCCGACAACTCACCCTCTCTCGCTGGGATCTCCTCTGATATTGGCGCTCTTAGCGCACTTCGGGGTAATGAAACAATGAGTTGCTCCAAAATCGAACAAGATGTGGGACATAAACCCACCCACCGAAAAGGTCCCTATCATCGCTCCTGCACAGGTGCCACTGTTCTCCACAGTTAAGTACACCCGCTGCATCGGCTCGATCCGTCCCACCCGTTGCACACCCAGCTGAACTCCTGGCTGCCCTCCAGCCTGCTTCACCGCTACTGCCATATGCTGCAACTTAGGACAATGAGGTTTGATATGCTCCATCTCCCTGTAGTGGTAGCACACTTGAGTATCCGCTCATTGCTTTGTCACTGCATGTTGCTCGACCCTCTGCGGCCAGTTGGCCACCTTGTGGTCCATGCTACCACACTCGTAGCACCCCACACCACTTGGTCTCTAAGTAGCCTCCCACTTCCTCTTGGTTCCCTACTTAGGATTTCCGCCCTTGCCGAAACCTCCAAGATGATGAGCCCTCCTAGGCTGATCCGCTGGACTCACCGTAACTGCCTTTGTCCCGGATATCCTCCTCAATCATAGTAGCGCTCTCAACCAGCTATGCTCTCGAAGCATAGCTCTGCCCTCTGCAGTGGACCCACAAGTCATCCAGAAGGGCCCTCATGAACCTCCGAACCCGTGCCTCCTTGGACTCCATCGCCCAACCCCTATACATCAGAAGCCGGCTGAACTCCACGTCTAACTCTGCACAGTCTGAGTCTCTTGAGATAACTGTAGGAACTGCACCTCCAACCGGTCTAATGACTAACGGGGAAAATATTTGTGGTTAAAAACCTCCACGAAATCAACCCAAGACATCTCCCTCTGCACTCTCCTGGCAGCCACTGACCTCCACCACAAGTGGGCATCATCTGCCATGTAGTGGACCCCTATGTCCACCCAAAACACATCTGGATATCTGAGAGACTGGAAGTTGTGTTCCACTCTCGTCCTCCACGCATTAACAACAGTAGGGTCGGTACCACCTAAGAAATGCACTGTATCGATCCTCCTCATCTCCATCAGCATACTGACATACCGAGAATGAGCTCATGCACCCACAACCACTGGCTGCTGCACCTCCGCTACCAAAGGGGGAACTATCGGAGCATGCGCCATTACCACTACTGACAACCGCTCTATTACCCGAGCCAACAAGTCTACAATCACAACATCTCCACTGAGGGCCCCACCTGCTGGAACTCCTGCACCCAGAACTCTAGGATCACCGGCCAACCCAACACCAACACCATCCACTCCGACTCTCTTGGCGCCTACGGTCTTATCAATAGTTCCACCAGCCACACTCACGGCCCCCTCCTGGAATGTCTGCGACTCGCCGACGCCCTCCACTGACACACTCTAGTCCATAGTATCACTAACCGCTGGGCCTCTACCCCTACCACGACCACATCCGCATCCACGACCACGTCCGCGTCAACGACCAACAACAGCACCGCCTCTAACCATCTGCACTACCATGAACAGATGGCTAAGCAAGCAATCTAAACCATACACAACAACATAACTTACCGTGGAATCACACTGTAGGCTCGAAGAGGATGTCCTAGGACCCCATGCCACACACAATTGACTAACTCACATAATCAACTCTAGCATAAAATCCTAAACATCAACAGCAAAAACTAAAGTGAACCCAAGACCTAGAACTGTAAGGGCTTTGATACCAAAATTAAACAACTCATCCTTTTTTTTTTAAGTATAATAAATCTCTAGTGGTCACATATCCACTATCGAGCTAGAATCAATCAACAACAACGGATAACCAAGCAGTACCATTAAACCAATAAGAAACCAACAATGAGTAATCCAATAAACCAACAACGCCAATAAACAATTCTAACATCCTACAATGTTCTATCGACTCCACTCTAGCAACCTAACAATAGCTAGAACATAATCAATCAAGCCTCCTGAACACCATCCTCCTTATCGCTTTGATTCCACGATTACACTTTGCCTTTACCTGCACCACAAACACAAATTGAGATGCATGAGTATTGTTATAAACACTCAGTGAGGAAATCCTCCCATCTACTAGGCTATACACACAAGCAACTGAGATTCTAATGTTAAGCAAACACAAACAACCACAACAAACCAGAGAAACAAGTGTCAGCTTCCTGCTGACAAGGTGGTGTCGACCGACACCATCTTGGTGTCAACCGACACTGCCTCTCAGTGTCAACCAACACTGCCTCTCAGTGACAATCGATACACCTCCTTGCTGTCGATCGACACCAGGTGAGTGTCGATCGACACCGACTCCGCAAGTACGTTNCCAGCCACACTCACGGCCCCCTCCTGGAATGTCTGCGACTCGCCGACGCCCTCCACTGACACACTCTAGTCCATAGTATCACTAACCGCTGGGCCTCTACCCCTACCACGACCACATCCGCATCCACGACCACGTCCGCGTCAACGACCAACAACAGCACCGCCTCTAACCATCTGCACTACCATGAACAGATGGCTAAGCAAGCAATCTAAACCATACACAACAACATAACTTACCGTGGAATCACACTGTAGGCTCGAAGAGGATGTCCTAGGACCCCATGCCACACACAATTGACTAACTCACATAATCAACTCTAGCATAAAATCCTAAACATCAACAGCAAAAACTAAAGTGAACCCAAGACCTAGAACTGTAAGGGCTTTGATACCAAAATTAAACAACTCATCCTTTTTTTTTTAAGTATAATAAATCTCTAGTGGTCACATATCCACTATCGAGCTAGAATCAATCAACAACAACGGATAACCAAGCAGTACCATTAAACCAATAAGAAACCAACAATGAGTAATCCAATAAACCAACAACGCCAATAAACAATTCTAACATCCTACAATGTTCTATCGACTCCACTCTAGCAACCTAACAATAGCTAGAACATAATCAATCAAGCCTCCTGAACACCATCCTCCTTATCGCTTTGATTCCACGATTACACTTTGCCTTTACCTGCACCACAAACACAAATTGAGATGCATGAGTATTGTTATAAACACTCAGTGAGGAAATCCTCCCATCTACTAGGCTATACACACAAGCAACTGAGATTCTAATGTTAAGCAAACACAAACAACCACAACAAACCAGAGAAACAAGTGTCAGCTTCCTGCTGACAAGGTGGTGTCGACCGACACCATCTTGGTGTCAACCGACACTGCCTCTCAGTGTCAACCAACACTGCCTCTCAGTGACAATCGATACACCTCCTTGCTGTCGATCGACACCAGGTGAGTGTCGATCGACACCGACTCCGCAAGTACGTTCTGCTCGAAGCCCAAAGTCAAATCTCCGCTTCTATCCATCTCTAATCCGTCCAAAACACGACCAAAAGACACATAAATCTATAGGAACTGATAACATCATTATTTTACCCATTTTAGCTATAGTTTTATTATGCATTTAGGAAGAGTTTAGTATGATTTCAAGGCTTTAATGTCTATTATCAAGTATTTTAGGTTTCAAGAAGGTTTTACAGGTTTTATAGCAAAAAGGACCAAAAGACAAGGAAAATACGTTTCAGGAAAGATTCAGAGCTTTACAGTATGGGCAACTTTTGAAGAACTTCTACAACTCACATTTCGACCTACTCGGCGATGTAGAGAAGAAGATTATGCAAGAGAGCCACCTGATGCCTACATTGGAGAAAGATCCAAGAGAGCTTGTCTAAGGACAACTCACTCTCCTCACCCTGCTTGAGAAAGCAAGCTAACGTTGAGCCAATGACGCTAAACAGGTGCGCTTCTTGGGAGGCAACTCATGTCTAGTAAGTTTTTATTTTTAGGATTTATTTTCTTTTAGTATTAATATTTTTGCATTTTAGTTTCAGGTTCATAAAAAAAAACACAAAAAAATAGAAAATAGAAAAGCAAAAAAAAAAAAAGAAGGAAGAAGAAGGGCCATGGATTGGCAATGCACACTATGTCTAGTGGCAAGTACCACCTACTGACCGGCCATGTTCACCGTGACCGACGTACGCCAAAGGCAACGGATCAATCACAACCCTCATGTGATCGATGCCGAGAGTCCCCACCAGCCATACCAACCGTAGCCAATGCCATGTCCACGTCCTGTGTGCCGTGTACCATGTCCTAATGTACCGTGTACCATACCCACGGTACCTGTTGTTGTCTGCGACCGTTCATCCGTGTACTGCAAGACAATTCCGAATCACCACCATCCTACCACCAACCATCACCATTCTTTTATTTAGGTATGTTTTTCTTATTTTTATTTTCTCATTATTATTGATGGTTTTAGGTTTTTGTTTCAAGGAAGATGCATTTAGAGATCTATCAAACACAATTCGAATGAACTTAGCCTAGTTCATACTCGATGTCAAGCAACCAAAGGAAGTACAAATGGTTATTCACCACAATTTCATACCACAGCCGACCTCTAGACAATTTCTGGGCGACCATACAACGTCTAAGAGTCGACACAACACCATTCCATCAAGGTGACATTGTTCTTAAATCCTACACTTTTCCTTATGATTTTTAATCCTCAACTCTTTCTTTTTTCCCACTGAGGACGGTGTGATTTAAGTCTGGGGGGAAGGATGTTCCATCCTATACTAATGCTACTTTCTATTTTGTTGACTTGAGACCTTTTTCCACTTTTTACATCAATAATTTTGACGTTTTTATCGAGTCACATTTTTATTGAGTCAAAACTAGTAGGGGATTATGATCTTATTCTAACGGTTTATTTGATTTGGATTAACACTCTTATGACTCTTGATTATGCTTGACAACAGAACCAAAGTTTGGAAAGACTATGAGCCTTCAAGAAGGTTATCAAGTATTTTAGGTTTCAAGAAGGTTTATTTGATTTGGAAAGACTGAGACCTTTTTCCACTTTTTACATCAATAATTTTGACGTTTTTATCGAGTCACATTTTTATTGAGTCAAAACTAGTAGGGGATTATGATCTTATTCTAACGGTTTATTTGATTTGGATTAGCACTCTTATGACTCTTGATTATGCTAGACAACAGAACCAAACCTGAATCTCTTATCAAGTATTTTAGGTTTCAAGAAGGTTTTACAGGTTTTATAGCAAAAAGGATGGTCCATCCTATACTAATGCTACTTTCTATTTTGTTGACTTGAGACCTTTTTCCACTTTTTACATCAATAATTTTGACGTTTTTATCGAGTCACATTTTTATTGAGTCAAAACTAGTAGGGGATTATGATCTTATTCTAACAGTTTATTTGATTTGGATTAACAATCTTATGACTCTTGATTATGCTTGACAAAAGAACCAAAGTTTGGAAAGACTGTGAGCCGACTCAACAATCCCACAAGTCCCTATTCAATGGATATTCAGATGATCTAACGTTGTCTCTAATTTTTATAGGACCTAAACCGGACTTAATTATCAAACCCTGGGAATTGGTATACATTGGACTAGATCTCTACATTCAAGCCACACAAGACACTGCACTTCTTCAATAGTATGTTCCCCTCTCTCTTTCCTTCAATACTCTAAAAAAAAAAAGAAGAAGAAAAGAAAAGAAAGAAAAAGAAAAGAAAAAAAAAGAGAGAATAAAAGATGAGATGATTTTGATCAGTTTAGAGGGGTAGGTAAATTACCTGTGACCTCATTATTCTACTCTTGAGTCAAATGATCACACAAAGCTTGGAAGCGAGGGGTAGGTAAATTACCGATGACCCCATTTTTCGCCAAAACCTTTGATTAAAAAAAAAAGGAAGAAGTGAGAATAGGGATAGGAAAGGAATCATACGAAGAAAGTCTTTGCTTGAAGAGAGTCTACAAGCCATTGATCGATTTTTCCTTGGTAAGATTTCACTTTTTATTATTGCTTTAATTTATGTAAAGAGATGACAATGGAGATTCTGGAGACTCTAAAGAATTGTGGGATAAGGGAGCGTTGATGACTCTCCTGGTGGATTACAAATGTAAGTTCCTAATGTCAAGGCGAAGAAGAGTGCAAAGACAATATCCCCAAAGATAAGTGAATTCCCATTATTTTCAAAACCACTTTTCCATGATTTACTTTGATTGTTTGCTTGAGGACAAGCAAAGTCTAAGTCTGGGGGAGTTGATAACATCATTATTTTACCCATTTTAGCTATAGTTTTAGTATGCATTTAGGAAGAGCTTAGTATGATTTCAAGGCTTTAATGTCTATTATAAGGTATTTTAGGTTTCAATAAGGTTTTACAGGTTTTATAGCAAAAAGGACCAAAAGACAAGGAAAATACGTTTCAGGAAAGATTCAGAGCTTTACAGTACGGGCAACTTTTGAAGAACTTCCACAACTCACATTTCGACGTACTTGGATGTTCCATCCTATAGTAATGCTAGTTTCTATTTTGTTGACTTGAGACCTTTTTCCACTTTTTACATCAATAATTTTGACGTTTTTATCGAGTCACATTTTTATTGAGTCAAAAATAGTAGGGGATTATGATCTTATTCTAACGGTTTATTTGATTTGTATTAACAATCTTATGACTCTTGATTATGCTTGACAACAGAACCAAAGTTTGGAAAGACTGTGAGCCGACTCAACAATCCCCCAAGTCCCTATTCGATGGATATTCAGATGATCTAACATTGTCTCTAATTTTTATAGGACCTAAACCGGACTTAATTATCAAACCCTGTGAATTGGTATACATTGGACTAGATCTCTACATTCAAGCCACACAAGACATTGCACTTCTTCAATAGTATGTTCCCCTCTATCTTCCCTTCAATACTCTTAAAAGAACAAAAAGAAGAAGAAAAGAAAAGAAAGAAAAAAAAAAAGAAAAAAAAGAGAATAAAAGATGAGATGATTTTGATCAGTTTAGAGGGGTAGGTAAATTACCTGTGACCTCATTATTCTACTCTTGAGTCAAATGATCACACAAAGCTTGGAAGCGAGGGGTAGGTAAATTACCGATGACCCCATTATTCGCCTACACCTTTGATTGAAAAAAAAAAGGAAGAAGTGAGAAAAGGGAGAGGAAAGGAATCATATGAAGAAAGTCTTGGCTTGAAGAGAGTCTACAAGCCATTGATCGATTTTTCCTTGGTAAGATTTCACTTTTTATTATTGCTTTAATTTATGTAAAGAGATGACAATGGAGATTCTGGACACTCTAAAGAATTGTGGGATCAAGGAGCGTTGATGACTCTCATGGTGGATTACAAATGTAAGTTCCTAATGTCAAGGCGAAGAAGAGTGCAAAGACAATATCCCCAAAGATAAGTGAATTCCCATTATTTTCAAAACCTCTTTTCCATGATTTACTTTGATTGGTTGCCTGAGGACAAGCAAAGTCTAAGTCTGGGGGAATTGATAACATCATTATTTTACCCATTTTAGCTATAGTTCTAGTATGCATTTAGGAAGAGTTTAGTATGATTTGAAGGCTTTAATGTCTATTATCAAGTATTTTAGGTTTCAAGAAGGTTTTACAGGTTTTATAGCAAAAAGGACCAACAGACAAGGAAAATACGTTTCAGGAAAGATTCAGAGCTTTACAGTACGGGCAACTTTTGAAGAACTTCTACAACTCACATTTCGACGTGAAGGATGTTCCATTCTATACTAATGCTACTTTCTATTTTGTTGACTTGAGACCTTTTTCCACTTTTTACATCAATAATTTTGACGTTTTTATCGAGTCACATTTTTATTGAGTCAAAACTAGTAGGGGATTATGATCTTATTCTAACAGTTTATTTGATTTGGATTAACAATCTTATGACTCTTGATTATGCTTGACAAAAGAACCAAAGTTTGGAAAGACTGTGAGCCGACTCAACAATCCCACAAGTCCCTATTCGATGGATATTCAGATGATCTAACGTTGTCTCTAATTTTTATAGGACCTAAACCGGACTTAATTATCAAACCCTGGGAATTGGTATACATTGGACTAGATCTCTACATTCAAGCCACACAAGACACTGCACTTCTTCAATAGTATGTTCCCCTCTCTCTTTCCTTCAATACTCTAAAAAAAAAAAGAAGAAGAAAAGAAAAGAAAGAAAAAAAAAGAAAAAAAAAGAGAGAATAAAAGATGAGATGATTTTGATCAGTTTAGAGGGGTAGGTAAATTACCTGTGACCTCATTATTCTACTCTTGAGTCAAATGATCACACAAAGCTTGGAAGCGAGGGGTAGGTAAATTACCGATGACCCCATTATTCGCCTACACCTTTGATTAAAAAAAGATGAAGAAGTCAGAAAAGGGAGAGGAAAGGAATCATACGAAGAAAGTATTGGCTTGAAGAGAGTCTACAAGCCATTGATCGATTTTTCCTTGGTAAGATTTCACTTTTTATTATTGCTTTAATTTATGTAAAGAGATGACAATGGAGATTCTGGAGACTCTAAAGAATTGTGGGATCAAAGAGCGTTGATGACTCTCATGGTGGATTATAAATGTAAGTTCCTAATGTCAAGGCGAAAAAGAGTGCAAAGACAATATCCCCAAAGATAAGCGAATTCCCATTATTTTCAAAACCTCTTTTCCATGATTTAGTTTGATTATTTGCTTGAGGACAAGCAAAGTCTAAGTCTGGGGGAGTTGATAACATCATTATTTTACCCATTTTAGCTATAGTTTTAGTATGCATTTAGGAAGAGTTTAGTATGATTTCAAGGCTTTAATTTCTATTATCAAGTATTTTAGGTTTCAAGAAGGTTTTACAGGTTTTATAGCAAAAAGGACCAAAAAAAAAGGAAAATACGTTTCAGGAAAGATTCCTAGCTTTACAGTACGGGCAACGTTTGAAGAACTTCTATAACTCACATTTCAACTTACTTGATTTCTATGGAAAGCTGAGAGAGTCATATTTCTCCTCGAAGTGGAATCAAGTCAATCCATTCACTCATTAGGAAGTTATGCCCGATTTACCTAGACGTGTTACAAACCGACGTAAGGAGAACCATTCAGCCAATGGGCTTTTATTGAAGGCCTGACCAGCGACCACCACAGCGGCCCAGTCCAAGTCTTCACCACGTTAGAGAAGCTTCCTGCGTCGCCTCTTGTCCTGCACTCAAGATGAAAAGATGTTTCTACCCTTACAAAATCCTAAATCTAGACAAAACCCTATAAATACTCTTCTAAGTCTTAGGGTTTAGAGTGTGCCTTCACCTGCCTCCAAAGAGATCACGACCAGAAGAACAGCCACGACCAGCAGCTCTCTCTCGTCCCTCTCCTTGAAGTTCACCAAACTCTTTCTCTTTATTTGTTCCATCTTTTGTTCTAGTTTTCTAAAGGAAGAAGATCCTACAACTTTGTTTGACAATCATTGAAGTAATATCTAAAACCCTTTTCTCTATTTATTCTTTTATGTTTTTGAGTTTTTTAAACCTTGCTTTGATGATTCCCTTAAACATGCTAGAGTAGTTTTCTAGTTGGGTTTAAAGGGATAATCAAAGGGGAAGATGATCTTAGTTTATGTGGCAATTTTTAAGGTTTGTTAGATTTATATCTTGTTTATTCTATGATTTAATTCTAAGTCTTTGTTTAATACTTTAAGTTAGCCTCATGAACTAACTATGATCTAAAGTGTGTGTGCTTTGCCAAAATCTTGCATATGTGCTTGACCTAGCTTAGATGTGTGAGGAGTCATAGGAAGCACATACCCCTTACCTATGGAATTTCATGGATTATAATCGAACCTGCTTAAAATGATTTGATCTATGCGTCGTTGCCTGCGACAGTTAAGTCTCGGAGTATAGTGATCTTAGACGGTTAGCTTGTGAACTATAAGTTAACGGTTCATTCGTGTTTCGTAGTCCAAGTTTTAGATAAACAAACCAATCCTAAACTTTCCTAGATAGATAGATCATCAAACCCCTGCGATTTCCCTTGATGCCCAACGCTTGTTTCATTTATTTTATTTGCTTTTATTTACGTTTATTGCTTACTTACGACAGTGACAACCTAAAACCCCATTTTTATTGAGTCCTAGCCTTACATCTCTTCCGACGAATTCTCTAAACAACAACTCTCTCTCTCTCTGTGGGATCGATCCTTAAATACTACTACCGATTAGCTGTGCACTTTCAGCAGTTGTGTGGTCTTTTAAGGTAAAAGATTTTAAAGTGAAAAACCATGCACATCAGGAAACATGAAGCAACCAAAACAAGCAAGAAAAACACCAAAAACAACATAAAACAAACAAAACAAGGAGATCTTAAGCTTAGATCTGCCATTGTCATGCACTCACCTCTTTTGCAGAAAGTTCTGAACGATGAATCCAACACCTTAGGAAAGTTCTCCTTCGTTCCTAGCACTAGATCCCCACTCCACAGGAACATATCTCACCAAACAACCCAAGAATCTTCCCAAAAACCTCTAGACTCTCAAGCGCTTTCTTTTCTCCCTCTGATTCTCTCTGAAAACAACGACAAACACTAAAACCATGATTTAGGTCGATTTTCGCTTAAATACTTGGTTTGTAGATTCTAGTTAAACCAAACCGAACCAAATTGACGAATCAAATCAACCCGGTCGAACTGGAATTTGCAGGTGTTGATAGACACTCCGATACTCCCCTGGTGTTATTGCACACGAATCCTTGCATATCAAACAATCATAAAAGATGAATTCTTAATTTTATTTATTGAAAAGTAGGAACGCATTACATGGTTATTGGTGATAAGTACACCAATTTTATTAAATACAAGTACGATACGAATGTGTTCATGACTTATCTCAGATCAATAAAACCCACGTTTATTTTTATAGCATATGTAAAAAGTCTTAGGCAAAGATCAATATTGACCATTTTTACTTGACACCATTGACGTCTTTGACTGAAGAAGCTTCAATTAGAGTGGAGTGGCGTTCACAGAAGCTCTTCAGTCTTACAAATGCATCCTCCAAAGCGAATATATCCATGTCGATAGAATGCCTCGCCCAGTTCTTTAGACCAAAAGCAATCCCTAAACCAATCCAACATGGTAACATATATTTATATATGTTGTTATGCGAAAATTGTCTTAAAAGCTAAACTTTTAAATTACCGTGATTATAGGTAATGAGAAATTAATCAATACCTGGTAAGAGGACAAGGCATTCTTCAGTAGCAAGCTTTTCACAGAATTCTTCATCATCTTTAATGTCCGCAAACAGTGACAAGTTCAGCTCGGTCTGGGAGAAGAGAAAAAGCATGTATATATATATGATTTATTTCAAACTAATACTAGTAATAAGAAGTCAGAAATGTTTAAGAAAGGTGGTAATAATAGAATACCCATAAGAAGGTACAGGCTTCAGTTTTCAAGTAGCAGGTTAGGGCTGGTATGTCTTTGAGCTTAGCAAAGGCAAACTCCGCATTCGCTTTCAGAAAAATCTGCCTCCTCTCGAAGAACTCTTTAGGAGTTTTCCTCAAGATGGTGGGAATAGCTGCCTACATGATAAAACACACGAATTCACCTTATTATATGCATGCAAAAAAGAAAAAGAAAAAAAAAAACTGGTTACAGTATGCTTCCGAACTAGAAAAATCCATACCTGGATAACAGTTGGTGGTTTATCATCTATCGACAGAAAATTCTTAACAGCAATTGCGATCTGTCCAAATATAGCAAGATTAGGACAAGGAAAACTACGTACATGTGAACATTTTCAACTCTTAACATGGACGATGTGGACGAGAAANTCCATGTCGATAGAATGCCTCGCCCAGTTCTTTAGACCAAAAGCAATCCCTAAACCAATCCAACATGGTAACATATATTTATATATGTTGTTATGCGAAAATTGTCTTAAAAGCTAAACTTTTAAATTACCGTGATTATAGGTAATGAGAAATTAATCAATACCTGGTAAGAGGACAAGGCATTCTTCAGTAGCAAGCTTTTCACAGAATTCTTCATCATCTTTAATGTCCGCAAACAGTGACAAGTTCAGCTCGGTCTGGGAGAAGAGAAAAAGCATGTATATATATATGATTTATTTCAAACTAATACTAGTAATAAGAAGTCAGAAATGTTTAAGAAAGGTGGTAATAATAGAATACCCATAAGAAGGTACAGGCTTCAGTTTTCAAGTAGCAGGTTAGGGCTGGTATGTCTTTGAGCTTAGCAAAGGCAAACTCCGCATTCGCTTTCAGAAAAATCTGCCTCCTCTCGAAGAACTCTTTAGGAGTTTTCCTCAAGATGGTGGGAATAGCTGCCTACATGATAAAACACACGAATTCACCTTATTATATGCATGCAAAAAAGAAAAAGAAAAAAAAAAACTGGTTACAGTATGCTTCCGAACTAGAAAAATCCATACCTGGATAACAGTTGGTGGTTTATCATCTATCGACAGAAAATTCTTAACAGCAATTGCGATCTGTCCAAATATAGCAAGATTAGGACAAGGAAAACTACGTACATGTGAACATTTTCAACTCTTAACATGGACGATGTGGACGAGAAAAAAAATTTGATTTTCACGTACACCAAATTTATTTATACAATGATAAAATTAACCAATACATTCATAGAGATTTAGTATGTTAATGGTATGTAATCTCATTGTATGCACGTAAAACTTTGTTTTTAACGTAGAAATATACCGACGATATAAAGTAATTGTAGTAATGTTTAAAGAGTGATCGGAAAAAGTAGATTCGGACCTTGTTAGATTGGAAGACACCATCTAGATCGTGCAGCGCGAGCCAGCCGGTTTGCCATCCCGGTACACNCAGTGACAAGTTCAGCTCGGTCTGGGAGAAGAGAAAAAGCATGTATATATATATGATTTATTTCAAACTAATACTAGTAATAAGAAGTCAGAAATGTTTAAGAAATGTGGTAATAATAGAATACCCATAAGAAGGTACAGGCTTCAGTTTTCAAGTAGCAGGTTAGGGCTGGTATGTCTTTGAGCTTAGCAAAGGCAAACTCCGCATTCGCTTTCAGAAAAATCTGCCTCATCTCGAAGAACTCTTTATGAGTTTCCCCCAAGATGGTCGGAATAGCTGCCTACATGATAAAACTGACGAATTCACCTTATTATATGCATGCAAAAAAAAAAGAAAAAAAAAACCCTGGTTACAGTATGCTTCCGAACCTGGATAACAGTTGGTGGTTTATCATCTATCGACAGAAAAGTCTTAACAGCAATTGCGATCTGTCCAAATATAGCAAGATTAGGACAAGGAAAACTACGTACATGTGAACATTTTCAACTCTTAATATGGATGTGGACGAGAAAAAAAACTTGATTTTCACGTACACCAAATTTATTTATACATTCATAGAGATTTAGTATGTTAATGGTATGTAATGTCATTGTTTGCACGTAAAATTTTGTTTTTAACTTAGAAATATACCGACTATATAAAGTAATTGTAGTAATGTTTAAAGAGTGATCGGAAAAAGTGGATTCGGACCTTGTTAGATTGGAAGACACCATCTAGATCGTGCAGCGCGAGCCAGCCGGTTTGCCATCCCGGTACATTCCATCCCTTCGATATAGAACCGAGACTGATCACAGGTACGATCGACGAGAATTTCGCCATGGGAACAAAGGGATTACTCCCAAACACAGTCCATCTAAAAACTTCGTCAGAAGCCACCAGTATCCCTAGTTCTCGAGCCAACTCAGCCAGCTTATATATAAAGAGATATTCAATAGTTACGTTACACATTATCAAAGATGAGATCATATAAGTTATAAGGTCACGTTGCNTTAGGAGTTTTCCTCAAGATGGTGGGAATAGCTGCCTACATGATAAAACACACGAATTCACCTTATTATATGCATGCAAAAAAGAAAAAGAAAAAAAAAAACTGGTTACAGTATGCTTCCGAACTAGAAAAATCCATACCTGGATAACAGTTGGTGGTTTATCATCTATCGACAGAAAATTCTTAACAGCAATTGCGATCTGTCCAAATATAGCAAGATTAGGACAAGGAAAACTACGTACATGTGAACATTTTCAACTCTTAACATGGACGATGTGGACGAGAAAAAAAATTTGATTTTCACGTACACCAAATTTATTTATACAATGATAAAATTAACCAATACATTCATAGAGATTTAGTATGTTAATGGTATGTAATCTCATTGTATGCACGTAAAACTTTGTTTTTAACGTAGAAATATACCGACGATATAAAGTAATTGTAGTAATGTTTAAAGAGTGATCGGAAAAAGTAGATTCGGACCTTGTTAGATTGGAAGACACCATCTAGATCGTGCAGCGCGAGCCAGCCGGTTTGCCATCCCGGTACACTCCATCCCTTCGATATAGAACCGAGACTGATCACAGGTACGATCGACGAGAATTTCGCCATGGGAACAAAGGGATTATTCCCAAACACAGTCCATCTAAAAACTTCGTCAGAAGCCACCAGTATCCCTAGTTCTCGAGCCAACTCAGCCAGCTTATATATAAAGAGATATTCAATAGTTACGTTACACATTATCAAAGATGAGATCATATAAGTTATAAGGTCACGTTGTATAGCTAATTAGAGTATCTGTAAAATACCTGCTTAAGATGAGCTTCAGAGTACGTGTTCCCATTAGGATTGTGTGGGTTAATAATAAGTATCGCACACGTGTTCTCGTCCACAAGCGCACGGACGCTGTCAAAGTCGATCTCATAGTTCTTTTCGCGGAGGAAAGTATATTCACGAACCTCAAATTTATTGTAGATTGCGTGGACCATGTCCCATGGAAAGCCTGGCTTAGGAAGCAAGATGTTGGCATTCGATGTATGCAAGATTTCAATTGCAAGCTCAATGGCTTGTTTGCATCCAACGGTCATAAACACGTCATCTGCAGTCAGTTTCTTCGGAAGATCTCGACTTAGATACTCTGCCACAGCACTGAGAATAACGGAAGCAAAAAAAAATTGTCATGGAAGATATACCAAGATACATAATAGAGTTAAGATGAAAACAGAAGTTTTATATGGGGCTAGATCATATTTTAAATCATTTTTTTTGTGGGACAGTTTTTCTTAGGACATTTCAAGCAAAATATCTTAAATGATCAACGATTATTCGATGTATATATTACCTTTTAGCCGCGGGAAGGCCAATACTTGGAGCATAGGCGTTTCCAGTATCGTTAAGGACAGCTTCAACGACTGCCTTCTTAGCGGAAAAGGAAGTCTCGGGGGCTTCACTTAGAGGGGGCAAAATGGGTTTTACATTAGGGTCACACATAGCCATGATTCTAGAGGTGTAACTGCCTAGGGTGGCAGCTGAAGCCTCTTTGGCTGCTTCGCTACCACTAAACTGCCAGTTGACGGAATTATTTTTCCCCATATTTCTTATAATATTTCTCTTGTTTAGATTTTTGGTTTGGTGATTTTTTTCATCGCTGTGAGTGGGATTATATAGTACAAGTCTCTACATTTTTCTATTAGAATAAAGCATGAAATGAAGTGAATTGAAGAAGTAAAGAATTAATGATAAGTAAGAGATGTGAAGTAACGAATAAAATATGTGTATGATATGTAGTAAAGTATGATGTGTACATGTATGATGTGAGGTAAAAAATAAAACATGTGTGTAAATATGTGAAGAAAGGAATATGTTATATTGTTATGTAATGTATATTTCTCAAGACATGAACTATACATAGAAAGAATTTCTATAAAGATACATGCATGATTGATGTGAGTGATAAAAACACCATTTTATTTATCACATATAATTATAGACGTATGTTTGTTTTTGTATAAAATGTTTAGATTATTATAATTAATATTATGCCAAATATTTTATTAAACCATCAATTTTAGTAAAATAATAAATTTGTGATTCTTTAAATGTACCTATTATCATTACAAAATTATTTTGGTGGTCTTAGACAATTCAAACCTAAAAAAATAGCATAGTCAAATAACACAATGGTTTAAGAAAGAAAAAAAAAGTAACGAAAATAATCCAAATTCTCATTAATTAAAGTTAAGTATGGAACAAAACTGAACACATAAAATGTGTATACTGAAATAGTCTAAACGTGCCATCATTAAAATAATAACTCCGCCAGTAACTATCATAACACAACTAAAACTTTATTTCACCAAGCGCTTTGATCTCTTCAGCTATTACCGATTCTATTGTTAAACGTGTACAGTTTTCACCCCATCAAAGCAACGGTATGTCATCATTATTGGCTACATTACCAAATCGCTCTCCAAAGCATTTGACTGAATCATATGCCTAAGCCTATAACACGGATGTAAAACCACTAATGGTGTAAGACTTTTCCGTAGGCCTTAACATCTTCATAGAATCAATAAGAGCTTCAAATGCTGACTAACCCTATAGATAAGTCTTCATGGCTTCATCATCAAAAACTCTTTTTTCACTTTCAAATGGTATTCTAAAGTTATGATGCAAGGCATAAAGTCCAATGGCTTGAAGAAGCAACAGCCCCAACCATTTACGCTGGTTAGGATACCATCCCTGACACACTAATAATCTTGCCCTGAGTTCATCTAACTTTGGACCTTCCCCACCAGGCATATTCATAAGTTTGAAGAACGCTTTATAGTCAGTTTCAGGTTCAAACTTTTATGTAGACATTGGGTCTGTGTTTAACCTCGTGATATGAGCAAATTCATTTAAGCCAAACCTGATAGGTTGACTATCGACGAGACATCAAATCTCCTTCTTATATACTCTTAACTGGTTACATAGTAGGAAATGTACAATCTTACCAGACCACACGAATTGCCTATCAACTAGCTTAACAATTATTCCAATTCCAATAGGTGCCTCCTTCGTTTTATCCCACACATCTTGTTCTATTGATTCTCTAATCCCAGAAAAATCTCCCATCTTGAAATTGTTGTTAATGCTTTTACCATCTAGAGGAGACTCTCCTTCTGCGTAAAAGTCTTGGAGGGTAATCCGTTGCTTATTTTTCAGAAATAACCTTAGCCATCTGATAAATATAATTCAGCAGTAAAGCATCAAATAAATCAGCCATAACATATAACAAACTCAGCCGCAAAGCATAAAATAACTAAGCCACAAATATATAACTCAGCCGCAAATACATAACTCAGCCGTAAAGCATAAAATAACTCAGCAACAAATACATAACTCAGTTGTAAAGCATAAAATAACTCAGCCATAAATACATAACTCAGCTGTAAAGCATAAGATAACTCAACCCCAAATACATAACTCAGCCGTAAAGAATAAAATAACTCAACCAAAACATTGAACAAACTAAGTCATCAATACATTGATAAAATTAACTCAGCCGTAAATCGTAAAAAAAACTCAGCCACAGATGTATTGATAAATCATAAATCAGTCGTAAAGCATACAGTAACTCAGCCATAGAATCGAATAGATCTAACAAATCAGCCATCATATGTAAATTAACGACGACGATAATCAGCCGTAAACTATCGATAAAAACCCTCATCAGCCGGAACACTCAAAAATAAAGGTTCAACACATATCGGAACTCGTAAACGAAGACGACTGTAGATGACAAACGAACAAGACAACAACAACGAAGAGAGAGAGAGAAAGCGAGAGAGGAGAGCGAGCGAGGATAGCGAGAGATGACAGCGAGAGATGACAGCGAGAGAGGACGGCGAGAGATGATAGCGAGAGAGTAGAGAAAGACAGAGTATCGCCGGCGCAATTAGAGTTCTGCGACTCAGGTTGTGAACAGTAAAAACCTTTCAGTTTCCCTCTTTTTTGATATAAAGAAGAAACTGTTGACTTTGGGGAAAAAAAACTGCCTAATGACGTAGATTATAGAGAATGATATGTATTTTAATTTGCTGATGTGTTTTAATATTTTTCTAATTAAAATCAAAAAATAAAACCAAAGGTTAATTGTAATTACACCGAGAATACGAAATATCTGAGTAATTTTTAGAAAATGTATAACATATAAGGAATAAACCTACTTTCTATAACATCTGAGTAATTCTTTCTAGAATTTTACGGTTCCAGCATTACTACATTATTAATTTATATAAGTTTTACTGTATTTGTGCAACTTTTATTATTCTCGGTTTAGTGAGTTTTTTTCAAACAGATTAAGTGCCTGCATCCGTAAAATTTATTTTTCGAATCTTTACAACAGATTAACGTGGACGAGGAAAAGTTCAGTAGAGTTTAATTGTACTCATTGACCTAAAATAAACACTTGCTTAATCTCTATTTTCTCCTGACATAATTAATTAGATGTATGAGGTTACAGAGTGATCTCTCAGTTTCAACGAGGACTAAACTCGGTGATTGAGAGCATATTCAATGACAACGTGCCAGCTCCACCTTGAGCTTGATTCGATGCATCGGTTCCATGCAATTCAACAGGAAGAGGTGTGGTGAAACCAGCAGCTGTAGGTAACGGAATTACGACAGTGTCACTTCCAAGCCACTGAAGAACCAAACTCATGGTTGGTCTTTTTGCAACATTCTCCTGAACGCACAACAAACCAATGTGGATGAATCTCATTATTTCGGTTGTCGAGCTCCTACTCAGGACATGATCGATGATACTCGCAGCCTCCCCCGCAAGCCAACACTTCCATGCCTATATATTCTCATCATAACTTTATACTCAATAAAATTTTGATAATCATTTGTGTATTAAGAAAGAAACAATACTTCATGATATATATATATATATATTTTCAGCTTTTGCTAAGGATACGACACTTAGCATATTATATATCTAACACCTGTCTTCTTTTGTGTTTGGACCTAATTAATTAAATTCATTTGTACTTTGGATCTAAGTAATTAGAGGCCCATAAAACAAACAAAAAAACTCTTAACATTTTTTTTTCTCTTCTTCAATAAGAACCAGTTGTAGACCCCTTATGATCTAAAGCCATAATTTATAAGTTTGTGGTTTCATTTTAGTTTATTTTGAAATTACATATGGGTTTCAAACTTATGTATGATTCAGGGCAAAAACGGTATGTAAATTATGTATAAAATTTATTTCTGGGTTTCAATCTTATAAATAATTCATAGGCAAGAAAGGATTCTAGATTATGTTAGATTGTGGGATGTTTATGTGTTCTCAAAATTCTCTTATAAATTCATAAATTTTTGGATTTTTATTTCTGCTTAGTTTAATTTAATCTTATATAATCTAATTGTGGATGATTTCCGTAAGTAATTTGATAATTGCTTACTCATTTATTCCCCATTACATACAAAAAAAAATTCATAAAAGTAGAATTCATTCTGTTTTCCATGAAATTAGAATTTAATCCCTAATTACTCTCTTTTTAATACAATTTTTCAGTTATTATTGTTTAATTTCAGTCATTAGGTTCCTATAAAGAATTATTATTTTTATACATCTTTCCAAATTTCAATAGGTATTCTTGAATAATTTTTAAATTATCTTTGCAGGTTATCATGTTTGTTGTTCACATTAATACTACATAAAAAAAAAATTTGTGAGAATGTTTGACAAATTTATTTATTCATTAGAGTGTTTATGTATGTCTTTCATACTCTCCATGAGCTGGTCCGACAATTTAGGATGTCATACGCCAATATTTTTTAAAACCCCATTTTTTATTATTGTAAACAAAATTATAAAATATACTAATATAAAAAATTACTTTCATTATTTTCATATATTATTTAGTTTTTTTTCTTGCTCACATTTGTTTTTTTAATGTTTTCATGTTCATTTAAATATATATACGAAAATAAATATTATATTGTCAAATAACTAATTATTCTTTTAAAACTTCTCGAATATGGAAACTTTTTTTTTAGAGTTAATAACTGAACTTATAATTTTAATTTTAATATTTTCCTACATAAAAAAACCTAAAACTTTTGGCCTAAAATATGTCCTAAAAAAATTGATGCCCTAATCTTTAACTTCACTTGCTTGACCTATAGGTAGAGCCTTGAATCATTTTTTTATTTTTACTTCAGGGTTGTTGTGTTTGTTGGTTTTGTTAACCTGTTAATATTACTACGTCATGAGAAAAATGAACTATATCATGATTTAATATGTTGGGCATGTTAGGTTTTGTTCTTTTCTTATATTTTAGTATTTCAATTTTTTTTTCCCTTTTGGACATTCATGTGGTATTGGATGATGCATATGAGAATTCATCTTTAAGAAAAAAAAACATATTTAAAACTATTATAAAAAAGGAAAATTGTATGCTTATATCATATGCTTAAAAAATCATGTTGTTAAGCTTGTGATGTCTTTTTATGTCATGGTACGATATGAGTTCCATTTTTCTATACTATATCTGATTAATTTGACTTCTATAGTTTTGAGTAGTATATGCTAATTGTATATTGGTATTATATATTTTTAAGAATCTTAGTATCAAATAGCTTTAGAATTAACCATCGTAGAAATAAAAGAACAAAAAAAAATTCCTAGAACATTTTCCACTTTCACATATAATAGTTTACTTTCTAAGAAATTATATTATTATGACATTTGACATTATAATATTCTACGGTTTTTCTTCTAAGTAGATACGACAAAATGATTATTCATTTTATTCAATTGCATCTATGATGATGATGAAATAAAACCATTGCATGTTTATACTTATCCAAAATTTAGTGGAAATTTTTATAACTTTATTTACTTGGATTCATTTTTATTATTAAAATTTCATAAAAACAATTTTAATTTGTATTAGAATGTATAAATAATAAATTATATTATGAGGGAGCAATGTGATTGCATTTTTTACCTCACTAAAAATTAACTGGTAAAAAAATTTATTAATTTCATTTTTGTTTATCTAAATTTCATATTTAGATTGTATTCATGTAAGTTATATNTTTTTATAACTTTATTTACTTGGATTCATTTTCATTATTAAAATTTCGTAAAAACAATTTTAATTTGTATTAGAATGTATAAATAATAAATTATATTATGAGGGAGCAATGTGATTGCATTTTTTACCTCACTAAAAATTAACTGGTAAAAATATTTATTAATTTCATTTTTGTTTATCTAAATTTCATATTTAGATTGTATTCATGTAAGTTATATTTTCAAAATTACATTTTTCTATAGATTTCGAACTGGTAAAAGAAATTGTGCAAACACAAGCGACAAAAGAAAAAAGATGGTGAATGCTTAAGACCATGTGCATTGGTAGTTCGTCATAGAGTTTCTAATAATTAAAATAAATAAAAAAGAATAATATTATTTTAATTGGAAAAGGGAAAATTGATTCTCAAGATTTAACATATAATGACACATCTAAGTAGCTAGATTTTTTAATTATAATAAACAAAATCCACAAAAGTTTAAAATCTTAATTAAATAGTTTATTTTGTTATTTTTTAATTTTCAAAATTTTTATAAGGCATAAAGTACAATTAGCTTTCTAACAAGTTCCATTATGCATAATTTTAAACAATATATTTATATTATTTAAAATTAATATTAGTTGATACAATAAAAATATTAGTATGATTAAACAAATTATGAAAGTTGTAAAAAAATAAGTATCGTGAAACTTTCACAAACTATATTAGTATATATAATTTTATTACTGATAATACATATATATTATGAAATATAACTACTTAATATAATTAAATATAATTAATAAGCAATTTAATATGTTTTAAAATATTAATAATTTTGTATTTATTTTTTAAGATCAAATGGAAAGAAAAATAACAAAATAAGTATTCAAATAAATTTATATTTAAAATATTAAGTTACATTAAAAATAAAAATATTATATTGACGAGAGACTCACCAATAGACACACAATATTATAAAGATATTCTCAAATTTCTCTACATTAAAAAATAATATTATATGATGAAAAATTTAATGAGTCTCTCACCAATGCACATGATCTAATATGTATTGAAAATCTAAAGGGAGAAAAAACCATACACTCTACTATGCAATCAAAATTTTTTCCATGTGTTGAAATACTCTAATACTATATATAAAAGGAAAACTCAAGTAACACTAAACAAATGAACCAAAAAAAACTAAAATGATCAGTATATCTTTGAAATCACAAAAATAACTATTGATGAGTAAACAAATAAAAACTAATAATTTCCAAATTACTAAAATTGAACAACATTGTAAGCTAAACTCGTGCGCGTAGCACGGGATGACTTCTAGTATATATATACATATGCTTACATATGCAGGGAGCCCGAGGGATTCGAAATAAGGGATTCGAAATAGTTCTTGTTACTTTGACCCGTTATCATCTCGAGAAGCACGACTCCAAAACTGTAAACGTCTGTCTTGGCTGAAACTCTTCTGTTCTTAACGTACTCAGGAGCCATATACCCCCTACGAACAGGCAACAATAACATCACAGATGGTCCTAATTTTTTTAATTATCTGAATTTCTGCAGAAGAATAACAGAGGAGCAAACTTACAAGGTTCCAACTACTTTTCTTGTCACTGCTCGAGTCTGGTCCATGTTAAACAACCTTGCCATCCCAAAGTCCGATATTTTAGGATTCATATCTGCATCTAAAAGGACATTGCTTGCCTTCAAGTGTCGGTGAATAATCCTTAGCTGAGAATCTTCGTGTAGATAAAGAAGACCTCGTGCAACGCCTTCTATAATTCTGAACCTCATGTTCCACGTTAGTAGCAAACGCTTCTCTTCATCTGCATTTTTCCAAAGAAGCATCAATAATACTAAACATTCAAAACTCACACAGCATCTAAGTGAAAAGGCTCACCAAATATGAAATTTTCGAGGCTTGAATTTGGGACAAACTCGTAGACAATAATCTGTTCATCTCCTTCATTACAAAAACCAAGAAGCTTAACTAGGTTCCTATGTTGGAGTCTTGTCAAGAGTAAGACCTCGTTCTTGAACTCTATATCTCCTTGTCCTGAGCCCGATCGGTAATATCCCCTGCAAACCCGATTCTCATGCTATAAGGTTTCTGACCCATCTAAAGATATATTTTGATAGAACATTTTTACAAGTTTATTTACCTTGTAGACAGATCCAAATCCACCTTGGCCGATCTTATTTACAGAGGAGAAGTCCTCAGTTGCGATTAGTATCATGCCAAAATCAAACCGGAGCATAGATTGACCACCAGAATCACACTGTTGCTCTGTACATACCAAAGAAAAACAACAACTTATGACCAATGATGCATCAAAAAGTTTTTTTTCAAAAGTTTTATTGAAAAAGCATGACAAAACATACCATTGATTCTGGTGTTCGATTTTCTTATCCGACTAGAGGCTTTGATCAGACCGATAAACACGAGAAGATTAATGACACTAGGAACCACCAATATCGCAATAATTCCTCCCTCCTGCAAGATGTTGAGTATCTCAAATTATTATTTTATTTATTTTTTTAATAATTTAGAAGAGATCCAAAAGTCTTTGTAGGCCCAAAGACTAATCTGCATGGGCAGGAAAACCATGTTAAATTACTAGAACCATGTGGCGGGACTTACCTCCCTTTACCACTGGACAATGTTTATCATTCATGGCTTGTGCTTGAGGAACCAAAGCTCCAGGAGGCGCAGGAACTCTTGTTACATTAGCAAAAGCGCCGTAAAAGGCATAAAGTTCCCACCGGAAAACACAGCTCGGTCGACAAATCCCGCCTCCTTGTCTTCCCCAGAACTGCTCTTTGAAATAGGTAACGGACTCTTGCAAACATTTCTTGCACTCGTCTAAAGTTATGTCCGGTGTGCATTGCATCATCATGTAAACATTTGGAAACTCAGTGAACTCCGCTCTGACAACACCGTAATACTTAAGAACCGCTGTGGAAGTGTCAACGGTTGCAGCCTTGAGCGCCCGGTCAACCATTGCATCCCATTCTTGGCGGAAACGGGTGATGTTCTTGTCGGATGTGTCGATAGCAACAGGGCTCGGGTCATTCGTAGCCGGTCCAAGCTCGAGTAGCCTATAAGTTGAGTGATTCGTGGTACGTACAAAACAAGAAACACGGTCTCTATCGTCACCGTCGCAGTTGAACGAATCAACACGGTTAGAACAACTTGTTTTAATCTGTCGAATGGATTTATCGACGCAGTCGATACAACCTTGCCTCTCGTAGTCTCTTCTACAGAAGGCAAGAACGTGAACTCCGTCGAGAGAAGCATTGTAGAATCCACCGTTTGAGGTGACTTTATCAGAAAGAGTAGAGAAAAGAGAGTCACGGTTTTTTTGGTAGCTGCTATTGGTAGGGAAGGAACTTCCGATGCAGTTGAAACCAGCTTTAACGCCGTGGAGGGTTTGAAGGAGAAGAATAAAGGAAGAAGTGAGCAAGATCGCAGTAGAGTTCTTCATTATTATTGTTAAGAAACGGTGTTTAGGGATTTGTTCATTGTCTTTTTTTTTTTTTTCTTTTTTGTAATGAGGGAATAAATGTTAAGATGTTATATTTGTATAATTAGGTGACATGAGTGAGAATGGGTTTTTGTTGACTACACAAGTAAGAAATCTGAGCAGTGGTTGACTTCTAAGATGGCCATTCAAATTCAGAGATTAACAAAATTTTAGCTCAATTTTATTCACATCTTGATTAGCCTTTTCTTGTGCCCAAAAAAAAAAAAAATATTACCCTTTTCTATTAAATAAAAGGCGATGTATCCAATATTACAACGTGTAAATGAGATTTACACATCTCTGTGTGAATGTGGAAATATCGAATTATGCTATTTGAAGATGACCAAAACAGATTTTAGAACCGTAGAAGGGGTTTGGTCATCTTCCAATGTCTCACATATATGTCGCATGTATAGGTCAAAACTGGAATAGCCGTATAGAAAGGGTTAAAACACTTGACGTTTTAATCACTTCGTGTGATGTAACCCTACATGCACATCTTTTTCGTTAAATTCGCGTGACCAAAAAGTCTCCCTTTGCTAGGTCTACCTTTGGTACGGAATAAAGAATATCACAATTCAAAAAATAAAAAAGAGTTAATTTTTTTTGTATATATAGCAATTTCTGACAAACTCGTAAGTCTTCTAAAAAATCTTAATGCAATTAGAAAAATAATTTTGGACAGTTTTGTTATTCTCCAATTTGCAGAAAAAGTTTCATATGATGGAAATATATCTATCAATTTTTCATGGACAGTTTTTGTATATATAGCAATTTCTGACAAACTCGTAAGTCTTCTAAAAAATCTTAATGCAATTAGAAAAATAATTTTGGACAGTTTTGTTATTCTCCAATTTGCAGAAAAAGTTTCATATGATGGAAATATATCTATCAATTTTTCATGGACAGTTTTTGTATATATAGCAATTTCTGACAAACTCGTAAGTCTTCTAAAAAATCTTAATGCAATTAGAAAAATAATTTTGGACAGTTTTGTTATTCTCCAATTTGCAGAAAAAGTTTCATATGATGGAAATATATCTATCAATTTTTCATGGCTTGACCACTCCAAGCCTCCATGATATTTATTTCCTATAATTTTGTCTTAAATTTTTATAATTTTAATAAAAATCACATGCATGACGTTATTAGTTTTATGGTCTACTGTGACTATTGTAACATACTATAATTTTATAAGATGCTCAATTTTTTATACTTTTTTGCTATTGATTCTTAAAAACAATAGCCACAATAGTCCTCAAATTAAACAATGAATTCCTAGTTTTTTTAGCTTATTCTAGTATTTCTTGAAGCTCAATAATTTGGACAAGCAAAATAAATAGAACAAACCTACTGTAACAAATGGTGAATTATGATTAATCTATAATAATACTTGTTCATTTTTCTAATATTTTAACTAATTCAGAAGCTAACCATAATATTAACAAGTTTTAAGTGAATGAACTTCCACCATTGTTACTATCTTTAAGAAGAAGTAATGTTGAAGTGGAGAAGAGCAAAGAGGAATTTTCAATCTTTATTTTATCTTTAGTTCCTCGTGATGCTAATATAAAAGCGGATAAATAAGCATGAAATTCCCATGTTTTACCGTATTTTATTTTTGTATGTAAACAATTTTTTCCGGTTTGGTTAATCAAACCTTTTTGATAATATAAGTTACATTTGAAAAGTACGTTGTCTTACTCTTAACCATGTTAACTAAAAATAAGAACGCATAACTAGCTCGTTACCACTAAAATAAACATAAATTTGCTTATACTACACGGCATCTTTTGCCCAATCTCTGCCATTGTACAGAATACAGAGACAGACAACGTGGTATAATACATACATGCTTAAATGCTCATAAGCATCACAGTGACGAGGATGGTGATGGTGATGGTGATGGTGATGGTGAGGGTGATGGCCGTGTAAGTAAAGCAACAGGTGTGGGCACAGGCATGGTGGTGTTAGCATGTCTTTCAAGCCAAAAGAGGATTGAAGTCATGCTAGGTCTTTTGGAAACATTCTCTTGAACACACAACAAACCTATGTGTATGAGCTTCACTACTTCGTTTATTGAGATGTTGTTACTCGGAGCAGCCAAAGGATCAATGATCTCTTCAAATCTTCCTTCAATCCACCTCTTCCATACCTGCAAATGATTTTTAAAAGTTCAATAAGAAGATGAAGAAGAAGGAGAAGTATAAAGATGATAGATATAAAGTGAGAAGCTTACAAAAGCTGAAAGCTCTTCTTCTTCCTCTTCTTCTTTTTCCAA
>NC_025692.1:19951133-19956862 GCF_000633955.1 Camelina sativa | reverse complement strand
TTAGAACCGTAGAAGGGGTTTGGTCATCTTCCAATGTCTCACATATATGTCGCATGTATAGGTCAAAACTGGAATAGCCGTATAGAAAGGGTTAAAACACTTGACGTTTTAATCACTTCGTGTGATGTAACCCTACATGCACATCTTTTTCGTTAAATTCGCGTGACCAAAAAGTCTCCCTTTGCTAGGTCTACCTTTGGTACGGAATAAAGAATATCACAATTCAAAAAATAAAAAAGAGTTAATTTTTTTTGTATATATAGCAATTTCTGACAAACTCGTAAGTCTTCTAAAAAATCTTAATGCAATTAGAAAAATAATTTTGGACAGTTTTGTTATTCTCCAATTTGCAGAAAAAGTTTCATATGATGGAAATATATCTATCAATTTTTCATGGACAGTTTTTGTATATATAGCAATTTCTGACAAACTCGTAAGTCTTCTAAAAAATCTTAATGCAATTAGAAAAATAATTTTGGACAGTTTTGTTATTCTCCAATTTGCAGAAAAAGTTTCATATGATGGAAATATATCTATCAATTTTTCATGGCTTGACCACTCCAAGCCTCCATGATATTTATTTCCTATAATTTTGTCTTAAATTTTTATAATTTTAATAAAAATCACATGCATGACGTTATTAGTTTTATGGTCTACTGTGACTATTGTAACATACTATAATTTTATAAGATGCTCAATTTTTTATACTTTTTTGCTATTGATTCTTAAAAACAATAGCCACAATAGTCCTCAAATTAAACAATGAATTCCTAGTTTTTTTAGCTTATTCTAGTATTTCTTGAAGCTCAATAATTTGGACAAGCAAAATAAATAGAACAAACCTACTGTAACAAATGGTGAATTATGATTAATCTATAATAATACTTGTTCATTTTTCTAATATTTTAACTAATTCAGAAGCTAACCATAATATTAACAAGTTTTAAGTGAATGAACTTCCACCATTGTTACTATCTTTAAGAAGAAGTAATGTTGAAGTGGAGAAGAGCAAAGAGGAATTTTCAATCTTTATTTTATCTTTAGTTCCTCGTGATGCTAATATAAAAGCGGATAAATAAGCATGAAATTCCCATGTTTTACCGTATTTTATTTTTGTATGTAAACAATTTTTTCCGGTTTGGTTAATCAAACCTTTTTGATAATATAAGTTACATTTGAAAAGTACGTTGTCTTACTCTTAACCATGTTAACTAAAAATAAGAACGCATAACTAGCTCGTTACCACTAAAATAAACATAAATTTGCTTATACTACACGGCATCTTTTGCCCAATCTCTGCCATTGTACAGAATACAGAGACAGACAACGTGGTATAATACATACATGCTTAAATGCTCATAAGCATCACAGTGACGAGGATGGTGATGGTGATGGTGATGGTGATGGTGAGGGTGATGGCCGTGTAAGTAAAGCAACAGGTGTGGGCACAGGCATGGTGGTGTTAGCATGTCTTTCAAGCCAAAAGAGGATTGAAGTCATGCTAGGTCTTTTGGAAACATTCTCTTGAACACACAACAAACCTATGTGTATGAGCTTCACTACTTCGTTTATTGAGATGTTGTTACTCGGAGCAGCCAAAGGATCAATGATCTCTTCAAATCTTCCTTCAATCCACCTCTTCCATACCTGCAAATGATTTTTAAAAGTTCAATAAGAAGATGAAGAAGAAGGAGAAGTATAAAGATGATAGATATAAAGTGAGAAGCTTACAAAAGCTGAAAGCTCTTCTTCTTCCTCTTCTTCTTTTTCCAAGTTTTTGTTGGTTTTACCACATATCATCTCTAGAAGCATCACACCAAAGCTATAAACATCCGATTTAGCTGAGAATTGTCCGTATGTCGCGTATTCTGGAGCCATATATCCGCTGCATTAACCAAATCATGTTAATGGTGATGCTGATGAAAGTATCTTTTAAAAAAAATCAAATGGTGATGCTTACTATGTTCCAACTACTCTGCTTGTCTGTCCTCGAGTCTCATCCATATTGAACAGCCTCGCCATCCCAAAGTCAGCAACCTTAGGGTTCATATCTGCGTCTAAAAGGATATTGCTTGCCTTCAAATCTCTGTGAATAATCCTCAACTGAGAATCTTCATGGAGATATTGAAGCCCTCTCGCAACTCCTTCTATGATTATGTACCTCACATCCCATGTCAGAATCCGGCGTTTTTCTTCATCTGCACATCTCAAAGAAATTAAACAGTTTTTTTTTTTTTTTTTCACATTGTTTGCTATCAACGTAGTACAAATTAAAGATGCATGGATCTCTCGAAAGGCTCACCAAATATGAAGCGGTCAAGGCTTGCATTGGGGACGAACTCGTAGACAAGAATCTCTTCATCTTTTTCATTACAAAACCCAAGAAGCTTGACCAGATTCCTATGTTGGAGCCTTGTCAAGAGTAAGACCTCATTCTTGAACTCCATATTTCCTTGCCCTGAACCTTTTATTAATCTCTTTACCGCTATCTCTTGCCCACTCGGTAATATTCCCTGAAAAACCATTCTCTTGCTATAATAAAAGATCACTTACCCAAGTAAAGATTTTGTTAGGATTCTATAGCTAGTTTCTTTACCTTGTAAACAGATCCAAATCCACCTTGGCCAAGCTTATTTTCAGTAGAGAAGTTGTTTGTTGCAGTACGAATCATTCGGAGATCAAAACGTACCATAGATTGACCATCATTCGAATCAAAAGCCTCTACACGTACGTCATCACAAAATAAATCAAAACATGTCATAAAGGATTTCACTATTTTCCTTTTCTTCATATGCTCACATAATATACCCTAATATATAACAGCTCAATAAATCCAAACAGATATAATCCGTTAAAAGAGGGACTCGGTTCCAGAGTGAATAACCAATATAAATCATTCCAGTGAGAACTGAGAAGAGACGAAAGGTAGTACATAAAAGATATATGTATATCACTAATTATCGGTTGGTTCTAGTCGCAAGATTTTAAAAGACTTTACCATTGATTCCGGTGTACTGTGACGGCTTTCTCTTCCAAGAAAGTATTAGAACCACAAATACGAAGAGATTGATAGCTGTTGGGACCACAATAATTGCAATGTTGCTTCCTTGAAAACTTTTCTTGTCTTTCACGCAATTGAGAATAGTCGAAGAAGCTTGAGGAGGAAGAGCAGAAACTCTTGTAACATTGTCAAAAGCTTTATAGAAAGGATAAAGATCCCACCGGAAATAACAGCTAGGCCGACTAACCCCAGCTCCTTGTTTTCCCCAGGACTGGCTTTGAAAGGAATTCACACACTCTCTTAGACATCTCTTGCAGTCGCCTGGCGATAGGTCAGGCGTGCATTGCATCAACGCGTAAACATCTGAAATTTGTGTGAACTTTGTTTTTGTGGCGTTATAGTACTTGAGGACTGAGGAAGTCTCAGCGGTGGAAGCGGCCTCGAGCGTCCTGTTAACCATTGCAATCCATTCTTGGCTGAACAAGGTCATGTTCTCAGATATGGATGAATTTATACTGTTTGGGTTAGCGTTGATAACAACTGGCGAGAGCTCCAATTTGCCAAAAGTTGAGCGGTTGGTGTAACGTAGAGAGCAAAAAACGTCGTCGGATTCATCAGTGACCCATGAGAAAGACTCTTTTTGATTAGGACACCTTGATTTTGTGTCGTCAATCACATGTTCGAGACATGTCTTGCAAGCTTGCTTCTCGTAGCCTCGTCTGCATAAGGCAACAACGTGGACTCTGTTGTCTTTAGATTCTCTGCCAAAGGACGCGTTGTAGAAACCGCCGTTTGCAACGACGTTAGAAGGAAGAGAAGAGAAGAGGTTGTCACGACTGACGCCGTAGTTAACATTGAAAAAGTCACCGTAGCATCTGAAACTGGCATTAACGTTTTTAGGGGTTTGAAGGAAGAGAAGGAGAAGCGAGAGAAAAGTAGTCACAAGACAACTCTTTCCCATTTTACTATTGATTGGGTTGCAAGATCTGAGGGTTTTTGTTTTCATTTTATTATGATATGAGACGTTGATTTATAACACTTCATTGCAACTTAATATTTGACGTGAGAAATGGTACCACTATTTCTTTTATTTTATTTTTATAATGAAATGGTACGTACCAATTGACTTAGAACATAGGATATTGACTTGGTTTAGTTTTAGTTTTTTCTGTTTGTTTTGTTTGTATGACTTAAGTAGTCTTGTTTTTTTTATTTCTTTGAACAACGACTTAAGTAGTCTTGTTTAAGTTGTTTTAGTGGTATATAGCACTTGTTATAAATAAGTTGTGAAGTAACACAATTTCATAATTGTAGTGACTTCAATAAGTTGTGTAACACAATTTCGTAGTAATTTCGTAGTAATTTCAATAATATACAATATACAAAAAGACTAGTGTGTGTGGTTTAATAAGAGTAACTAAAAAAACGTTACCATTCAGAAAATGTTTTTCCGTCGAATGGTTAAAATTTTTCTTTATCGAAATTCGATTTTTTAGATAGTTGTGTTTTCCCGCATAATAGAAATTGAGGTATAGATAAACTTCTCAACCTAAATAATGTCAAAAGAAATAATCCTTACCGTTCATGATGTTCCTAAAATGCAAAACTTGGATGTTAAGGACGGAAATTTAAATTGACACACTGATGGATTCACATATTAAAAAAAAAAAACAAAATTCACCTGTAGCAGTTAGTTAACCTACCAGACCTTGATTGGCTATGCCGCCTATTCAAAAACTCTTATGTTAATTAGAGACATAGTACGTACTACTGAACGTATATTAATATTCAAAAAGATTAATTTGATGGCTGTAGATTATTGATAAGACAACATGATGAACGTATAATTAACCATTTCTGGCTAACATATTGTTTTCATATAGGATCGTAAACATCTTATATTTGTTGTATCTGGCAAATTGAGTTGGAGGTAAATGACTATAAGCCTTAAAACCAAACACATAATCGTCAAGTAAACTGAACTTGAACCGAATTCAAGTTCTCTCACATGCTTGAATTTGTTAGAGATAGTTTTTTTTTGTTTGAACTTTAACTAGTGTTCTCAAATCTCAATACTACTAGACTATATCATTCATTTGGTGGCTTGAGAAGTATCGCCAAATCTAACACCAATTAATTTATGATACATATAATACAAAAAACTAAACTATCAAGTATTTACCTTACTTTTTTCAGTCTTTTCAAGAAAATATTTAAATCACAAAAGGTCACAAGTTTTACTCTTTCAAACCATGTAACTAGATTTTCTTTGTTTTCATGATTAAATATTTAATGCATTTGCGTCCCCGTAGACTTCCAGAGTTCCAGTCTTTGAAGCAATTGTTATATGAGAAATCAGTCATGAAACCATTTTTGGTCTTCGAATTTGACTTTCATTGTCCTTGTGATCCTTGACAATTTATGAAACCCGACGTACTACGCTTTCACTCCATTGATATGTCCTTGTCGTACGTTTCTATATTGTTTGGAACGTGAAACGACGTCGTTGTGTCCACTTAAGGCATAAGGACAACGAAGTGTTCGACGTATCGTTTACGTAAGCGTAATTTGAGGAAAAGAAAAGTCTTTGCCGCCTGTGCTAATAGTCAAGGTTTCTTCATTTGTGAAAACGAAATGACAACAGAAAAGTCTCTCTTGTTTGATCGATCCTCAAAAGAAAATTTACAAATCAAAATCTATTTATGTGAAGCCAAATTAGCTAAAGGTT
>NC_025692.1:19913611-19948893 GCF_000633955.1 Camelina sativa | reverse complement strand
CACTCCATTGATATGTCCTTGTCGTACGTTTCTATATTGTTTGGAACGTGAAACGACGTCGTTGTGTCCACTTAAGGCATAAGGACAACGAAGTGTTCGACGTATCGTTTACGTAAGCGTAATTTGAGGAAAAGAAAAGTCTTTGCCGCCTGTGCTAATAGTCAAGGTTTCTTCATTTGTGAAAACGAAATGACAACAGAAAAGTCTCTCTTGTTTGATCGATCCTCAAAAGAAAATTTACAAATCAAAATCTATTTATGTGAAGCCAAATTAGCTAAAGGTTCTGATAATCAAACGTTGATTATTTATATAGATGGAAAAATCCTTTCTTTTTCACCTCCCTAGTTTTCTTCTCTTCTTCATCCTCTTAACCATCAGTGGTGTTCACACTACCTTCATCTGCGGCGATGAAAACTTCTCTCTAAACACAACCTATGGCGAAAACCTCGACGCTCTATTACCTACTCTTGCACCAAACGTTATCAAAGAACGCGGTTTCTACAACGCTTCACGAGGTGGAGTTTACGCTCTTGCTCTTTGTTGAAAACACTACGAAGAAAAGGCTTGTCGTCGCTGCGTCGATAGAGTAAGTAGGAATCTTTTAACTCAATGCCAAGGCAATACAGAAGCATATCACTTGGATTCTGAAAACGATGCAAACGTTTCTTGCCTAGTACGCTACTCAAATGTCCATAAATTTGGCGAACTAAAGCTTGAGCAAGTTGGGAATGTTCCTCACTCGAGTCTTCCCCCTTCTTCGAATTTGACCCGAATCAGCCAAGAGTTTTCCGCCATGGCCAATCGAACAGTTGAGATTGCATCGACGGCTGATGAGTCCTCGGTGTTGAAGTATTATGAAGTCTCAAGTGCAGAGTTTACAGACACTCCTGAGGTTTATATGTTGATGCAATGCACACCTGATTTATCTTCCAGTGACTGTAATCTTTGTCTGAGAGAGAATGTTAGGTATAATCAAGAACATAACCGGGACAGAGTAGGGGGAACAGTTTCACGCCCTAGTTGTTATTTCCGATGGGATTTGTATAGTTTCGTAGGAGCTTTCGATAATCTAGAGAGAGTTTCCGCGCCTCCTCGACCTCCTCAACCTCGAGAAGACTCTCGGGTTAAGAAAGGTACTTTAGCTGATTAGTCCACTTCGTTTTCAACTTTTCATATATAAAACTTAACCTTTTGGGGGTTTTTCAGGAAGAATATTTCAACCATGGAGCGTTGTGGTTGTTGTTGTTCCGACGGTCATTAACCTTTCCGTGTTTGTTGCTTTCGTGCTTGCTTATCACCGGATGCGGAGGAGGATTTATACTGGAATCAACAGTGAGTTTTAGTTTCAGGACTTTTGAGTAAATTGTAGAAAAGTTTTGGAGCTTTTTTTTCTTAAGGAATAGCTTTATACTGTGTATGTGCAGAGAACTCTGATTCTGATGGTCAATCTATGTTAAGTTTTGATCTTGGCATGATCTTAAGTGCAACTGATGAGTTCTCTCCGGAAAATAAGCTTGGCCAAGGTGGATTTGGATCTGTCTATAAGGTAATAAATTTCATTATAACCTCATATAAGCATCTTATCAAAATCTTTATATGGTTCAATGATATACATCTGTCACAGGGGATATTACCGAGTGGGCAAGAGATAGCGGTAAAGAGATTAGCTAGAGGCTCAGGACAAGGAGAGTTAGAATTTAAGAATGAAGTCTTACTCTTGACAAGACTCCAACATAGGAATCTAGTTAAGCTTCTAGGGTTCTGTAATGAAGGAAATGAAGAGATTCTTGTTTACGAGCATGTCCCTAATTCAAGTCTTGATCACTTCATCTTCGGTAAGCCTTCACATGACCATTGTAATGTATTTATCGTCACAATACTATATCAATCAAAAGAAGTAACGTACGTTTTCTTTCAAAATCTGTAGACGAAGACAAACGTTGGCTTCTTACATGGGATGTGAGGTACAGAATCATAGAAGGAGTTGCAAGAGGGCTTCTTTATCTCCATGAAGATTCTCAACTAAGGATTATTCATCGAGATTTGAAGGCGAGCAATATCCTTTTAGACGCTGAGATGAACCCTAAAGTTGCAGACTTTGGGATGGCGAGGTTGTTTAACATGGATGAGACTCGAGGAGAGACTAGCAGAGTAGTTGGAACCTAGTAAGTATTCTCTGTTTTAGACATAAATGCTCTGTTTTTAGACATGAATGCTCTGTTTTTAACAGAATCCTGCAGACCAGATATAGAGGTTCTTGGAATCAGATCACCACTAATGTGAATATTTGTTCTTGCAGCGGATATATGGCTCCGGAGTAGGTGAGACACGGACAATTCTCTGCTAAATCTGATGTTTATAGCTTCGGTGTTATGGTTTTGGAGATGATAAGCGGTGAAAGAAACAAGAACTTCGAAGCAGAGGGACTTCCCGCTTTTGTAAGCTTCTTTCTTGATAACATGTTTTTTATCTTCTCAATTTCTAAAAAAAGAAAACTCATAAAGAGCATCTTCTTTTGATTCAGGCATGGAAGAAATGGATCGAAGGAGAGCCTAAGAGTATAATCGATCCTTACTTAAACGAAAACCCAAAAAACGAGATCATAAAGTTGATTCAGATTGGTTTGTTGTGTGTGCAAGAGAATGCAGCAAAGAGACCAACCATGAACTCTGTAATAGTGTGGCTTGCAAGATACGGTACCCTTACAATACCTAAACCTACAGAAGCTGCTTTCGTCACTCTCCCTCTCTCAGTGAAACCTGCAGATATATCCATGAATACCCTTAAAGACAAAGATCCGTTTTCAGTGGACGATGTCTCGATTACAGTGTTGTATCCTCAGTGAAACTTCCATTTTTTCTTCTGACCTCAGATACATTACGCTTACGCAACAGAAACCGCAGTGTTGGATAGTGTAACACACATAAACATTGTTCTTACGAAGTTGTGGTGGTTGACTCGGATAATTCGGTTCAGTTTGGTTATTTCGGTACTGAAATTTTGTTACCGAACATCAACCGGATCTAGTTCAGTTTGATTCGGTTTGGTTTGTGATTCAAGTACATAATTATTTTTTTTAATTCATCAATTTAAATCTTTTAGTATATATTTTAATCAAAGATTAGGTAACAACCCGCATATAGTGCGAGATAAATCGATTTAAAGAAAATTATTATAAATAAAATTATTATTCTAGAACAAATATTGTTTGTGTCAAACATAATATGTAACTAAAGTTTTTTATTTATTTATTCAAAGCTGCGTTTTCGTGTAAAAATATGTTTCACTCGTGAAATATTTAAATGTGTAAGAGAAAATATTGATAAAATGTTACTATTTATTTCAACATGTCTTTTTTTTTTTTACAACAATCAAATTCACATCTCTTATATATGTTTTATTTTGTAATCATAACAATTTTGCATGTTTCTTATGTAAGCATAACAACATATACTAAATTACTCGGTAGTTTAATTAATTAATTTTATTATATGTTAGTAATAATCGGATTCTCAACTAATTTTCTGAAGATAATCTAATTTATTGATTTAATATTTGTGATTAGGCTATTTAAATCTTTTGAGTTAGTCGGTTTGTTAATATTTTCTATAAATAATAGATTATTACCAAACAAACCATTATGAAAAATTAATGAAATTTCAAAATCAACGTATTCGTGTAAGAATACATTTCACCCGTGAATTATGTGGACGTGGAAAAGAAAATATTTATAAAATGTTACAATTTATGGAAATATATATTTTTGTGTGCTTTAAAAATCATTTTTTTATATTTATGGTTAATCGACTAACTATAACAATTTTCATAATCTAATACTCACTCATTTTAAATATATTATGATTTTTTGGGTACTAAGTTTATTTATAATGATAAGGGTTATTGTCTCATTCCTTTTTAATAGCACATAGATTATTGTGCAATTAAAACATATATTCCTATTCGATTATCAATATTTCTATTTTTTAATAAATAATCACACAAAATGTTAAGATTAGTTAGTTTACATACTTAGATATATATATATATATATATATAATCACACATCATGATATCCCCTAATTTATTGTTATTTTTATATTTATTTATGAATATATATAAATCTATATTTATTGGGAATTAAGTTTCCTTTAATGAGTTGGAGATAATTCAGGGGTAATATATTTCCTTTTATAATCAATTATAATAATTATTGAAAGCTTGTTATTTAAATTATTATGGTAATAATACTAACATAAAAAACAACATTTTTTATATGATTTTGTTAATAAGTTATATGTTTAATAAGTTATAAGTTCTTTATTTTTATTAACTTTATATTGATTTCTTAAAAATAATATAACTTTGACTTGTATATTTGTAAGTAAATTTTAGTTAAGTTTTGATTTAAAATTAGTATGTAATTAGTTTTAATATGTGATATTTAAATTTTGTGTGAGAATTGATGACATATCTAATTATTATTCAGTTAATTGTTTTTTCTTGAAAATATAATGGCATGTTAATGTAATTAAATAGAAAATTTAAGAGTTTTTTTGCTAAATGTGTTTCGAGTTTTCTGGTGGCGACACATCAGCTTTTTCAAAAGAGTGCTTTTCTATTAATATACAGGGGATACAATACAAGTTGTAATAAAGAATTTCAGTTAAAATATGGATTTAAATTCGGTTCTTCTATTGTAATATTTTTGACCCCCAAATTAGATTGGGTCAATTAGTTGAATAATTTCGTTTTGGTTTTGATCCGGTCGTTTCTCGTATTGAGTTTGATCATTTTGGTTTGCTAAAATACCCACTCCCTACAACTTAAAAGCTCAAGATTAGGACAAAGTTTTATGTTTGATATTTAAATTAAAATAGTAAAATAAATTTGTTTGTAACATATAAATCAAAAAATTAAATGAATGAATTCATCTATACAAATAAAGAATGAAGAATGTTCTCTCTAACATAGAAAAACTAGAAAAGCTTGCTTGCGAATTCATTAGCCTTAACTTGAGAAAGGTTCGATCTCTTAGTTCCGATAAGCTTCTCCCTAGCTTCACCGCAACTCTTGTCTCGTACCCTTGTCCGTTCTCTTTCTTCTCTGTCGAATTCATCGTTTCTTCTAACAGAGAGAAGAATCCAGCTGAGTTTCTATACATTTCAAACACCATTCCCACTTGACCACCATGCTCTAAGGTGTTGACAACCGCGGCCAAAGAAGCACAAGTCATCGCCACGATTCCAGCTAAGCCGGAATCTTGACCGATAAAAACAGAGCTCACTGCCGAAACTCCGGTTAAAACTGGTCCAGAGATAGCCAAGAACCGGTTTAGCTTCAACGCCACGTTACCTAATCTCTCATACTCTTCTGCGTCTCTGCTCTTCACCACATGATCAACTTCTCTCATCTCCGCCTCTAGCTCTTGGCTCCACCCATTCGCAAGACCAGTTTTAGGGCTTTTACGATTGTTTTCAGGCCACCAACTCGCCGGTTTAAACTCTTCCGGAAACTTCTCGAGCAATGTTCCGATAAGAGGAAGAGGGTAAGCTTTGTCTAGAGACAACACTCTCTTTATCGCTTCCTTCACATCTTCATCTGTGATCACCTCGTTTATTCTTAAAAACATTTCGATTTCGACTCTCAACCTCTTGAACAGCCTCGTTGCGTTCCTCTGATCTTCAGTAAGCTGCGACGGTTGAATCTTGCTCATCAAGGCAGGAAAACCCGTAGCAGATGTCAACAACACCGTTGAAGCTATCTTCACAGCAGTCACAGAATCTACGCCGTGTGCATTAACCGAGGCCGTCCCGGCCATCAAAGCGGCTGTAAGAGTGATCATGTTAACAGAATTGAGCAATAGAGAGTTCCAATTATTGCGCTGATCTCCAATGTTCTTATGCATCTCAATCCTATCCATAACTTCTTCAAGAACCGTATTGAGACGCGCCCTTTGGATAGCATCAGAGCCTCTCCTCTGTTTCAAAGAAAGAGGAAGACTTTCTACAAACTCAAAGCTCGGTTCTTTAACCGATAAAGTCTGTTTCTTCATCGGTATTTTTGGAATTGAGACGTTAAACTTCGGTAGTTTTGGTATGGAGACTGCAGATTTAGGTCTCGGACAAGAAGTAGAAGACGAAAGAACTAATCTTGAAACTTGTAATAAAGCCATATGATGATTCTTAATTGGTTTTGTTACGTTGGTTTCTTAAAATCTCTCAAAGGAGCTTTTGTGATTATGTTTGATGAATGAATGAAGAGAGGTGTTATGCGTGTGTGGTATTATATATAAGTTTTGGATGATGAATAAAACAAAGCAGAAAAATTAAAGGAATTGAATTGACCAAACAGACACTTTTTGAAAATTAATTAGAAAAATAGACAGTTTTTGTTAAAAATTTGAAAAATAGACACTTTTTAACTTTTGTGAGATAGAGAATTTGTGAGAGAGAGTATATGACAAAAACAAATAGAAAAACCAATATACCTATGACCATGTATCATAAATAGAGAGTTTTATTCGTGGTCTCCATTTTGAAATAAGAGATGAAATGTGAAAAAAAAAAAGTGTGAGACCTAATTTTGAGATATTTGATAAAATATTTAATGTTTCATGGTCCATTAAAATTAAAAACATTCTCTCAACTAACATCAAATAACTTTTACTTTCAAATTTAGCACTATAAATTTTTAAAAATAGGATTTAATTTAAAAATTAAACTCTAAACTCTAGATACTAAAACTCTACCCCACAAAATTATACAATAAGTGTAAAATAAAAAACCAAACATAAAAAAAATATTTCAAAAAATCATTTCAAAATATTGTAATGATGTCAAATAATGTTATATTAGTGTACCATCTAGTTTAATTATACAATCAGAGTTTGGTGTACCATATGGATTTAGTGTACCATCTGGTTTTGGTGTAAAATATGTGTCTGATGTAACATCTGTATCTGATGTACCATCTGAGTCTAGCATACCATCTACGTCTGGTGTACCATTTGGGTATAGTGTACCATCTGAATATGGTGTACCATCTAGCTTTGGTGTACCATATAGCTCTGGTGTACCATCTGAATCTGGTGTACCATTTGAGTCTGGTGTACCATATGAATCTGGTGTATCATCTAAATATGGTGTACAATCTAGGTTTAGTATATCATCTAGATCTTGTGTATATGGATTTGGTGTACCATCTGGGTTTGGTGTACCATTTGGATTGGTTTATTATCTAAGTTTGGTGTACCATATTGGTTTAGTATACTATCTAATTAAATTTTCAAAATGAAAACCCTAAAATCTAAATAATAAACTCTATCCCGTCAATATTATACCCTAAATGTAAAATAGGGAACCCAAACATAAACAAAATCTAAAACTAACATAAAATATTGTAATGTGTGAAATAGTATTATTCTGGTATATAATCTGGGTTTAGTGTACTATCTTGGTTTGATGTACCATCAGGGTTTGGTGTACCATCTAAAATTTTTTCAACACTAAACCCTATACTCTATATACTAAAGCATATCCCTTCCAAATTATACCATAAACGTAATATAGAGAACCCAACCATAAAAAAAAAAATCTAAAAACTAAATTAAAATATTCTAATGTGTGAAATATTGTTATTCTGGTGTACAATCTCGGATTGATGTACCATCTGAGATTGGTGTACCATCTGGGTTAGATGTACTATCTAGGTTGGGTGTACCATCTGGGTTTACCATCTGGGTTTAGTGTACTATCTGAGTTTGGTGTACCATCTGGGTTTAGTGGACCATCTAAGTAAGTTTTCAAAACTGAACCCTACACTCTAAATATTAAACATTATCTATTCAAAACTATACCCTAAATGTTAAATAGAGAACACAAATCTAAAATCTAACTTAAAATATTGTAATATGCGATATATTGTTTTCTGGTGTACAATCTGGGTTTGGTGTATCATCTAGGTTGGGTGTACCATCTAGGTTTAGTGTACTATTTGGATTTGGTTTACCATCTAAATAAATTTTCAAAAATAAAATAGAGAACCCAAACCTAAAAAATTAATTCTAGAAATTTGGGAAGTTTATGAAATTTCTAAAAATTAATTTAAAATATTTTAATGGGTATAATAATGATATTTTGGGAAGTTTATGAAATGTGTGATATAATTGTCCAAAAAACTTGTTTTAGTGTTGTTTTAGGATATTTCTCAAAAATCAAACACACACCTAAAATTCAAAACACATAAGTCAATTAAGAAAATGATTTATTCATTTGTAAAAAAGAATTTTTTTTATTTAGGTTATTATTTTGGTCATGTGTAAAAAAAAATAGTATAAAGTTCATCATTTATTAAAATATACCTTTGTTATTGGACTGATTTTTATTAGGCTCAATTTTAACAACAAATTTGTCTCTATGTGGATACATAAAAAAACAAACAAGGTTAAAAATGTCATTTTTTAATGGTTCTCTAATAGAACTTTCCATTAGAGAAGAAAGAGAAAAGTTTCTATTTATCTAATTTATTTTCAAACGTGACTACTTTTCAAATTATTTGTTGAAAAAGTGTCTACTTTACCAGAAACACACTAATCAATCAATCATAAAGAAAAATCCAAAAAATGGGATCTTCACCGAAGAAGTGTTTGCTTAAGCTTGGGGACAAACAAAGTTAAGAAGAGATAAGGCTGATCCTACCGAGTTATGGAATAGGATTGGCTCAAGGTTATTTAGGATTTATCTAAATATGTAATCCTAATACAATTAGGACTTGGTGTTAGACTTCTCTATCTATATAAAGAGATGTCAAAGCTGTGACACAATTTATGAGAGATTAGAGAGTTTAAAAGAGCTTTAGTTTTTGAGTCAGTTTTCTAAAGCATTATCAAGGTTTTCTAAGAGAGTTTATTCAATAGATACTATTCGTTGAATTCAATATTTTGGTATTAGAGCTACTATTGAATTTCTCGATCTAGTATCCTTGAACTAAATAGAGGATCCTTTTCTTTCAAGCAAAGTTTTTCTTTCACAAAGTTTTACAAGAGAAGTTGCTCTTGTTTTGAAATCTAAAATATGGGAGATAAAGAGAAAGATGCAGGAGACATTGTTACTGTACCAAATACAGTACGAGAAAGTGGTTCCTCCTCAATTCAATGTCCAATGCTTAATGCCACGAACTACACCACCTGGTCTATGAGAATGGAAATCTTATTATGAATTCACAAGGTTTGGGAAGTTTTCGAAACAGGATCCGAGAATGAAGAGAAGAACGACATGGCTAAAGGACTTTTGTTTCAATCCATACTCGAGACTTTAATTCTGCAAGTAGGAAAACTTAAAACTACAAAGGGCGTATGGGAAGCAATACAATCAAGACATGTTGGTGCAGATAGGGTCCGAGAAGCACGATTGCAGACTCTAATGGCCATTTTTGATCGACTAAAGATGAAGGAGAGCGACAAGATTGATGATTTTGTTGGCAAGCTTTCCGAGATATCCACAGAGTCCGCAGCTTTAGGAGAGATTATTGAAGAACCGAAGCTTGTAATGAAGTTTCTTAAAAGCTTACCACAGAGACGTTATATACATATCATCGCTGCTCTTGAAATTGTTCTCGATCTCAACGCAACCAATTTTGAAGACATTGTAGGCCGACTCAAAGCCTACGAAGAAAGAATTTGCAATGAAGAAGATCAACAAGAAGAAGATAAAGGGAAGCTTATGTCTGCTAACATGGACTCTCAGTCTTTTCAAGGAAACTTAGATGGATTTAGAGGACGAGGACAAGGCGGTGGAAGATTCAGAGGAAGATTTGGACGAGGAAGAGGATGTGGAAGGTTTGGCTATCAACAGAGGGATAAATCTAAAGTAATATGCTATAGATGTGACAAGGTTGGTCACTATGCCTCAAACTGTCCAGACAGACTGTTAAAGCTTCAAGAAATAGACGAAAACGAAGATGACAACACTCATGAAGCTGATGAACTAATGATGCATGAAGTTGTGTACCTCAATGAACATAATGTAAAGCCTGAACAATTGGAGAAGCACTCTGCAGAGGACAATGTATGGTATTTGGATAATGGAGCTAGCAATCATATGAGTGGACATATTAGCTACTTCATTAAGCTCGAAAAGAATGTTAAAGGAAAGGTCCGGTTCGGGGATGATTCTCGTATTGACATCGAAAGAAAGGGATCAATTTTGTTTGTTTGTGCTAATGGTAAAAAGAAAATTCTGAATGAGGTCTACTACATACCAGATTTGAAGTGCAACATCATAAGTCTTGACCAGGTAATAGAGTCTGGTTGTGATGTCATGATGAGGAATGATTACTTAATCTTATATGATAGAGATGGAAAGCTGATAATAGGATATTCACCCAGGGTATCAATTCCCTATGCAGTTGTAGTACAAAGGGTTATCAATCCAAATGGTTGTTATGCTAGCAGATAAGATATGATCAGAAGCAAGCAAGCCAAGCCAAGCAATGGTTGGGGTTTAATCTAGCAATCCTAAAATAAGCAAAGTTAAATAAAAGAACAAGAACCACACGACGTAGGCACTCAATGCAAGCATTCGAGTACAGGATCAGGTGGAGTGATCGAGTAAAGAAGAAGAGTATGAATAGCTCGAAGGTGTACACGAAGCTGGTGATTGAGTACCAGTTCGGGTATAGGGTCGAGTTATGAATAAAAACGTAAACAATCAAGATGCGAAAGGTCCTAAGGATGGGCTAATCGACTCCTAAGTGTTCCTAACCAATATGGCATGTCCTACATGCCTCAAACAAATATTCCCTAGACAATGAATCTCTAAAACCTTGTTAAAACACTCTCGTGATAGAAACAATCAACCTTGATCACTCCCCTACCCAACTCTCGTGAGAGAAACATGATCAAGCAGGCAATACAAACCGATTCATTATTGTCAATAAACTCCTTACACATCTAATCTCTTAGGCTAAGTGAGTAAATCTCTAGCATTGATTGATTCAAGCATTTCAACAACATCTCTCGATGGTAAAACACCCTAGATCTACTCTCAACCTCTCGGTCTGAAATTAGCATTAAGAACACCAATCTAGAAAATAATTTATAAAACATAAACAATCAAGCTAAGACATCCTAACCGATCAAGAACACATATTTGTCTATCCCATCTCTAGAAACTTTGTTCACTACTCAGATCTCATTGCAGAAAGCATAAAAACACATATAAACGAAAATTGCATTGCATTGACAATAGAAATAGAGTAGAAGAGTACAAAATCAAAATCTAGAAGAATAGCAAAAAGAAAATGAAAATAAATCCTAACAAAGTGGAAAAAGTGTTTGAGTTGCTCAAGATCTCTCTCAGAAGCTCTCGCTCTCTGGTTTGAGTGTCTGCGGCGTGCTAGGCAAGAGAAAGATGAGGGGGGGGGTTTATATATGGAAACCCTTTAAACCTAGCTGCCCAGTCCTGCCCGAGGGTATGCTCGAGGCGGTGCTCGAGGATGTGGTTGGGTTACTCCTCGGATAAGTCTTCGGGTTGTTCTTCCTGCCCTTGGATCCTCTTCGATCGGGTTGAGGTTCAGACTGTTCTTCCTGCTCCATAGCTCCTTCAGGTACATGCTCGTATTTGACCTTGTTTCTCCCCATTTTAGGCTCTAAAGCACCTGTTTTCATCCAAAATGTGCAAATGCAAGAATGCAACACCCTAAATGGCCTAAATGTGGATTCCTACAGTTAATGACCTAAAAACGCTAAGGTTGGGGTATATATAATGCAAAATATGGACAAAAAAGGATGCCTAAAATATGTAAATTAGAGAGTTATCAGACCCCCAAACTTAAATCTTGCTAGTCCTCTAGCAAGGAAGTAGGAGAAAGAGGTTAAAAATGGGACTCATAACCTTTTGAGCTAAGCGACGGATTCAAACCATAGTCCTTAAAGATAGTTTAACGGTGCTAAGATCAATCATAATACTTACAAATATTTTTCTATGCTTATCACCATGCATCGATCTAGTTCATCCTCCAACTATTAGTAAAGACTTGCAATTCCGAAGAACATCTCTTTCACATTCATTAAAGTGTTTGACGAATTCTTGCAAATGGAAAGTGAATCAAGCTCAATCAATTTCAAGGGTAAAACTTTTTGGTGGGGTGGTTTCAAACAATATCTTTGGGTGGTTTTCTCTCAAAAGATGGAATGCTAGACAGTTGTGAAAACTATCTAAGATTGAGAACAATTAGGGCATAGAAAGCTTAACTATTGATAATCTACCCTTTTCTCATTCACTTTTTTTTTTCTTGTCAAACCCCCTAGAATAGAACTACCCACATCCTTGATTTTATTTATTTTTTATAATCCCTAAGGGCTAATCTTTAAACATCTAGCTCTTCTTTTTTTTGTTTTTTTTTTGCTAAACCCCTAATAATATTCCTATATATATATATATATTTTTTTTCTAGGAGACTATATCAAGATCTTTTTTTTTTTACTTAGAGACTTAGAGCTTTAAATGAACCGAACCTTAGGGACCTTCTTCTTTAATTTCATTTTTATTCCTCAACCCAACCCCAAATAATCATGCTAACCACCTATCATTCAAAACTGATTCTACTAGCTAGTCCAAATGATTCTAAACTTAGCTAAAACAAGAGCCAGTTCTTTGTCGTTCTCAATACTCTCAAGGTTTCACAACCTATAGCACAATGAAAAGGCCTCACTCAACAATTCACAACAAGGTTTGAAAGAAAGGTTTGGGTTCAAGGGTAGGTAAAAACAAATCGGGTTAAATGAAAAGATTAGCAAAAATGGAATGTTAACCTGAGTTTAGAGTTACCATGAGCAAGTATTCAAATTCCATAAGCAAGACAATTTAAGTTCAGGTTAAGTCCAATAATATAGAGATGATTCAATGTTCAAGCAAGTGGAGGAAGCTTTCAAAAGACTCAAGGTTTTAAACAAAAATTTTTCATTTTTTTCCATGGATTGATCTAGCAACAATGAACTGTGATTAAGGGCTATAGCTTCAATCCTAAGGTTTGACTTTAAACAAGGTGGTTTTAATCATTGTCCCTTAAAATGAATATGCAACAATCCTATATGAATCAATCTAGACTCAATCCTAATATGGAAATGCAACTACATGAACACTCTTTTTTTTCAAATTTTTTTCTGGGTTTATTTTATGCAAATAGATGCAGACTCAAGTGAATAAAAATAGTATGCAAAAATTTGAAATAAGAAAATAAGAAAATAAAACACAATGTTAAATACATTCTCAGACCCTCCCCCAAACTTAAATTACACAGTCCCTTGTGTAAATAAAAGTCTGAAAAGGAAATCTAAGAATCACAAAGAAAAATAAAACACAATGCAATGGTATAAAAAATGGTTTGGATGAAAGTGGTACCTCATGGGTTGGTGAAGAAGGAGGTTATGGCAGCCTCCATGCTCGCCAAAGTGTACCCAGGATCGTCGCCGGCTTCAGCAAGTGCCGGGATTTGCTCATCAAAAAGCTCGGTTATGTGCACGGACGACCTGTTCGGACCAGCATCCGAGGGTTTGATCGGGCAAGGCATCGCGTAGCTCACCGGGTAGTACGATGGGTATGGTGGGAAAGGTCCAGAATGGTCACCCGTGTAGCTGCTCGCATGATGCATCGAGTAAGGCATTGGATTTGGCATTTGGTAGGTCTGACGGAAAGGACCCGAGTGGTCACCCGAATGTGTGATCGATGGAGGCATCGGGTACGACATTGTGTACCCCGTCGGGTGAGGCGTCGGATAGGCATCTGAGTGGCTTCTCCGTGATCTATCAGGTCTGGTTGCACCCTCCTCTGCTTGTGACTCATATAATGACGCCTTATGAGGCTCTACAGGTGCCAAACCTCGGATCCCCCTAGTGGTCCGCTCCTCCCCATCCATGTGGGTGCGTATGCTGAAGCGGGAGCTGAGGCACATCTTGCCTTGTCTTGTAGCTCCCTGATCTGACCTCCCATCACCTTCACTGTCCCGGTAAGATCCTTCCCTTTCCTTGCTAGGAACTTGTTCATCCTCTTCAACCATCTGATCCTCTTGTGAGCTTCTCTCACCCCTACTGGTTGCTTTTGAGAGCAAACATACTCCTCAAAATCATAATCCTCCGAATCATCTCCCTGTCCTTGACCTGTTGGATCTCTCTCTTCAGCTTCGGATTCCCCTTTAGGGTTGTACAGCTCCTCTAATGGTGGCATGAAATCTATGTTTGCCCCTAGCCGGATTTTTGTGAACATGACGTTGGGCAGAATCATTTGAGTAGCTCCGACTGCTGGATGAACGAACTTGAAGAGCAACCTATCATTTGGCTTTTCATAAGCCAAGAATCTTGCCAATGTGAGGTACTCAAAGTCTAGCCATCTCGGCTCATGAACAACTCCCTTCAGGGGCACGTCGCAAGCTACCAAAATTGGCGTGACTAAACCTCTTATGGAGATTTTGCCAGATCCTTCGCGCCTCTCGGTTTTCATGGCCCAGGATTTCAAATACATGAACTGATCAAGCAAAACAAAGACCATGCTGGTGTCCGCAATATCCCCTACTAGTGGTCTACCATCTCTAGCACTATCCAAGATTCCACACAAGGCTATGTCTAACAGCTGAAGCTCATGATCATTCACATTCCCAGTTTCCTTCCTAGAAATAAAGTGCAAGTTAGGGACTTGTGAAAATATCTCAGGACAGGGCTCCTAATTTGAGCAGATTTGGAGCTTGTGGATTTGCAGGGAAGCTTATCTCCTATTGTCAGCCATAGGAATTTCATCTCTTCCTTTTTTACCTCCATGTTCTCTCCATGACCAGCCTTGAAACCATATAGCTCCTCCATTTCCTTGAAAGTAAGTCGGTACTCCTTGTTGCACACGGAGAAGGTGATGAACCCGATCCCCCCATCGGGTAGCAGCTTCGGGTGGTCTTCAAAATAGTGTAACCGCAGCGTGGCAAGGAAGTGGACCGTCTCCTCCTCGTATGCTTCGAGGTTGGCTTGCATCATCTGGCCCAGGTGGCACATGACGAAGAGAAACTCGACATCTCTAGCGATCCCCAACTGTTTCATCGTCTTGCAGTGGAGATAGCGGGTCCCAACGAAGCTCATCTTGCGGAGGACCTTGAAGAGTTTGGTCGGAGTCTCCACTTCTCTTTACTTCAGTATCCTATACGCCATTTGGGTGCCTTCTCTCTGCTCTTCCTCATTGTCAGGGCTCTCACCATCGATGTCTTGGTCTTCTTCTTCTGCCGCTCTCTCGGCCACCTCCTCAACCTTTTCAGAAGCTCGTCTCTTCCCCCTCGCAACCGCAGCTCTGCGTCTCAACCGGGAGGCTTGGTTCTCCTCCGGTTTTCCTCCGTCGGCGTCTGAATCGACCTCCATCGGATCAGTGACGGTTCTATTTAACGTAGACAGGTCCCTACGTCGAGGAGATCTGCAGACTACACTTGCTACTGGGCTTGGAGAGCGAACTCGGGTGTCTACACGATCGGGTGCTCGAGTGCCTCCTCGGATGACGGATCGGGTTGAGCATCGGGTAAGGGATTGGACACATCCACTCAGCGGTTGGGAATGTGAAGAGTCTCCTCCTCCTCAGGAATCGCGAGCATCGATGCCGTCTCCTCCGGTTCTGGCAACGGCGGAGGTCGACCTGGTTCGCTTCTTTTGGTATGTCATGATCTTTGGAGCCATTGGTGAGTGTCCCTTAAATGAAGAAAAGATACTAAACCGAGATCAATAGGGTTAGTCCATCAAGATTGAAAAACTCGATTTCTAGAGAGAAAAGAAGTTTGGAAGACAAAGAGTTTTAGGGTTTTGAGGAAACTTATGGATTTATGATGTTGGGGAGTAGAGGCTCGGGACTCCTTAAATAGAGAGATTCGGTTACTAGGGTTTCACCGAGAGTGGGTTAGAGTTTTGTTGAATTTGGACTCCACTCGCCACCCGAGTGGGAACACGATCAGGCGCGTCGGGTACGTATTCAGGTTCAGCCTCGGGTTCCCCTAAATTTCTATTTTCTTCTCTTTTTTTTATTTATATAAAACTTATAGAAATATAAAAGTATTGCAAAATCTAAATTAAACAAAACGAAATAAATAAGATTAAATGAAAAGAGATTAAAAGATACCTTTGGGACTTCCTCCCAAGTGAGCTTGTTTTACGTCACTAAGCTTGACTTTTCATGCTCTTTAAGCATTGTTTTTGGAAGGGAGAGGTTTTGGAATCCTCTTCACTGTAGCAGACGGATTCAACGGATTTTTCGGTTCTTGTCCTGGTTCCATTGCAAATGTAGCATGAACTTCTTGGCAACGCCTGATTGTCCTTGGCATCGTTTGAATGGAGAAGATCTGGCCATCGATGGTTGGTCTTTTTATTCCATTCTTGATGTCAAATTTCATCTTGATGTGCTCTCCATGCTCAATGCTGATCTGTCCTTTTTTCACATCAATCACTGCACCTACTATTGCCAAGAATGATCTTCCTAGAATTAGTGGATCTTCTGGTTCCTTATCCATGTCGAGGATCATGAAATCAGTAGGAATCTCCACTCTTCCGATCCTGAGAGACAAGTTTTCCAAGATACCAATGGGATACCTAATTGTCCTATCAGCTAGAACCAAATACAGGCTGCTTGGTTTAAAACTGCTGAAACCCATCTTGTTGGCAACTGAAAGTGGCATAATACTGACTGAAGCTCCCAAATTGTATAGACTGGTGAAGATCCGAAGGCCTATTGAAGATGGCAAAGTGAAAGAGCTGGGATCCTCCAGTTTCTCATTGATCCTCAGTCCAGGGTCTAAACACACTCCACTCCTCAGGATCGTATTCCCAATTTCTTTAACGGCTTCCTTTACTTCCATCTCCAACTGAGCTGTCTCTTTGATGATTTCATCTCGAAGAGCGTGTGGTGGCAAGAGCTTAGGATGAGGGACTTTTTGTTTAGACATACGCTCTACAAGCGCCTCTAATTGGATATCAAGAGCTGCTCTGAACCTTTCCTCTAATTCCCCTTTCTCAGCTGCAGGAAGTTGAAATTGATCCGTCATCTGAACATCTACCTGATGGATCGTCCAATCACCATCGTCGGGTACGTCATCAGGTTCAGCCTCGAGTGGTGAATTGGTTAGCGATGCACGAGCCGGTGTTCGATCGCCAACTCGATCGGTATCCTCGGGTGAGGGGTCGGGTTCATACTCGGATAAGTAATATTGGTGCTCATACATCCCACTGTGATCCATATCCTCCCCATCTTGAAAATCACTGTCCTCAGTGAGGTAATCATCAAAATCTGCAAGAAAGATTGCCTGTGCAGTCGCATAGTCCTTTGGGTTCTGAACAGCTTTACCTGGAAGCTGGCCCAGTTTTGGAGTCGATTGTGCGATGTTTTGGCCCTCTAGGTATCTCAACTTAGTATTGAGGGAGTCATTTTTAACATTCAAGTCATTGTACCTAGAATCTATCTGGTTGCTCATCTCCGCGAATCGTTTTTTGTTGTCCATTGTTGTTGATGCCTGACTTTGTATCATCTGCTGAATTAATCCGCGTAGGTCAGCCTCTTGAGAATTGTTCTGTGATCCTTGCTGTGGTGGGAATCCAGGTGGTGCAATGTGTTGGTGGTAATTGCCGAGGTAATGCTGCTTAGGGGCATAGCCTTGATTGTATTGGACAAAAGGCTTTTGCGGGCCCTGGTTTCCTTGGACTGCGGACAGGTAGATTTTATCTTGAGGATTAGCAACATTGGGGTTATGGTATGAGAGATTCGGGTTTGGTTTGTAGTTGTTGTACCCTTTATTGTAACCCCCTTGATTGTTGATATAGTTCACATCCTCGAGCTGAGCATTCACCCCATCTTGTTGCTGAAATTGGGCTTCCTCTGAGATTGAATGGACTTGTTGTTGCTGGTGGAGGAGTTTATCCAATTTGTCATTGAGGGCTTTCATGTCTCGCTTGTACTTGGCATCATCCTCTCTAGAAGATCGTATTGTGCGATCATACTCCTCATGGTAGTGCCCATCAGATTGGGCTAAGTTCTCCACTAGGTCCCAACCTTCATCAACATCGTTGTTGAGAAAATTTCCATTACTAGCGGTGTCCAGCAACATCCGAATCTTAGAGACTTACCGCGGTAAAGTGTACTTAGCTGAATCCATGATGCGTACATCTGCTGGTGTATCCCTTGAAACGTTCCAAGGTGATATATCATGGTTTTTACGGTTTTTAACCATGATATAAGTGTGCTTTTTGAGTCTTTTGATTTGTTTTGTAGGATGTTTTTGAGTCTCTACAGGTTTTCTAAGATTTTGGCACGGATGGAGCGGAATGAAGCAATTCAGATCATTTTGGAGCATTTAGCCGAAGAAAATCAACTTGGAATCGATTCAAAGTGATGGTGTCGATCGACATCACCTTAGTGTCGGTCGACACCCCTGTTTGCCGACTCAAGACCCAAGTTTTGGAAGATTTACAAAAGTTTCCCGAAGTTTTCCATATTTGCATCACAAGCCCCTAACGTGTTTTAGGACATATATATATTGTTTTTGGGGTTAGAAACCCTTAAGTTTTAAAGATATTGAGAGCTTTTGGGAGAGAAATCTGAACTTCTTTGTAGAGAGAAGAATTTCTAAACCCCTTCTTTTACTTTTGATATCTATTGCTTATTATTCAGAAAAGATGTTTTGTTCTTCATTGAATATGTCTGAGTAGTTTGCTTGTTAGGTTCAGGGTTTTTCACAGGGATTTTATGATTTATTAGATCTGTTTATTTAGGATTCATTATCTTTCTAGATCTTCATCATAGGTTGTTCTTCATATTAATCCTTGATTGGCCATCTAGAATTAATAACTTAGGAAAATAAATTGATATGAGAATATAATTGATTTTCCTGATAAAACCTTTTGATGAGCAAAATTACTTCTTGCAAAGAGATTTGATTTAATAATTTTGTGAAAAATCTAAACTTGTTTTCAAAGCTGATTTTTAACCTAGAATTTTACAAAGAGATTTGGATTTTCTGATTTTAAATTTAGATAATATTTGCAGTGAGAACTGATTTATTTTAAAAAAGATTTTAGAGTTCTAGATCTGATTTTAATTGCTTGAATCCTATTTAGTTATTGATTTAATATTTTGTAATTTCCTGAGAAATTCCCTAGGCCTAGCTATTTAATANCCCCTGTTTGCCGACTCAAGACCCAAGTTTTGGAAGATTTACAAAAGTTTCCCGAAGTTTTCCATATTTGCATCACAAGCCCCTAACGTGTTTTAGGACATATATATATTGTTTTTGGGGTTAGAAACCCTTAAGTTTTAAAGATATTGAGAGCTTTTGGGAGAGAAATCTGAACTTCTTTGTAGAGAGAAGAATTTCTAAACCCCTTCTTTTACTTTTGATATCTATTGCTTATTATTCAGAAAAGATGTTTTGTTCTTCATTGAATATGTCTGAGTAGTTTGCTTGTTAGGTTCAGGGTTTTTCACAGGGATTTTATGATTTATTAGATCTGTTTATTTAGGATTCATTATCTTTCTAGATCTTCATCATAGGTTGTTCTTCATATTAATCCTTGATTGGCCATCTAGAATTAATAACTTAGGAAAATAAATTGATATGAGAATATAATTGATTTTCCTGATAAAACCTTTTGATGAGCAAAATTACTTCTTGCAAAGAGATTTGATTTAATAATTTTGTGAAAAATCTAAACTTGTTTTCAAAGCTGATTTTTAACCTAGAATTTTACAAAGAGATTTGGATTTTCTGATTTTAAATTTAGATAATATTTGCAGTGAGAACTGATTTATTTTAAAAAAGATTTTAGAGTTCTAGATCTGATTTTAATTGCTTGAATCCTATTTAGTTATTGATTTAATATTTTGTAATTTCCTGAGAAATTCCCTAGGCCTAGCTATTTAATACCTTGAATTTTCACAAGCTTTTATTTAATATTTTGCATTGTTTATTTTAATTCAAATAAATTTGTTTAGCTTAATTATTAAACTCTATAATTTATTGTGTAGACTTGAGTCATTGTGGAATTCGACCCCTAAGTACTACAGTGACCTCTTAATTTGAGGGAGTAGCTCTAGGGTTTAATTTGAGCATATCACCAGGCTTCACTGAACGTCTCATTGCTGTTCTGAACAAAGCTGGAGATGTCATTTCGCATCCTTGCAGTTCTGGAGTTGAAGAAGTATTTGGCGAGGAACGCCTTTTTGCATGCTTCCCATGTGGTGATAGACTCCTTGGGAAGTGATTTCTCCCAAACATGTGCTTTGTCACCAAGAGAAATTGGGAACAGCCAGAGTTTGAATCCATCTTCACTAACTCCATTGATCTTTCTGAGGCTACAGAGCCTATCGAATTCATCGAGGTGATCCAATGGGTCCTCCATTGGCAGGCCATGAAACTTGTTGCTCTGAATCATCTGGATGAGACTACTGTTGATCTCAAAGTTGTTGTTTTGAACAGCAGGTGTCACAATGCCATGTCTTCGAGTATGCGTAGATGGAGCATCTCATGCTCCTATGTTGGTCCTCTCTTGAGGAGCTGGTGGACCATTCTGATTATTCATGAACTCCTCAATTGTGGTTAGTTGCGGTTGTTGTACTTGTTGTTGACGGAGTAACCTTGGTCTGTCGATGTTGTCTATGAAAGGACTCAGGTGTTGGATACTCTTGGATCGTGTTTGCATGCACAATCAGTTAACCGAGTGAGTACACGAAGGTCTACCCGATCCAGGTGATCGAGTGACGGTTCGGGTGGGTACTTGGGTTGTGCCTGAAATGCAAAACAAACAAAAACAAAAACAAGTCAGTTCCAAACCGATGGATAGAAAAAGAACTTGATCTAGCAAGTGCTGAAATCTTAAACGTAGCAAACAAAATTCACCCAAATGGCAACGACACCAAATTGATAACAGGATTTTCACCCAAGGTATTAATTCCCTATGCAGTTGTAGTACAAAGGGTTATCAATCCAAATGGTTTTTATGTTAGCAGATAACAAATGATCAGAACAATGCAAGTCAAGCCAAACAATAATGGGGGTTTTATCTAACAACGTAGAAGAAACGAAAAAGTAATAAAACAAGAACCACACGACCTAAGCACTCGATGCAAGCATTCGAGAACCGGATCGAGTGGGTAATCGGATGACAGAAGTAATCAAGAACACAAAGATGAACAGCTCGAAGGTATACACAAAGCTGGTGATCGAGTACCAGTTCGGGTAAGGGGTCGAGTTATAGATGAAAAGTTAAACAATCAAGTTGCGAAAGCTCCTAAGGATGGGGTAATCAACTCATAAGTGCTCCTGATCAATTTGGGATGTCTTACATGCCTTAAGCAAATATTCCCTAGACAATGAATCTCCTAAACTTGCTAAAACACTCTCGTGATAGAAACAATCTGAAACGACCCGACCCGTTTTTTTAATAATAAATAATAAATAATAATAAATAACTACAACTAGTGGTCCCATACCCACCAGCCACCTATCCACAACCACAACCAACAACGGAAATAACAATACCAATATTATCCAATAATAAAATAACCAATAATCAAATATAGCAACAATCAAATAACTAATCATCAGGAAACATGAAACCAGCAACCTAGCAATGTTTCTAATGACCCAACTCTAGCAACCTAACAACGCCAGATAACATCCAATCGAGTCCCTAGAAGATTCTCCTCTTCATCGCCTTGATTTCACGATCACACTTTGCCTTTACCTGCACCACAAACACATATTGAGATGCATGAGTATATGATAAACACTCAGTGAGGCAATCCTCCCATCTACTGGGCTATACACACAAGCAACAGTGGTACCAATGTTCCAAAAAATCAATAAACAAGACATACAAACCAGGAAAGTCAAACATCATCTCGCTGGAAGGGAGGTGTCGACCGACACCAGCCAAGTGTCGACCGACACTGGCCTTGGTGTCGACCGACACTGGCCTTGGTGTCGACCGACACTACCCCACAGTGTCGATCGATGCCTAATTTGCTGGTGTCGATCGACACTCTCCCTCCAACCGCGATCCGCTCGAAGCCGAGAGTCGAATCTCGCTCCCAACCTCCTCCAAATCGCCTAATACTAAAAACCCAAGCCATATACGTCCATAGGAACCTGTAGCAACCAATCCCAGCAAGAAAAACACACAAAACAACAACAAACAAGCAAGAACAAGGAATCAAAGGCTTAGATTAGCCATGGTCATGCACTCACCTCTTTGCAGGAAGTTTCCGACCAACAATGAATGAATCCACACTCCCAGCAAGCTTCCCACATGTTCCTAGCCTTGAATTCTCACTCCCACAGCAAGATCTCACCCACAAAGCCTTGAAATCTCACAAAAACTCCCAAAAACTCAAGAACAATACTTTCTCCTCTTTATCTTTGTTTTCAGCGGCTAGACAACAACAAAACACGACCTAGGTCGTTTCCCACGTAAACATCACGGTTTAATGGTTCTCCCAAACCAAACCGACCAAAAATCGATAATTAAATCGAACTGGTCGAACCAGAAATAAGTGGTGTCGACCGACACCCCCTGGTCGAACCAGAAAACGCACAATTTTGGTTTGCGGGTGTTACACAATCAACCTTAGTCACTCCCCTATCCAACTCTCGTTGGAGAAACATGACCAAGCAAGCATTAAAATCCGATTCATTATTGTCAATAAACTCCTTACACATCTAATCTCTTAGGCTAAGTGAGTAAATATGTAGCATTGGTTGATTCAAGCATTTCAACAACATCTCTCGATGGCAAAACACCCTAGATCTAATCTCAACCTCTCGGTCTGAGAATAACATTAAGAACACCAATCTAGAAGTGAATTTTTATAAAATAAACATTCAAGCTAAGACATCCTAACCGATCAATAACACATATTTGTCTATCCCATCCTTAGAAACCTTGGTTCACTACTCAGATCTCATGGTAAAAAGCATAAAAACACAAATGAATTAAAATTGCATTGTATTTGAAATAAGATAAAAGTGATAGGGTACAAAATCGAAACTGAAAAGAATAGCAAAAAGAAATAAAATCGATTCCTAACAAAGTAGAAAAAGTGTTTGAATCGCTCTCTCTCTCAGAAGCTCTCGCTCTCTGTGTTTTGTGTTTGCGGCGTTTTTTCCAGAAGAAGAAAAGGGGGGGGTTTATATATGGAAACCCCTTTAACCTAGCTGTTCAGTTCTGCCCGAAGGTTTGCTCGAGGCGGTGCACGAAGTTCAAGTCGGGTAGTTCCTCGGGTAGGGTTTTGGGTTGTTCTTCTTGCGCTTAGATCCTCTTTGATCGGGTTGAGGTTCAGACTGTTCTTCTTGCACGATCATTCCTTGGGGTACATGTTCGGGTTTTACCTCATTCTTCCCCATTTTGGGCTCCAAAGCACCTATTTTCATCCAAAATGCACAAATGAAACAATGCAGCACCCTAAATGGCCTAAATGCAAATTCCTACAGTTAAGGACCTAAAAATGATAAGATTAGGATATATATAATTTAAAATATAGACAAAAAAAGGTGTCTAAAACATGTAAATTAGAGAGTTATCAGTCTTTGTCTCTTGTTCATTGTGATTTGGATTTGATTAATTGGGAAGCATCATCAGTTTCGTTTCTTTAGTGTCTCATCGACTGAGTGACGATGATGTTGTTTTTTAATTGAAAGTTTGTGTTTTTAACCTAACCCAGTTTTAATAATCCGGTTGTGTGATTTTAAATAGCTCGTTGAACTTTTTTTAATGAATAGCTGGAAATCTATGTGAATGATTCAAGTTTTTTTTTTTAAAGAGTTTGGAGTCATTTTGTCTATGTAGGCAATTACTGCTGGAGTGTTGTCTGGTGTTAGTGATGTTGTATCTCAAAAACTCTCTGGCATACAGAAGATTCAGCTCAGATGGTTCTTCTCAAAGTGGTAAAGCTTGAATCTTTTTCTCTCTTCTAGAATCTCCCCAAGTTCAAGCTTCATTTGATAGCGTTTTCGATGATAGTTTCAAGATGGATTTTTGTTAAATTGTTTCAAAATCAAACTATTTGTCAAATGTTTTTCATACCAAAACTTCAATATCCTGCAAATAGCAACATTAACCGTGTTAAATTTTAAATTTGCTACATAAACTATATGAAATGTTGATAGGGAGGAGTTTTTTTTTTTTTCTCTTTTTTTATCTCTTATTTTCAGAAATACAAATGTTAGTGTTCATTCTTTGGCATGTCAAACGCGTATATCTCTCTATAATGTTTTGTTTGTAAACAATTTCCCCCCCAATTGACTCATATGAGCTAATCTTTTGTTGTAAAAAATGCAAATAATGTATGTATTTGTTTTCGGTTAAGTCTTGTTTAATGTATGTATTTGTGCACTCTTTATTAGTTTCGGTTTAGTGAGTTTTTATATAAACCGTGTAACAATCTTTTTCTCGAAAAATATGTAGAACACAAATCTTTGTTTATGTTACACTAATATATGTGCTGTAAAGTGTTTTTTTGTAACAGTGATTTTTCTAATTTTTTCAACAAATTAAGGTGGATGAGGAAAAGTAAATATTTATATATACATTTTTGGAGATATTTATGAAATAAATTCTGAAATTTAAACCTATTTATAAGCATGCCATTGGCATTTTTATTAATTTTTTTTATTTAAATAATTAATCTTGAGTTTTGATTTTTGGAAACAAGATTTACTATCCTAATAAATTTTCCAAAACAATCAGAACCACTTCCTTTAACATTAAGTATTAACTTTATAATTTATTTAATTAATATTAAGTTTCCAATTTTACAAAAAAAATAAGTTTCCAATTTTACAAAAAAATATTTTCTCCATATAGAAAATTCCTAAACAATCGGTCTAATCAATAAACGAATTGATTTTTAATCTTGGAGGAGGATCCGTGGCCAAGATTTTCGATCTCAACGCATTGATATCCAATAATTTTCCTCTAATATATATGTTCAAAACAAATAAAATTTAGATGCTAAGATATATCATATCCCAAAAATATTCCAAAAATAAAACAGATTACACCTCATTTCTCCCCAATAAGTTTCTTAATCGAATATTTTTTGCGTGCACAGGTTTGTTTAGTCGACCTAAATGATCAGTATATAAATACTCTACACCTACACCCTGATTATACATCAGCACACAATTACACAAAGCTCACCAGAAAACTTAAACACTCTTTCATGTTCGAAATATGCCAAAAATCGAAACTTAATAATGATGTCTCCTATTTTTTCACAGAAAACTTAAACACTCTTTCGTAGACCAATTATTACAAATAAGGATGATGAAATCGATTGACTAAAAATCAAGATGGGCAGAGATGTCGCAATGGACGGGATAAACAAAGACGAAGAAGATGATAGATTTGTTTTGTCAGATAAAAACAAGAACAATTGTGTCGGTCTAGACAAAACAAAAAAACCAATATTAGTTTACTTTAAAACAAAAGTCAATTACGTAATATATATCTGTGTAAGTAATTAGTATATTGAATTAGTTTTTTTTGGTTCAAATAGCTATTTCCCCATTTCTAATAAATTATATACACAATCTTGGGTCCATTTTAATAACCAAAGTTTATTAAAAGAAAAACAATGTGGAATTCATGTCAAACAAATAACTGTTAACAATTTTATTTGCATTTCACAACAAAACTATATATAATAAAGGTAACTGATTCTTTATATATAAACCATACAAAGCTACAATAAAAAATTATCCTGTACATATATTTAAAAAAATAATAATAATATAATACTACTATCTGTNAAAAAAAAAAAAAAAAAAAAAAAAAAAAAAAAAAAAAAAAAAAAAAAAAAAACAGTATATTCCTTCTAGAAATCACCACTTATTTAATTGTATAAAACAATAAACCTCAAACAAAATATTTTCTAATTTCCATACTAACTAATATATCTATATTTGTAAGGTTGTACATTTTATAAAATACAAATTAAACATTAATTATATATATAGTTAATCTATAAAATATATTATATTTTTTTATTAACAAAAATGGCCCTACGATGTACCGCAGAGAACGAAAGAAGGAAGAAGCCAACCGCAAAGAAGGAAGCCCAGGTCTTGTGAAGTGATGAAGTTGAATTACAAGGACTGTCTTGCAAATATGCAATTGCAAAAGAAGTAGTATAAAGAGAAAATAGCACTCACACCCACTTTTCTCAACTTTAATCACATTCACACCCACTTCTTGCTACACTATACTTTCTACTTGTAAAATTACAATATACCCCCTAACTAAACTCTAACTCTCTTTACCTTTATGTTTTATATTTCTTTCTCATTTTTTCTCTTTTTTTTCAATTAATCATTTTATATTTATTTTTACTTTTATTTTTCCTTCTCATTTCTCTCTCTATTTTTTCTTATCTTTTAATATTCTTTTTTCTTCAACATTTTCTTTTTTATTTTAATTACTATGTTTAAGTTTAACTTGTAAATAAACATTTTTTGCATCTTTCAATATTTTTTCTTTCCACAAAAAAAAATAATGTATGAGTCTAATCTAAATCAAATACAATTGAATTAGTGTATATAGTCAAATCAATAATTTCTAGTCCAAACTTATTTAATTAAATATTTGAGAAATTAAGAAATTTATTTAACTAAATTTTCAATATGAAATAGACTTGTTTGTCCACATACTTTAAGCTTAAATTAAATGCATAATGGATTAACAAAATATTGCATTCACAAGTTGTTATCCATTTGGATAAGTTATAAGAAACTTTGATATGATATCATTACCCACAAATTTTATTCGTGTCCACATGACCACGAAAATATGGATTTGATGTTGTTGTTGTATCTTAAGCCCTAAATCTCTAGAACCCGCAAATTCGATTGGTATCCACACGACCATGAATATATGGATTTGATGTTGTTGTTGTATTCTAAACCCTAAATATTTAGAACCCACAATATTGGTATCCACATGACCACAAATATATGGATTTGATATTGTCGTTGTATCATAAATCCTAAATCTCTAGAACCCACAAATTCTATTGGTACTCACATGACCATGAATATATGGATTTAATGTTGTCGTTGTATCATAAACTCTAAATATCTAGAAACCACAAATTTTATTGGTATCCACATGACCATGAATATATGGATTTGATGTTGTCGTTGTATCATAAACCCTAAATCTAAGACTTAAACCCTAACTCCTAAATCATAAACCCAAAATAGTAACACTAAATCCACATAACTCCTGAAACCTAAATCCTGAATTATAAAACTATAAACACTAAATTATAACTCCAAATGTTCAGATAAAAATGGATACTCATAATCTTTTGTACAAAAATATATGTAATTTATTGATAATAACTGGACAAATGATAATAAAAAAAAAGAGAGAGAGAGGGGGACCATGGAAAAAAAGTCAATATTTATCCAACAAAAGCATACAAGGGCAAAATTGTCCAAAATTTATTATAAACTTTGCAAAATATAGGTGTGTGTAAGTGCTATTCTCTCAAAGGAAGTACTATTCTTCATCCAACTAGGTTTTGAACCCACGCTACGCGTGGGGTTATTTGATATATTTTGATAAAATTTATATATGATTGATGACGGTAATGAAATATTATCTTATAGAAAACTTTAAATTACTATTAAGGAAAAAATTAAATTTCAGATACACAATTTTTAAAAATATAAAAATCAGTTGTGTTTTAAAATCATGAATTTAACTCCATGTCCAGGCGAAACGGATCAAACTGGTGACCTCACATATCCTAAATCAATTCTTTGACCACCAGAAAACGGAACAATTTTATAACCATGAATTTATCTCATTTTTCATATTTAATTGATCGCTATCACTTATGTTTTCGTGTTTTTATTCAATGTTTTCTTATTCTTCATATTCTTTCTTGTCATTTTCACTGTTAAATTTTATGGTAATTGTCATCATTACTTTTACCGTCTGGTTCTTCGTTATACTCTTCTTCTTGTTCTTTCTCGTCAACCTCTTCACATTCTTCCACTGAAAAACCTTTTTTTTAGACTACTACACAACTTGTTAACCCATCAAACTCCAAGACCAAAATCATATCTTTTCTCATAAAAATTGTGCAATTCATGAAAACCAACATAGTCAACACATGCACCCAATTATTGATAATTTCATCCATATTATTCGATTTTAGATCCACACGGTTTGAAACTTCTCAAACCAAAATCCTTACTTGCAGAGAAAGTAATATGAACACATATATAGTTAAAACAATATTTATGTTTTTCGTCAATCCTTCTTCTTTAAACTCAAATAACATCAAATCAAGGTCTTGCGACGTCAATCCTTATTTTTTAGACTTGAAAATAAAAATTTACTGCGAAAGTATCAAATCATCTGTAAAGTCATACACAAAAACATGTTTTGAAGCTCATAAGATATATAAAGCACAAACAGAGATAAGTAAGATATTTTTAAGATATTAAAAATTTGATATGTAATATTTTGTAATTCTTAAACTTTTAAATTTTTAATAGAGATTAAATTTTTAAAATATTTCAAACTTTAGTTGTAGTTTAAATATTTGGAACATCTTTTTTTGAGTTAAATATTAATGACAATTTAACTTTTTATAGAGTTTTAATAGTTATAATTTTTAACATTTTTATGGAGGTATTTATAATATTTCTAAATATTCTATATTAAATATTTAAACCTTTATATATTTTAATTTGCTAAAATAAATCAAATAAAACTTCTAAATTTGGAAACCTGATAAATAAGCATAAATCAAGCAAACCTGATAAATTAATAGTTAAAAACATATTAGTTTTATTTATAATGGTTCTCAGCCATTGTCTAAAATTTTATAGCCGATGTGGGATGTTTTAAATATTTCTTTTATTTCTATAGATTTTTTTTACTACTATATTTCTAAAATGTTATAAGTGAAATATCTAATTCTTATTGATTTTTTTAAAATTCTATATGGACACATTTAGGAGTTTATAGCTTCAACTTTTTATTAGTATAGATATAATGTCTTAAAATTTCTATGGAGGTTAAGTAATTGTAATGTTTTAAAACATTCTATGAAGTTTAAATATTTTTAATATTTGAACCTTTTAAAATTTTCAAGATTCAATATTTATAATATTTTAAACTTTTAAAATTTATAAATTATAATTTTTAAAAAACTTTTTAAATGTTAAGAAATTTTAAAATTTTAAAAATTATAATTTTTTGAAACCTTTAAAAGCTAAGACTTTTAGAAGTTTCAATATTTATAATATTTTAAACTTTTAAAAGGTTCGAAATATAATATTTGAACCTTTTAAAAATTTTTAAATATTATAATATTTTTTGAAACTTTTTAAAGTTTTAATTTGATCAGATAAAAAACCGGATCAAACCGAATAAAACTTTTAAACTTGGACGCCTGATAAATCAAGCTTTCCTACTCATTCGTTGTTGGAAGCATATTAATCTTATTTATAATGGTTTTGAACTATTGGCTAAAAAATTTCTAGCCGATGTGGGATATTGTACATGTAGTTTTTTTATTTACATAAATTTCAAATTTTCCTTTTTCTAAAAAATTCTGGAAATCTTAAAAATGTTAATGAATGACATGTCAAATCCTAATTGGTCGTTTTAAAAATATATTAATATAAAAAATTCTAGAAATTTTAAAAATATTAATTAGTGATATGTCGAATTCCGATTAGATGTTTAAAATCGTACGTGGACAGCCTTATGAGCTTATAGCTTCTACTTTTTATTAGTATAGATTAGTTAATTGGTGAACTTGACTCCTGGGTGAGTCTAGAATCGATATCAGAGCATGTATCTATATCGTCTCTTGTAACGAACCTTGGTAAGATCAATAAAGAGAGATTCCTTGTTTGTTCTTAACAAAACTTGGGCGGTGAGCGTAGATTGAACCCACGACTTTCAGATCTCATTTTCAACGGGGACTTAACTCGGTGAATGAGAGCTTATTTAATGACGATGTGCCAGCTCTACCTTCGGCTTGATTCGATGCATCAGTTCTATGCAACTCGACAGGAAGATGTGTGGTGAAACCAGCAGCTGTAGGTAAAGGAATCGCGATAATGTCACTTCCAAGCCATTGAATAACCAAACTCATGGTTGGTCTTTTTGCAACATTCTCTTGAACGCACAACAAACCAATGTGAATGAATCTCATTATTTCGGTTGTTGAGCTCCTACTCAGGACATGATCGATAATACTCGCAGCCTCGCCGGCAAGCCAGCACTTCCATGCCTATATATTCTCAATAAAATTTTAGAATCATTTGTGTTTTAATTAAGTAAATCTTTATATATATGCTTACATATGCAGGGAGCCCGAGGGATTCGAAATAGCTCTTGTTACTTCGACCGGTTATCATCTCGAGAAGCACGACCCCGAAACTGTAAACGTCTGTCTTGACTGAAAATCTTTTGTTCTTAACGTACTCAGGAGCCATATACCCCCTACGAACATGCAACAAGAACATTACAGATGGTCCTAATTTTCAAATTATCTGAATTTCTGCAGAAGAAAAACAGAGGAGCTATGTTTTGTAAAAACAGAGCAAACTTACAAGGTTCCAGCTACTTTTCTTGTCACTGCTCGAGTCTGGTCCATGTTGAACAACCTTGCCATCCCAAAGTCTGAAATTTTAGGATTCATATCTGCATCTAAAAGGATATTGCTTGCCTTCAAGTCTCGGTGTATAATCCTTAGCTGAGAATCTTCGTGTAGATAAAGAAGACCTCGTGCAACGCCTTCTATAATTCTGAACCTCATGTCCCACGTTAGTATCAAACGCTTCTCTTCATCTGCAGATTTTAAAAGAAGCGTCAATACTAAACATTCAAAACTCACACAACCACAGCATCGAAGTGAAACTGAAAGGCTCACCAAATATGAAATTGTCTAGGCTTGAATTGGGGACAAACTCGTAAACAAGAATCTCCTCATCTCCTTCATTACAAAACCCAAGAAGCTTAACTAGATTCCTATGCTGGAGTCTCGTTAAGAGTAATACCTCGTTCTTGAACTCTACATCTCCTTGTCCTGAACCTCTAGCTAATCTCTTTACCGCTATCTCTTGCCCGCCCGGTAATATCCCCTGCAAAACCGATTCTCATGCTATAAGGTTTCTGAACCATCTAAAGATTCATATTTTGATAAAATCTTTTTTAAAAAGTTTATTTACCTTGTAGACAGATCCAAATCCACCTTGGCCAATCTTATTTTCAGAGGAGAAATCATCAGTTGCGATTAGTATCATGCGAAAATCCAAACGTAGCATAGATTCACCAGAATCACACTGCTGCTCTGAACATACCAAAGTAAAACAACAAATTATGAGCAATGATGCATCACTAATTTTTATTGAAAAGCATGACAAAACATACCATTGATTCCGTTGTTCGATTTTCTTATCCGATTATAGGCTTTGATCAGACCGATAAACACAATAAGATTAATGAAGATAGGGACCACGAATATCGCAATAATTCCTCCTGCAAGATTAGTTTCTTTAATATGAATCTCAGATTATTTCATAGGTGACAATGTTTATCATTCACACCTTTCAAGCGAGTAATGGAGGTTGCTTGTGCTCTTGTTACATTAGCAAAAGCGCCGTAAAAGTCATAAAGTTCCCACCGGAAAACACAGCTCGGAAGACAAACCCCGCCTCCTTGTCTTCCCCACAACTGCTCTCTAAAATAGGTAATGGACTCTTGCAAACATCCCTTGCACGCGCCTGAAGTTATGTCCGGTGTGCATTGCATCATCATGTAAACATTTGGAAACTCAGTGAACTCTGCTTTGACAGCACCGTAATACTTAAGAACCGTTGTGGAAGTGTCAATGGTTGCAGCCTCGATCGTCCGGTCAACCATTGCACCCCATTCTTGGCGGAAAAGGGTCATGTTCTTGGCGGATGTGTCGATAGCATAAGGACTCGGATCATTTGTAGCGGGTCCAAGCTCGAGTTTCCTATAAGTTAAGTGATTCGTGGTACGTACAAAACAAGAAACACGGTCTCCATCGTTACTGTCGCAGTTGAACGATTCAACACGATTAGAACAATTTGTTTTAATCTGTCGAATAGATTTTTCGACGCAGTCGATACAACCTTGCCGCTCGTAGTCTCTTCTACAGAAGGCAAGAACGTGAACTCCGTTGAGTGAAGCATTGTAGAATCCACCGTTTGTGGTGACTTTATCAGAAAGAGTAGAAAAGAGAGAGTCACGGTTTTTTTGGTAGCTGCTGTTGGTGGGGAAGGAGCTTCCTATGCAGATAAAACCGCCTTTAACGCCTTGGAGGGTTTGAAGGAGAAAAATAAGGGAAGAAGTGAGCAAGATCGCAGAGTTCTTCATTATTATTGTTAAGAAATGGAGATCAACGATTTGTTCATTCTTTTTTTTTTAAAATTTGCTAATGAAGGAATAACTGTTACTTGAGAGAGCGGATGGGTTTTGTTGACTACACAAGACAATTGAGCAGTGGTTGACTTGAAATATGGCCATTTAAATTTCAGGTCTGTTTTAATCCACATCTTCATTAGTCTTTTCTAATAAATAAAAGGCAATGTATAAATTTGTATCCCCTATATAATAAAACGGAAGTACACCGACATTTTTTTGTAGACTATATAATAGATATATTTATGATTTTTTGGTTATAAACTTGTGACATAGGTGTATCATAATATACGGGTTAGTCTAATTTTTGGTAACTAATGATAGTGTGGATTTAGTTAATTATAATAACATATAAATCAATTATAGGTAACATTTAAAATATAAGAAAATCTCTCAACCTAATTAAAACAAAAGTATGTGATTCTTCTTTCACATTTATTTTATTTTAATTTTTTATCTAATATATTTAGTTAATAAAATTTATGATTTTTTCTGCATATGATGTAATTTAATATTTTTAAAACAGGCATATATTGCTCAACTGATGAATAAAAAAAATATACAAAATTTCCTACATCACCTAAGAAAACTATGCAAAGATTCAAAGTCATATTAATAAAAAAGAGACCAAAATAATTCTAAATACGAATGAGCAGAAACCTTGATTTATCAGGCATTAAAATTAAAAAATTTATGCATTTTATTATGGTTTTTTTATTTTAAATAATTTCATCTTTTAATAACTTTAAAAATTCAAATGTATAACTTTTAAAAATTTTTAAAGATTATTAATATTTCAATTATTAAAACATTTATCTTTTTATAAAATGTTTAAAATATGAATAATATTTAAAATTTATAAGAAGTTCAAATATTATAAGTATTTCAATTTCTAAAATAATAAAATTTATTCAAATATTTTAAATTTTAATAATATATACGAATCAATATATCACATGACAGATTATATGGCAGGACATGTTTGAGTTGATATTAATAAAAAATTAAAATGTCATTAATTCGGTGCTACACGGATAAATTATCATCTCATTATTTTGTAAATTTTAAAAAAACTTTAAAGATTATTGATATTTCAATAATTAAAACATTTAATTTTTATAACTGTTTAAGATATTAATAATATTTAAACTTTATAAGAAGTTCAAATATTTTAAGTAGTTCAATTTCTAAAAAAAAGAAACTTAATTAAAATATTTTAAATTTTTAAAAAATATATTTAGATTTTTATGAAGTTTTTTTCTGCGGTGTACAACGAATTAAAATATCACACGACGGGTTATATGGCTAGACATGTTTGAGTAGATATTAATAGAAACTTAAAATGTCATTAATTCGGTGCTACATGGATAAAATATTATCTTATTATTTTATTAACAATATGAATATTAGATTAATAGACATATCTAATTAAATCAATTAATTAATACTGTAACAAAAAAAATTCATATGCGGTATAGTGTAGAGTAAGTTATATAATTAATAATCAAAATACAATATATAATTTTAAAAACTAAACAAATCAAATAAAATTAACAAACAGAAATTAATATTTTTATCAAATAACTTAAACTACAGTGTACCGCGGGTCAAAATCTAGATTTACTAGAACAGATCTTACAAAATAGATGTTATTTCCATAAGTTATATTCAGCATATGATTTCATGGTATAGAGTTTGAGCAAAAAAAAAAAAAACAAATAAAACAATTATATATAATACTTTAAATAAAAATTACAAAATAAATAAAATAAATGTTAACCCGTGGTCTAGCACGAGTCCAATTCTAGTACAATATTACAACGTATAAAATGCAGTTTACACATCTCTGTGTGAATGTGGGAATATCGAATTATGATATTTGAAGATGACCGAAACAGAATTTAGAACCGTTGAAAGGGTTTGGTCATTTTCCAATGTCTCCCATATATCGCATGTATATGTCTAAACTGAAATAGCCGTATTGAAAGGGTAAAGACTTAGACGATTTAATCACTTCGTGTGATGTAACCACTTCGTGTGATGTAACCCCACATGCACATTTTTTCGTTAAATTCAAATTTTTGTGTTTTGGTCGCGTGACCATAAAGTCTTCCCTTGCTAGGTCTACATTTGGTACAGAATAAAGAATATTACAATTCAAAAAAAAAAGGAGTGGCTTTTTTTTATATAGCAATTTCTGAGAAACTCGTAATGTTAAGTCTTCTAAAAAAACTTAATGCAATTAGGAAAAAAAATTGGAAAATTTGCAGAAAAATTGAAAAATTCTGCACACCTGTCTGCAAACCCGCCACAGGCTGCACTGTTGGGACCTGCCCACCAACCACTGGCGGCACCACTGGAACCTGCCCACCAACCCCTGGCAGCACTACTGGAACCTGCCCACCAGCCACTGGCGGCACTTCTGCTGGAAGCCACACCAAAACCTGAGCTAGCAAGCCCATCAAGACATCCTCCCTTCCTGGAGCACCCTCCGCTGCAACCCTCACACCTGGGGCAATACCGTGACCGACACCGGGCCCATCCGCCCTGCCGTCACCCAAACCAGCCTGGTCTCCAGACACACTAGGATGAACCTGTGACTCCTCTACCTCCTCACTGGCCATGCTCTGGGTCACACTCTGATAGACTCCTGGATGAGGATCTATGCCCAAGGACACACTTTGCAAGGTCTTGAAGAGGAATGGACGGAATGATGATGATGAATGGGTGGAAGATGCAGCGGATTAGAGAGAGATGATCGACGGGGAAGGTGAAGGAGGGGTAGAGTTGCAGCAGATTGGAGAGA